>NC_083719.1:8951136-9254166 GCF_028564815.1 Eubalaena glacialis | reverse complement strand
AGGAGAGCTCGAAGTTTGGGAAGGTCAAGGAGACACGAGTTTGTGGCCCAGATACAGGAGAGAAGGGAGCTGCACAAGTTAAGTTGTTAACAGGGCCCCTCTCCCCCATCATGAAAAGTTCTTCCCTTGTCCTCCCTTCCTAGACTCCTCCTAGACCAATACACTGATTTTCTTTCAGTCTTCAGGCATGTTAAGGAACAGCTATTGGGCTACAGATTTCTTCAATTAGCACCGTATGGTCTCAAAACTGTACACATTTTAACTGGACATGAGTGTTTCCCAAGCATCCCAGCACATACTTTTAAAAAAAAAGATCATCCCTTGAGTTCCTTCTGCAAATGTGTTAATTAATTCAGTCTAAAATGGTCTTCTAACCAGCCCTTCAGCTCCAAGCATTACACTAAGTGATAGAGAGATTGAGATAACGTCCTTAACCCTTAAGGAAATCAGCTTGGTAAGGAACACACCTCTGACTCACTCTATAAGGTATATTTTGGAGGGTCATGTTTTCAGAGGGTAACCTTTGCTGCATATCCTGGGAACATCTTCTTTCTCTCGAATTTTCTGATAACTGCAGGCATCTTGACTACCTGCAGCACCCTGAGAATCTTCAATAACAATTTTGTACTCATCTATAAAATTGAACTGCTTTAAATACATAGAGACCAAGATACATGCCGGCTAATGTTTTCCTTTCCGTCGCAGCGGATATTTGTTAGGTTCTGGCCACCAAGCACCCACTCATTCTGCTTCGGGGAATAATGACAGTTTTCTTCTGGGCCACCACTACCTTCCCCACCCTCTGACCTGTGCATTGGGAAGGGAGTTGTCCCTTCCCCTGGCCCAGGACTCAGATCTGACCAATCAGAGTATGGTATCTCCCTAGTCACTATGATTGGTTAAGAGATGATCATGTCATCCAATCAGAACCAGTGAAATACAAGAAGACTTTTACTGATGGCTTTTTAGCAATAAGGAAGATGAGAGTCAGCTGCCAGCAAGACCACCACATGCAGCCCTGAGAATGAAGCCAAAGAGGCAGAATTCAAAACCAGTAGATGAAGAGACATAAGGTTCTCCATGGCCATCTTAAAATGCCTTGGCTAAGTCTCACCTTGAGGATTTTAGTAAATGAACCAATTACTCCCCCTTTTCTGCTTACGTTAGTTGACTTTCCTATTGCTTGCTATTGAAGCACCAAACCCCACCTGAAGCAGATCTGATCTTAAGCTTTTAAATAAATGAACCTATAATTTCCCTTCTTCTGCTAAAGTTTGAGTTGCACTTTGCAGTACTTGCTATTAAAATCCTCCTGATATACCAGCTGAGTAACTTCTCTGCCTCATTTTGTGCCGATTCTCCAAACTGCTTTATTGCCTGCTCATCGCTGAGGAAGACAGATCGTTTTTTACAGATCCTTTCTTTTATGTGTGCTCTCTGGTCATCCCTGGTTCTGTGGACAATATGATGGGAAATACTGAACAACATTAGACAAGTTATTTGGAGCATTTTGTTTTCACACATGCCAATGTGCATTATGAATTTCCAAGGTTTATTTGGCAACCTCCAACTAAAAATTGGCACTTACCATCTGCCTCTACAAGGAGTAAGTCACTAGCCAGTGCAGTCGCTGACCTTCAACACACCCTGAAAGGAATGAGGCACTCTGTGCTCTGGGAAAAACTGGTAGAAGAGGTCTTCAGATAGTTAGATATTTTCCGGAGAAGATTTGTATGAGCCCAAATTCTTGCATCTCCTCATATCTAGAAAAGCACTAAAATCATTAACAGTGACATCTATTCCTCGTGACTAGCAACCAACCTCTGTCAACGTGTGTGCTTGACTTCACGTGCCCCCTTCACTAAAGTCACATATATACCGACGTTCCCCCCACTTCTTTGGAGCAGTTCCTCAGAGCTATCTGGGAGGGTGTCTCCCCGGCTATAGTCCTTATTTTGCCCCAAATAAAACTTACAACTCTCTGTAAGCTCCCACCCAAGTGTAGGTCACTGTGTCAGGGGTGAGGTTTATAGTAAGAGTGTATCTCAGCCTTTCCTACCCTTTTTGATGTGGGTATTTTCTCATTCACAATGTGTAGGAGTTGTTCAGCTAATGTCTGGATTTCTTTTAGAAGGAATTGCTCCACGTGTAGCTGTAGATTTCATGTCCATGGGAGGAGGTGAATTCAGGAGCCTCCTATGATGCCATCTTGCATTGGAACTGTCCCCTTTTCATTTCTTAAAATCAACAGTGTGGCTCTCTGCCTTTAAAGATAGGTGGTACTTGACCAGCTCTGCTGGCATTAGGGCTCCCAGGATCTTTCTTTATTAATTCATACAAATGCGTGTGAATCTATAATTATCTCAATAAAAATTTCAATTAAAAAGAATAAAAACTTACAACTCTCATGTTGTGCATTTTTTTTCAGTCAAAACAACTGAAACTATCTTTCATGTGGCAATGATTACATGCTAGGAAACCTGTGTTCTAAAGAATTCTAGTTAAAGCACTGCGTTTCCAGCAAGCCCAGAGAGAATAACAGAATAAGGTACCTTCACAAGACCCAGGTCATGAGATGTGTGACACCTGGAAGGAACCTGATGACATTGCTCTCAAGAAAAGACCTTCAAAGCTTCGTGAAAGATGCTGGAAGGGAGTGGAGGAGTTAAGTGGGAGAGCCAGGTGAGGCTCTGCCTCAGGAGGCTTTGAAGAGTCTGCATAAGAGCACTGAGCACCAAATGAAGTAGGAAAAAGGGCGAGCAGAGTTAGAGCAGGAAAGGGTGGGGGGGGGACCACGTGACACTGTGCTTAGAACAATCTTTGGGAATAATAGATGACTAGAGATGGACTTGTTCTATAAATATGTATTGGTAATGGACAAGCCTCTCTCAATTTGGATTTAAATTACTTAAAAAAAACCACGTATTAACAGAGGTCTTTCTCATTCCAATAGAAACTCTTGCAAATGAATTAACACTTTCAAATCATCACTGTGGGAAGAATTTCTCCAGCATCAAGTTTTTGTGTGATTTTTAAAGTGATTGTCCTTGGGAATTCCCTGTGGTCCAGTGGTTAGAGCTCTGTGCTTCCACTGCAGCGGGCATGGGTTCGATCCTTGGTCGGGGAACTAAGATCCCACATGCTGCACTGCGTGGGCAAAAAAAAAAAAAAAAAAAAAGTGATTGTTCTTAAAGTGGACCAGAGCACTTTTATATTGTTTACTAAAAGATGAGAGAAACAGGAAGATAACTGAGAGTTCAACTCATTTATAAACACACTTGTCGATAGTGACACAATTCGATCCTGCTTTTTAAATATATTGTAGAACTCATTTTGTCTGTTGGAGTTTTAACTTATTTTGGTTGTGCTTGTAACATTAAATATGCTACTTGAACAGATGAGACTTTTAAACATAAAAATCAATAAAATGCATTTGCTCTGGGACTGTGTTGAAGTCATGGCACGATGCTACTTATCCTGCCCTCTGCCCAGCACACAATGGGGCATTTTTCAGGCTGCCACGATCCCTTGTGTTCTCTCCTATCTTGTCTCATAACTTATCCAGAATTGAGAGCTCATGTTATCATGTGCAGGCTGCATATTCCCTTGATATATTAAAGATATATAATCATTACTCCTACGTCGGTCCTTTGAAAGTGACTGAGTCAGAATAAAGCACGTGCAAAAGTGGAAGACAGAAGAGGAGAGAGATGGAGAATACACTTGGCCTCTAGAATCTAGAAAAGGGAAGGCAATGGGTTCTCCCCTAAAGCCTCCAGAAGGAATGCCATCCTACCAACGCATTCTGTCCCTGTAAGACTCATGGCAGGCTTCTGATCTCCAGAACTGGAAGATCATCAATTTGCATGGTTTTCACCCACTGAATTTGTGGGGATTTGTTACAGCAGCAATAGGAAACTAATACAGACTCTATTCCATCTGGGTCCACTAGATCTCTTTCTCTCTTACAAGCCTATTTCAATTAATAATTTACCTAGAAGATATTAAAACACTCTGATTATTAGTGGGAAATATTTTTATACTTCTACTTTAAATTTTATTTAACTCACTCTGTTGGGGTCAAATATGTTTGAAGGGTACATTTTCTTCTACATATCTAAAACAGTGGATTTCAAAGATGAAGGTCAATGTTACACAGTTTTTTAAAATATTCAATGAGAGAAAAAACCTTATAACAGTTAGTATAATTTATGTCAAGCTCTTTTCTTATCAGAAAGAGACCCCTCTTGAGATGTTCATATAAACCAGCATATCTTAGTATCTGATTTTGTTATTCAATTTCTGCTGGGTCTAAAAATGACTCAAGTAGCAAAGAAAGAGCTGGAATCTCAGGAGAGCCAACTGGTCATTTCCCTGATAAGTTGTAAGCAATCAAATTATCATACTATGTAGTCGTTGATCATTTCCAATAGAAAGGATTGGGTAAGTACAAAGAAGAACGGTGCCTCAAGGAGTAGGCAATATAATGTAGTTAGAGCTCCCCTGATATAGTAAAAATGCAAGCAAATGAAAGCAAAAGAAAAGTTACAAGGGCATTGACACCTGGAAAAACTGATTTAGGGTCTTTCAATAAAAAACAAGTGCTGGGGGCTTCCCTGGTGGCGCAGTGGTTGAGAATCTGCCTGCCAATGCTGGGGACACGGGTTCGAGCCCTGGTCTGGGAGGATTGCACATGCCACGGAGCGGCTGGGCCCGTGAGCCACAATTACTGAGCCTGTGCATCTGGAGCCTGTGCTCTGCAACAAGAGAGGCCGCAACAGTGAAAGGCCCGCGCACCGCGATGAAGAGTGGCCCCCACTTGCCACAACTAGAGAAAGCCCTCGCGCAGAAACGAAGACCCAACACAGCCATAAAAATAAATAAATTAATTAATTAATTAAAAAAAAAATTATTGTGATAATCTTCAGTTCTGTCTACTGATCAGTTTAAGCTGGTATTATGAAAAAAAAAAAACAAGTGCTGAAGAATAAAATCATATCAGAGTGAATGAGTTCTTCATAAACTTGTAACAAAAATGAACCATGCTAAGCAGTGATTGACAAAAGTTATGTTAATGAAAGATATCTAACTGTAGCTGAGTTTTTTATTTGTTCAAATTTTCTCTAAAATGTACACCATTCTTTAAAAATACTTATTGATGATCAGAAATTGGTATGCTTTGTTCCCGAAGAAGGTCATTTTAATTATATCCTAAGTCTAAGAAGAAGTAGCCTTTCTTCAGGACATAGAACCAAAAGAACTAATGATGCATGGAGCCACATAGTTCATTAGGTCACTGAGAGACAGGGCCCGTCATTATAAGAATGTTGACCAAATGTGGGGACTTGTACAGTGAAAGGAAATATTTCCATTCATCTTGAGGAGTTCACAAGAAGAAAGGAAATGGAGCTGGCAGCAGTGAAGAAAGGCACGTCAACTCTATGGCAATCTATCTGGGATGTGAAGTAAAGATTCTGGAACAATCCTGGTCCTCCCTCCATCTCCCTGACGATTCCTTTCCTGGCGTTGCCTTGGAGTCTTCTTCCTCCATTCATTCCCTAAATGATCATCCTCTAACCTCTCCTCTTCTTGCTCTGTGCCCTCCCTTTATATAAATCAATGATTTGAGCCATCAGCTGTTTGCTAAGTACCTACAAGTTTGTATCTCGAGTCAAGACCTGTGCCCCAAGGTCTAGACTCAAATGTGGGAGTCTTCATACTTCTCCCATGAACCTCTCACATGAACCTGTCACATGTGCACACTGATTCATTTTCTTCCAACCCCCTGTAAACCTCCCCTTCTCTGCATCCCCCAGCTCAGAAGATGTCCCCACTGCCCATGCAGCAGTGACAATCTTTCTAAACCCTCCTCCCTCCTCTGCCCACATCAGTAACTAGTTCCAGTGCCTTGATATTTCTCAGTCCTACACCTTCCTTTCCTTGCCACTGTCTCTGCTTTTATCAAGCCCTATTTCTTCTCACTGAAACAGCATCCTCATTGGCTTCCCTTTCTCTATGCTCCCCGTCCAACCTATACTCTACACTTCGGCCACATCTATTCTTGTGCGACATAAATCAACTCATATTGCTGCCCTGCTTTTCAATTCCTTTCTGAGAACTTTCAGCATAAAGTTTGAATTTCAAGACCCTTCACAATCAGAAATTGCCTCCACGGTAGCTCCTGAAACTTTCTTCCATACCTGTCCTTACAACCATCCCAAACAATTGGCCATGACACAAAGTCCCCATGACGTGATGTCTTTTACATCTGGAATGCACATTGCCACTCTTCAAGTCCTACGCAACCCTCAAGGATCAGACTAAACACCGTTGCCTTTAGGAAGAGTTCTCTGGTGCTGTGATCTGATTTGGACCCCTCTCACTTCCCACAGCGCCTACTGCATACCTCTGTGATGTCCTTCCCACTCTGTATTGTAATCATTGGTTTGCTTTGCTGTTTCCAAAACAGAAGGCAACTTGACAGGCAGGGACACTCACCACTATACTAACGAGGAGGGAAGGCAATTTGAGGTCCACGCTGGACATCTCGATGTCTTGAGCATCTGGCACAATGCCTGGCACATAATGGGCGCTCAATAAATGTGGAGACACAAAAGTGTGCTGGGTAATTGTCAGGGGGAGGGAAGTTATTGAAATAATGGACGAGTTACACAAAAATAGTGAGATGGGTCTCTGCTCAGAAATTATCTCACGCTTGGAAAAGACTTGGACGTATCAATGGAACCAACCAGCAAGAAATTGTACTATTATTTAATTGAAAGTGAAGCATATAGAATTTGGGGAACAGGAGCAGTATTTGACAGAGAAATTGGCCAGGTGACAGTTCTTGGGTCCCTAAAATAGGAGAGATTTTAGGCCAGGTAACAGACTGAAAAAATGATGATTTAGTACTTTGGTTAACTTCTTTTGGCTCATTCTCCATTTTACTCAGACCATTAATCAGAAATCATATGTGGAGGCAACACCAATAAAAATGACCTCTATTCTATGAACAGGGTGTTTTATAAGACTCTATAAAATGGTAAATAAAATCTTATGTGAAGTCTTTTCAAATAATCCCAAAATACTGCTCTGCCTCTATTTGGAGGATACAAATCTTTCCTTTGAAGACACAATATCTCTCCTATTATAAACCATTGAAACTTTCCTTTTTTTAACTGTTTCTTGATTTATGAGGTATTGTCATCCATAAGATCTTTATTTCCTCTAATATAAGCATTTACCCGACAATATCTCAATGTACCTCAATATCTCAAGAGACCAAAAAAACCCTAATGCAATGTGGATACCAATATAGGTTCGGTGGTTAACTGTTTCTCATTTAGTAAAGAAAAGCTCGCCAACCTTCCACTCTTCAGGGGCATTTTCCAAACTCCAATAACCACTGGATGTCAAAGCCATTTCTTTTATCCAGTTGGTAGCCTCACACATAAGAACAGAGGAGTTTAGACATTAAAACGCTATTAAGATCACGTTGGTTGTAAGATTCCCACAGGCTCAGCAAATTTGGGCCTAATTACTGCCACCTTAAATGTGAAAAGAGGATATTCTGAAGTTGCTTACAGGAAGATCTGGCGTGATTTAAAAAAATGAAAATCCACAGTGAGACAGTGGACGACTTTAACTTAATTAAAGAATAGCTTCTGGTGAGAAAAGCAACATGTACTCAGAATTGCTGTTACAGAAACATTGAAATACCTGAAGTGCTCTGATAATTAAACAAAATTCTTCAGCAATCCTGTTTTCTTCCTCTACCACTGCAGGAGAGTTCCTTGCTTCTCTTCTCTTTTTAAGAAGTAAGGCGGGAAGGAAGGAATATGACCCCATGAAAATGAGTTTTAGATAGGAGGGGTGACCAGGAAAAGGACCTATGAGAAATGTGTGACCCCTTTCGAGGCCAACCAGAAGAGACCAAAATTTAGATCCTCTTAAACCTGCAACCTTTTTTTTTCACTCTCTTTCAATTCCAGAAAGACCCATCTTCTCTTTCAATACAGCCTCTTTCTAATCTTCACTCTTGTACTCACCTCTCTCTTAATTCATTCTTCATTTCCTTCCTTCTTCTTCCATCACTGTTGGTGATACAGATTGGACAGCTGGGAGATGGGGTGCAGAGGTAAATAACTGTGGATTTTCCAATATTAATGTTGGCTTGAGAGGGATAGTAAGAGTCTGAGTCCATATTCTTGCAACAGCAATTCTATCTCAGTGTATCCAAAGTACAGTGAGCTTTGAACTGGAATTAAGTTAAATATAGAAAACCAGTTCAAAAGACATTTGAATATTGTATCAAATCCTCTGGATCCTCATTTACAAGACACCTCTGTGTGTCTTTCATTTAGTTAGGCACTAGGTAAGCTTATAGGTTTGGAAGAATACACAATCCCTGTGCGACCTGGGGATTGCTAAAGAAATTTCGATCTTCTCTCCATAGACCCTGAACCTCCTCCAGACCTCCCGTGTCGCCCCCGTGTGGGGCTCAGAGCTACTGGAAATAGCCACACAAGAGGCCGTGCTATGACCCACCCATGGAGCCAGGGCCCTCCTGTTCCCCTTTCTCTTCCAGAACCTAGAAGGACAGTGAACTGTAGAAGGCCCATCCTTCCATGGTCCACTCAAATCCCCAAAGCCAGCACACCAGACCACTAAGTATATAGGGATGGATTACCTCGGTCCATAAGCTTGATGTTCAAGAGCTGTAGCAGTGTTTCTGCATCCAACCTAATTTCAATTCAAAGCACCCCTCAGTTCCTCATGTGTGTGGGCGAGGCCTCAGTCCTCAGGCTGCCGAACATCTCTGCTCTCCTCTGGTCCATCTTAGGGACAGGTGGAATCAGAGATAGGGGTTGGAGCAGGGTTGGGGGGGGCGGGTAGTGGGGGAGGTGGAGAGTGCTCCAGATCTAGTCCCATTTACCCAGGGATGAGACCTGCCCACTGGCTCATGCCCTTACCAGGTGAAGGTCAGAGTCAGCCTTCTGGGGAAATCAGGACATTTTTAGTTTTGGTGATGTGGCTATGGGTGGTTGGCTTAGGGGTATCCTCAAACTGTAGCCTCCTTTTTGGTTTTTCTTTAACACATGTATGTGTACTTCATTCCTTTTTGTTCAGAGTGGTATTCCATTGTAAGGATACACCACAATTTATTTATCCATCCACTTCTTGATGGACATTTGGGTCTATCACAGTTTGGGGCCATTATAAAGTAAACAATTATGAGCACTGTGTACTAGGAATTTTGCGGGGGAGTGGTAAATACATACTTTCTTTCCTTTTGGGTAAATACCTAAGAGTAGAATTTTAGGGTTAAATAGTAAGTACATGTATAACTTTATAAGAAACTGCCAAATTATTTTCTAAAGAGGTTGGAAGTGTACCTCTCAGAGGTATCTGAGAGTTCCAACTGTACCATATTCTCACCAACATTTGAGATTGTCAGTTTTCAGATTTTAGCCTTTTTCATGGGTGAGTAGTAATATCTCATTGTGGTTTTAATTTGCTTTTCCCTGATGAATAATGATGTTGAGTAACTTTTGGTGTACTTCTTGGCTCTTACAATATCTTTTTTTTTCCTTTAAGAAACCGATGAAATATTTCACCCTTATTTTTATAGGTTGTTGGCCTTCTTATTGAGTCATAAGAGTGCTTTACAAATTCTGGAAATCTTTGCCTACTCCCAAGGATATGTAGATTTTCCCCCTCATTTCCTCTCAATGTTTTATATAATAGTTTTGGCTACTATATTTAGGTTTTTGATCCATTTCAAGTTAGGGTTTTTTGTTTGTTTGGAGGTTTTTTGGTTTGGTTGGTTTTTTTACATTGGAAGGTAGAGGTCAAATCTCAGCTCTTCCCATATGGATGTCAGCTGTTCCGGTACCGTTTGTTAAAAGACTATGCTTTCTCCATTAATTATGTTGACACTAGGACCTCTACATCTAACCATGATGAAATAATAGGAATGGACTTACTCTTAAATAATTAGGAAGCTGGACAACATAAATGAAACAACGGACAATAGGCAGTTCAGGACAGGGGTCATGGGAGAAGGGAAACAAATGAGGCGGTCTCTGCATTTGTGCCAGCTGACTGCCTGGAGAGTTGCCAGGCTGCAGTACAGGAAGGAGGGACCCAAATAAGCAGTCTCCCTGAGTTGAGAAGACGGAAGTTGGAGTCCAAGGAAGCCAGAGCTGCTAGAATTTACAGAGCAAAATACCTAAATGGCCAAGAAGCTGAGGTAGTTATCCTCTGTTCCCATCCATTATCAGCTTAGGAATGTCCCGGGGTGTCTACTCCCAGGATTCCTGAGCTGCGCAGGTAAGCCAAGAGAGAGCCCTCAGACTGGGACACGATGGGGCTCCATCTGCGTTTTCCAGAACGGTAACTACAGAGGCCATGTGGGCGGGGAGCTAGCAGTCTCTGCCTCAGGGAGTCTTGAGTCCCTTCTGCAGGGAAACTAGCCCAACTGGCAAGCCCTGATGAATGGAAACTTCAGGAGCAATCATAGCCCCGCCGCTGCCACCACCTGGGCCCCTATCCCATCTTGGCCAGGACGGAGGTGGTGCCAGAGTACAGACTTTCCTAGGAACTTGGTGGGCCATGGTGTGGGCAGCTGGGAGCCTAAGTCGAAACAGAAAAGGAAAAACAGGGCGAAGATGGCATGGAGACGGCTGTGAAAACCTGTGCACACTGTTGAGAGGCGCATCAAGGGACTTGCTCCCAGAAATAGCTGGCTGTCTTTGGAGGGGGTGACTGAGGTTCTGCGACTACAAAAGCTGGGGCCATGGTGCCGTTTAGCAGGGGGGTTCCCGGTGAGTTCCAGCTAAGCGACTAGATCCCGAGTTCCTTGACCTCGTGTGTAATGACCTTTCACCTTTGGACCCATGACACCACCCACCTGTCCAATGTCACCTCTGTGATACTGATTAACATTTTGGAGCAGTTGTAGAGATCAGCTCATTTGTTTCCCTTCTCCCATGATCATTGTCCTAACATTTTGGATGTCCGGGAAAGTAGGAACTTGTCCATTTAATTTGCCCAGCACTTAGAATGGTATCTGGCATATAATAGACCGCAAGAAATATTTGGTGAAGAAATAAATATGAAACAATCTCACACTGCATGCTCTTCTCCCCCATCATTCCCTCTGTTACATATATTCTCCCTCCCCCACCCCACCCCTTAACCCCACCCGTACTTCTCCAAAGCCCACGTCCAACGTTGCCTCCCGTTATGAAACATTTTCTCCAGGGCAGAATTAGCAAGCATATCTCCCAAAAGGCAAATGAGAATCAGCTCATTCCTGTACTTAGCACTTACCCTTTTGGTCCAGAGAGGATTCTAAACCCCATCGCTGGTCATGAGTTTCACTTAAAGATGACACATTTCGTTGCTGAGGCAAAGAAACTAAGCCTTAATTTAATCCACCTTCAAGATGCACCTTCTTCTTTAAACCATGACTGAAGTACTGATGATACCAAAAGCCAAAAAGGGCTGAACAATATATGCCAGGAGAAAAATGAAAATGACGAGTCTCCATTTCTACCCCCTAATTAGTTAAGAATTACAACTGCCTTCAAGTTACCGTAAGGAGTCACGATTGTTGTAGAGCTGTGACTTCTCCTGAGAGGAATATGCTGCTGAGTGTTTCACTCCTGGCTCTTGAAATTAAAAATCTCATTATTCAAAGAGCTTCTAGCAATATCTCAACATATTAAATTCAAAAGTTCATTCTCAAAAGGCTTATTCTACCGGATGCTGTGTTAGGCGGAAGAAAAGGCTCATGAAAAAAATGGAATAACAAGGCTGGAAAACATCTAAGTCATGAATTCCATCCTCTTTTCTTCAAGTAAGGCCCATTTTAGCTGCTGTGCATGGAGGAAACTGACCCCATGTGATCCTTAAAGACCTTCGGAGAGCATGCCACCAGTCGAGGCACTGTTACAGTTGAGACAGTACTTACATTAAAGTCAAGCCCAAATATCTCTTCTTGTGCAGCCCTCTTCGGTTTGGGCACCATGATTGGGCATGAAAATTCCAAATGCTACCAAACTAGGGACATTCACTCTTGTGTATTTGAGACATTCACTCAGACTCAGCAAAATTCTACTACAGCATGATTCAGAATCAGATATACTGCGACCCAAGCCTTACCTTCTGAAACATAAAAGTTCCAGAATAGTCTTCATGTAACACAGTTACACACATCTGCACATCAGCAGTGTCCAGAGTCTCAGTGGAGATGCATAAACTTCAGTCTGCCACGTGAGAACCATTGGTTACCAAAGAGTGAAGGGAAATAGCATGGATACTGGTGGCTGATGCACAAATCCCCAGATATAAGATTAGCTATCACACTTTAAGAATTAAGGCCCCCTGGGACTTCCCTGGCGGTCCAGTGGTTAAGACTCCGTGCTTCCACTGCAGGGGGTGCAGGTTGGAACCCCTGGTCAGGGAACTAAGATCCCGCACCCTCCACATTGTGACCAAAAAACAAAACAACAACAACAACAAAAAAAACAGAAACACTTTCCTCAATAAAGTGAAGAAAATATTTTTTAAAAATAGTATTAAGGCCCCCAATAGGTGCATGAAAAGATGCTCAATGTCACTAATTATTAGAGAAATGCAAATCAAAACGACAATGAGGTACCACCTCACACCAGAATGGCCATCATGAAAAAGTCTGCAAATAACAAATGCTGGAGAGGGTGTGGAGAAAAGGGACCCCCTCCTACCCTGTTGGTGGGAATGTAAATTGATACAGCCCCTATGGAGAACAGTATGGAGGTTCCTCAGAAAACTAAAAATAGTGTTGCCATATGATCCAGCAATCCCACTCCTAAGCATATATCTGGACAAAACTATAATTTGAAAAGATACATGCACCCCTGTGTTCATAGCACCACTATTCACAATAGTCAAGACATGGAAATGACCTAAATGTCTATCGACAGATGAATGGATAAAGAAGATGTGGTATATACGTATACAATGGAATATATTCGCCACAAAAGAGAATGAAATAATGCCATTTGCAGCAACATGGATGGACCTGGAGATTATCATACTAAGTGAAGTGAGTCAGAAAGAGAAAGACAAACATCATATGATATCATATATGTGGAATCTAAAATATGACACAAATTAACTTATCTATGAAACAGAAACAGACTCACAGACATAGGGAAGAGACTTGTGGTTGCCAAGGGGGAGGGGGGTGAGGGAGGGATGGATTAGGAGTTTGAGATTAGCAGATGCAAACTATTATATATAGGATGGATAAACACAAGGTCCTATTGTATAGCACAGGGAACTATATTCAATATCCCGTAATAAATCATAATGGAAAAGAATATGAAAAAAAGAAAAAGAAAAAAAAAGAATTAAGGCTCTGAAGACAGAAACAATGGAGAGTCACCTCTTCCTTTCTCCTTCTAGTTTTATTGTCCTAACCACATCTGATGATGTCTATATGAGACATTTCTAAGTAGATCTAGAGAAGCATTCTACTTTGAGTCAATTTCACTCTATTAAAAAAAAATACACAGAAGATATCTTTAAATTTGGCCGAAACTCTCATAACTTCAAGTCATGATTTCTCTGCGGCCTGAAATTAAAGAATCAATAATACATTCAATTGCCCTAATTGGTAGTTACAGATCTCATCTTCAATTCATAGAGGCAATCTCCTCCGGCATATTTTAAAGTCAGCTTTTACAGTTCACTGCAATTTGCAAAAGATTTTTTGACCAACAATTGTTTTGGCTTGGTTGAGACCCTTATCACATCTCCCCTGGATCCTTTCAAACCTTCCCAAGGCTCTCAGTCAGCTTGTAGGCCAAGCTGTTCCCATCCTCCATCTCCTCCTTGTAGCAGACCAAATGGAGTCACTCCCCTGCCTATGATCCTTCAGAGGTTCTGCTCAGACTTTGGGAAGAAGTTGAAGCACCTTACAAGGCTCTTTATCCCCCTGTCCTCACCTCTCCCATCCTCCTTGCCTCCCCCTGCCCTTCTTTCCAGCTGTACCAAACACTAACGGTTGCCCTAAATGTCACTGTACTGATGGTCTCCAGACCTTTTCATATGCTCTAGCCTCTGCCTAAAATTCTCTTTCTTGAGGTTGAAGCCTTACGTTAGCCATTCCCTTCTCCAGGGGTCCATCCTCCACCATGGTGCTTCCCGACACTCATGTCATGACATTAGAGCTACAATAACACTTCAATAGCACCAAGTAATGAATGGATTGAGATGAAAAGAGAGGCCACTGGAGGTGTCTCTGGACAGAGAGAGCAGACCCTGCCCACTGGTCACTCCATGCCCAACCCGGCTGCTCCAAAGGCAGAGGACAGCTTGGTACCTCTCCAACCTGGTGTTGGCATTCCCACTGGGCAACCCCACTCTGAAGATGCTCCTCCGCAATCATGAAACAAAATGAAGTTGTTTAATTCTCCATTACAGCCCAGACGAGTGGTGTCGTTCTGTAGATTCTATAAAGGCAGCGGCTGTGAACTTTTGTGGGCAGCACGGTGACCCCAGCATGATGTCCAGGGCATCCTCGGTGCTCAGAAAGTGTGTGTCGGCTGCCTTGCAAGCATAAACAAATGCTAAGGAGGAACCTGGCACCGTCCCTTTGCACTGATGTGCAACTGCACGGGTATGTGACAGAAGGAACAATTTAGCCAAGCAAACCTTGTGGCTGATTGCCTTTATTCTTCTCCTGGCTGGTGTACAGGAGCTGGGAAAATTCTAAAGGCCAACATAGAAGGCATAAATGGCATCTCCTTTACATCGTAAATATGAGAGTCATCCCCACTACCAAGGAGTTAATTATGTTCCTCCTTTTTTATGTTGGACAGACTCAACTTCTCTGAATTTGAACGATCCTCTGTAAGTTGCCAGAGCCGGTGGCGATGAAGATTTTTCTTAGGCTACCAGGCAGCCAAGCACTTCCAAATCCCTCCCTGAGATGTCCACTTCCACTGGGTTCTTGTCTGAGAGCCTGCGACCAGCTTCTCGTGCCGATTCCAAAACTGAAACACAGCATCATCATAATTACACAGAAATACCATCCTAATAAATTGCCATGGGTTGTTCTGTCTCATTTGTACTGCCAAAACATATTTTTTGTATCCTAAGTACCACTGAATAGACACCCTCACGAACTTACTAGACACCATCATGAACTTACTTTCCCAGAGAGGTTTAATTTAAGAGTTAATATCAAGGACCTTTACGTAGCTCTATGCAACCCTAGCACATCTGAACAACACAACTGAGAAGCGTTTGTCAAAAGGAGAATGTATTCAGAAGAGACAGATGCTTACATTTTTTTCCCCTTACCTTGAGCTTAACAGTATTTCCACAGCGAAAATTATAGACTTGCTTTGTTTCTGGCCATGGCAGCAAATCCAAACAAAAGCTTTCCCGGCAGCCCCAAAGCAAACCCGTGACCCCAAGCACCTGTCACTTCTGTGGGTTGTCATCACCACTCTCTTCTCCATAAAGAAGTAAATTTTCAAAAGGACAAAAATAAGCAAGCAGAGCTGTCAATCATTTCAATTCTTTATTTTTCTGAATAGAATATCCGTCTTGGTCTATTAAAAAATACTTGGCCACTCATTCGGAATCCCTTCATTAACAGGAGGTATTAAGTCTAATCCATTTTGCCATTTTGAAGAACTATCTCCTATGCATTTAAAAGCCTGTTTTCGTGGTGAGGTTAAACCCTCCACCTCTCAGCACGGTTTCGTTCTGCTTAAACTCCTGACTTCAGGTACACAAGGCATTTTCATTAAGTCACCATAATTTATTGGAGAAGAGAGTCTACATTGTATCTAGGAGATGAATATATGCAACATCATTTTTACGCTCTAAAGAAAAATACAAGCATTAGCTACCTTTATGTTTATTATCCCTTTAGCACCTAATGCATAGCAAGGACTCAATAAATGTCTACTGAATTAGCGTAAATGTGGACAAAGCGTAAAGAAACAAAGGGAAATATTTCATGAGGATAATAATAAATTCAAAATACAAAATCTCCCATGGTGCCAGCATTGCTGACCCTACAGTGTTGGCTAGGGGCCAAAGTGGGCTCCCGATCCTGGACCTGTACCCACGGAACCAGACATGGCTGTTGTCCTTTGGGACCATCTGGTGCCAACCTAAGGCTGTACTCAGGGCTCACATTCTTCAAAAAGAAAAGTGACTGCACCAAGCATTAGTGAGCAATGAGATTTTACTGGAGGTTCCACAGGGAGCCCAAGAATATCGCATCACACCCTGGGAGTGACAGCTCTCCCTCCACCCACCCCAGCGGACACCAGCCCCTCCCTGGCTGCTCCAGACAGGCGTCCTCCTGCTCTCGATTCAACGCTGTCATCAGAGAGGTAAAAGGCAGTCCCAACTGAAGACGCTTATCACATGGGGGCTTTTCCAAATATGGGAGAGAGAAAAAGAGGTATGGAGAGAAAAGAAAAATATTCCATCCCAGGGCCATCACGCAAAAGAGAGACCACGTGCTAAACCTTACCACCGTGATATGTTGTAAACGGACACAGCATTTTGTAAAGGGAAATGATGGCACACAGAAAGAGTGCCGGTAATACCCACGCCTCTTGAGTCGCTCCAGAGAACACAGTCCAAGAACATACGTCCACAGGAGGAAGCAATGTCTGCAGGAAGAGGCTCTGTGAAGCATTGTCCGCACTGGAAACCAGAGAGGGCTGGGCTGGGATGAAAAACATGGTAAATGTTCTTTCTAGGAAATGATGCTGCACCCGCACAGTGAAGTCTTTTTCTTTGATGAAAAAATGTAATTAAGATGGCCACCTTGAAATGTAGAAAACAGTTATTTTTCACTTAATCGTATTAAATGAAAAAAGAAAAATTAAAAGTAAATCAATAGACCGTGATTATAGACTATAGTTGCATTATAAATATGTGTATGGACAAAGGTCTGGAAGAACTTTTAGAATTTTTAAAATGGCGACCATGAAAAGACTGTAAGTTTATTGTTTTGTTTTGTTTGAGAAAACTTATTTAATAGTTACTTCATAAGCTTTTGTGGTAAAAAGAATAAAAATATTTGACCACACTCAAAAAGGGACTTTTAAATTTAGTTATGGATCCCAAATAATTTTTGACATAACAGCTTAAACTGCTACTTGAATGGAGAATAATTTTCCACATGTGAGAGTTATCTCAGACTTAATATGGTGGATACTCAGCCTGCAGGTACAGAAATTAAGATAAAAACAAGCTTTTTACATTTGTTCTAATGATGCGCTTTCAGACGGATGGGGCCTTGGGAGTTCTAAAGACAAATACTCTATTTTAACTTTCCCGAAGATCAATGAACCCACAATTCTAAAGGGGAGTAACAGTCAGGACACTTTCAGACTCAGATTCCATTTTTCCTCTCAAAAAAAATGTATTCTAGGATAATATCATTTGTCAGGATTTGCAGCCTAGCCTAACAGCATCGGAGGAAACTGAACAAGTGAAAAGCATGTTAGCTTAAAGCAAGATGAGAAACAAAGCCTATCTTTGGCTAAAAGGTATGGTGAAGGATGAACAGTTAGCCACTGACCCAGTGTAACCAGGCACAACATACAAGAACGTGCAATGACTGAAATTATATTACAATGCTTATAGCAAATCATTAGCTAGATGGAGGTGGCACGGGTAAGTAACACAGAGGGACAGTTTTATACTGTTCTGGGTTGTGTCTGTGGTTGAGTCTAAAGATGTGTCCACCCCAGAGAGCAACCCGCCTCCTTCGGCAAAGGCTGGGGGGTGGTGCTGGGAAGAAGCAGGGTGGGGTCTCCAATTCTACCCTCTTATAGGAACATCCCTATCACCTGAGGTACCATTGTATAAACCCATCCGGTCCCCTTAGCTCTCATAAATAGGCTCATCTCATGATGAGAATGACTCATCGAATCTGTAAGGTACCAATAGTGTTTTTTTTAATGTTTTAATTTTATTGGAGTAGAGTTGATTTACAATGTTGTATTAGTTTCAGGTGTACAGCAAAGTGATTCAGTTATACATATACACATATTCATTCTTTTTCAGATTCGTTTCTCTCATAGGCTATCACAGAATATTGAGTAGAGTTCCCTGTCCTATACAGTAGGTCCTTGTTAGTCATCTATCTTATATATAGTAGTGTGTGTGTGTTCATCCCAAGCTCCTGATTTATCCCTCCCCCTAAGTTTCCCCTTTGTTAACCATAAGTTTGTTTTCAATGTCTATAAGTCTGCTTCTGTTTTGTAATTAATTCTCTTGTATTTTTTCTTTTTTTTAAAATTAGATTCCACATATGAGTGATATCACATGATATTTGTCTTTCTTTGTCTGACCTACTTCACTTAGTAAGGCACCAATAGTTTTAACATGCTTTCTTGGTGATGACTCACAGGCTTTTGAAAATGGGTTCTGGAGCCCCCATAAGCACGATCCAACCCTAACTCCTGAATTCTCATCATGGTCTCGTAGAGATAAATTTCAACCAAGGCTGGGGGGAAATGGCATTGAATGGTTTCCCCTAAATACTGAACAGTAGAACTGTTGTTAATGATTCAAACCTTAACCAATTACCCCCATAAATAAATATATATGTGTATATATATTTCATATATACATATGAGATAATGTATTTCTGTGTTTACATAATCAGGAGCTTGAAATTTGAAAGGGCTGCTCAGAAAAGGAAAATTATATATTCCTCTGTTAAAATGAATAACCCAGTAACCTTGCTTCACACCTTTGTAGTGCCTCAGGCTTACCAAGGGAAAGAGCTTAGGGTATCTGTTCAAAATTCCTAGTGTGTAAGGAGGAAACTCCTGCTGAAATAGCTGACCTTGGCCCATGTGGCCTGAAGTCCCTTCCAGACCACTCTGTGTAGGTCTGCGCATAGGAAGCAATAAATGTGGATGGGAAAGCATGTTTGGGGCCTAAGTTGTTATTATTTAGCAATTTTATTTTATTTATGAATATTTTATTTATTATATATTATTTATTTTATCTATATATTATTTACTTTTTAATATTTGCTTATAATATGTTTTTGAAGCATTAGCTTATGAAGTGGGAAAGTAAGTAACTTACTTTCTTCATCCATTTCATCTCCTCTTGCTAAGTAAAATACAGAGACAATGATATGTTCTACAGAGATTTAAAATGGGGGAGATGCAATAGTGAGAGATTATGGACATGGTATCAGCACAAGGCAAGTTTCACCTGATTCTTGGTCTTCCTGACCCTTGATTTCAGGAGGTTTTTCATTGGTCATTGCTGCCCATGGTCTAAACAGATGTTAAAAAATGAGATAAACAATCATTGAAGGTGATGCCCACACATCAGGTCCTGAAATCTGGATGCGGATAAATGACTCCTTGAATGGTCTTTGCAGCCTTTTATTGCATATGAAAGAACTTGCCATATACAGAGATGGACACTTCTAGCTCTACCACTGTCTTAATGTGTCAAAAATAGATCACCACTTCCATGCCTCCTTCCTTTGAATCTCCATGTCAGCTCTTTCACAACTATAGTTTTTAACTTTTAGAGTTAATAGACAGTACATTGACTTTGTCATTTATTCTGGAAGTGACTATAAACCACTGCCAGCCTTGGCTAAATCTGACTTTTCAATAAATAAACTATCAGGATTTGGACTGTTTTAATTATTTGCCTCTCTACTGGCAAACCTATCATTGGCAGTAAGAGATAGCCTTCCAGTGTTTTTGGAAATTTAATTTATGGCATGAACTGTGCAAAATTCCCTCCTTTCAGACCTGGTAAAATCTGTTAACCTCCAGAATTACAGATGCACCATGAGCCACTTCCATCACTGTTGGGGAGATATGAGAACTTCATGTTTGGGTGACAGCTGGTAGAACAGCCCCTGGCAAGTCCCTGGCATCATGTCAACAATGATAACATGTTGCCATATCAGAATGACTAAAAGATGTACAGAGGGGAAACATATATCTCTGCCTATACATTTCTGAACATTTATTATTTTGCCATATTATTCTGGTGAGAAAAAAATTGACTACTCTTAGAAAAAGATAAATGTATGTATGATTCCTTTCCTAGGGCTGACATAATGAAGTACAGTTGACCCTTGAACAACAGGGGTTTGAACTGCTGTGATTCCAATTATACATGATTTTTTTCAATAAATACATACTGCAGTACTACACGATAAAATTGGTTGAATTTGCGGATGCAGAACAGCAGATATGAAGGCCAACTGTAAAGTTCTATGCGGATATGGAAGGTCCGCATCCCTAATCCCTGCATTGTTCAAGGGTCAATTGTACTACAAAGTGGATGATTTAAACAACATAAACTTATTGTCTCACAGCTCTGGTAGCCAGCAGTTCAAGATCAAGGTGTCATCAGGGTTGGTTTCTTATGAGGCCTCTGAGGAAGAACCCGTTCCATGCCTCTCCCCCAACTTCTGGTGGTTTGCTAGTAAACTTTCATGGTCCTTGACTTATAGAATCATCACCTCTGTGTCTATCTGCATGTTCACATAGTGTTTATTCTCATAGTGTGTGCATGTCTGTCTCCAAATTTCCCTTTTTTATAAGGATAGCAGTCATATTGGATTAGGGCCCACACTAATGAGTCGTTTTAACTTGATTACCTCTGTAAAGGCCCTGCTTCGAAATAAAGTTACATTCTGAGGGACTGGTGGTTAGGATTTCAACATACAAATTTTGGAGGGACACAATTCAACCCATAACAGTAGGTGTTCATAAGAGATACGGCACGAGGTTGGGTTTTGCTATTTGGCCAGGCCTGGTGCCTGGCTTGCAGGTGCCTTTTCTTCTTGGATGAAATCACTGTTCTGTGCAGTATGTGGTAGAACCACATTCAGCCTTGTGAGGACCCACCACAGTTTGTAGTAGATGAGGCTGAGGAAGCTCCTCCATCTGCCGGGAGACCAGCCTCCTAGTTAAACTGATCTCAGTAAGAAGTGAAACATCACCCAGCACTTTTCCTATCAGAAATTTTCAAGTTGCTGTAGACAATCTAAGGAGGGTGTGATTCTTGGGCACCTACCATGCTCTTCCAGTGTAGCACAGGAGGGTATATTTGTTGACACAGTTGTTCTGTCATTGCTTAACTTTTATGTAGGTGCAGTGGATTGAGAGTGTCCCCCAAAAGATAGGTCTAAGTCTTAACCCCAGATACATGTGAATGTGGCCTTACTTGGAAATAGGGTCTTTGCAGATGTAATTAGTTAAGAATCTCAGTATGAGAACATCCGGGATTTAAAGAGGGCCCTAAATCCAATGACAGGCATCTTTATATGAGGAAGGAGAAGGAGGTTTGACACATGGGCCAATCAAAGGATCCAGTGCTTGAGAGACTGGATAAAGGAAAGTAAAGCAAACTAAGCACAAGAGCCTGAGCCATGTCTCCCTCAAAACATTCTCTGACTGTGAGGTGTGCAGGCCAAAAATGTGGGGAAACTGAGATGACAAAAAGTGCTTACAAAAGGTAACAAACAAAGTAGAGCTATTGGCATGGTGTTGGGGAAATAAAAATTAGGACTGAATCTGTGACAAAGTGGTGGAGTCCTGGAAAATATTGCAGGTTTTCAATTGGGACCCCTGAAGGACTATACCCTAGAAGTAAGGGCAAACCATAAATAGACTAGACCTTACAAAGAGTGAACAATTAGACTATAATCAACTTAATCCCCAATTGGATAAAAGTGATATGTCCCTACCCTCTTTGCCTATCAGAAGTGAAAGAGAAACCTCTCCAGAGGAAGGTAACACTATCCAGAGCCTCTACGATTTCTCATAATGTGTATAAATATATATGAATTTCCAGCATTCAATAAAAAATTGTAAGGCATATCAAAAGATAGGATATATCAAAAGGCAGGACAAAGACAATAAAATACAATAGAAATATACCCACAGGTGATCCAAGTAAAAGAGAGTTAAGAAATTTGGACTTTAACTGTTATTAATAAGTTTCAAGAAAACAGATGATAATATGGAGAACTTCATCAGAGAACTGAAATCTATTCAAATAAAATCAAAAAGAAATTCTAGGACTAAAAAATACAATAACTGAAACTAAGATCAAAACATATGCATTTCAGAAGCAGATTATACAGAGCTAGAAATAGAATTAGTGACGTAGAAGACGTGTCTTTAAAAAAATGTCCATACAGAATCACAGAGAGGAAAAAAGAGGAAATAATGAAAAAGAGGGTAAGAAGTAAGAGTTATGGGACCTGATGAAAAGGCCTATCATATGTACAACTGGAATCTCAGAAATGGAGGAGAGAGAGAATAGGACAGAAGTAATATTTGAAGAAGTAATAGCTGAGAATTTTTCTGAACTTGATGAAAGAAATCAAACTATAGATTTTAAAAATAATATACGCTCAGCAATTAAAATACATAAAAAATTACATTTAAGCACATCACAGCTGAAAACCAAAAACAATGAGAAAATCTTAAAAGCAGCCAGAGAATGGAAAAACATATTATCTTCCCCAAAACAAGAAGATGGACAATTAACTTCTTACTATAATCAATTGAAGCCCAAACACAATGTAGTGACATTTAAAGTACTGAAAGAAAGTGCCACCACAGAATTCAACACCCAATGAAAATATCCTTCAAAATTAAGGATAAAATAAATATTTTTCACCAGCAGACCTGTACTAACCTAAAAGAATTTTTTTCAGGGAGAAGAAATATGATCTGAACCAAAAGCAAGGAAATGTAGGAAGAAATAAAAAGAAAAGAATTATAAAATGTGAATAAATCCAAATGAATACTAACCATGTAAAACAATAATAATAATATCTTATAAAGTTTAAAATATGTGTGAAATTAAATATACAATGACAACAACACAAAAGATAGTATGTTGTAAATGTTAAAAGTTAACGTTTTCTAATGTGCTTTCATTGTCCAGGAATTAGACTAATACAGTACTAATGTAATAATTCATCACTACTAAGTTATTGTAGACTTTAATAAATTAAGGATATACCTTGTAATCCCTAGAGTAAGAATAAAAGAATAGTAGAAAATATACAACTAGAAAATTAATAGAGGATAAATGGAATAATTTTAAAATATATGAAAATTCCAAAATAATCAATAAAGGACAGGAAAAGAAGCATAAACAACTGGGACAAATAGAAAACAAATAGAAGGTGGTATCTATAAATCAAAATATATCAGTAATTACATTAAATGAAAATGATCAAATACTTTCATAAAAAATATTATAAGACTGTATTAAGAAAATAAAACCTAACTAATACTGTTTACAAAAGGCCAACTTGAAATATAGGAACATACAACAGCTGAAAGAAAAGGATGGAAAAATAGACCATATTAATACTGACCAACCCCTCCCCCAAAAAAGCTGTTGTGGGTATATTAGTATTAAAGCAGTTTTTAAGTTAAGACGCTACTAGAGATAAAAAGAAACATTTTATAAAGAAAAAAGATCAATCCACCAGGAAGGTAAAACAAATAGTATGTACCTGATAACATAGCTTCAAAATATTAAAAGCAAAAATTGACAAAACTGAAAGGAAAAATAGACACGTGCAATCACAGAGGTTTTAACAACTTCTCTCAGTAACGATAGCACACATAGCGGAGACAAAAGGATACAGAGATAGGAACAACATGAGTAACAAATATGAAGTAGTTGTCACATAAACAACACTACACTACAACTATACTATATTACTCATCACTTTTTGGTAAATACATGAGAAATATTTACCCAAAATGTTCATATGCAGTGCTGTAAAGAACATCTCAACAAAATTCAAAACATCAAAATTATACAATATATGGTCTTTGGCCTCAGTAAAATTTAGCTAAAAATCATAAACAAAAAATTAAATAGAAAATCCTAAAATTTAAAAAATTAAGCACATGTGTAAATAATGCATGGGCATCATTTGTATCGTATTGTGTATTTATCTAAGCTATGGAGCTGCAGGCTACTTCCCCTAATAAAATCCTTGCATGTTACACATGCCTTGGCATTGGCTTCTCAGAGGACCTGAGTGCGTCATTTCTTTATTGAGTTTCCCCAAGTCTTGTATTGACCAGAATGAGCAGGTCCAATTCCTTCAACAGTTCCTCATATTTACTTCTCGTGTATCAGTCATTCAACAAATATTTATCATCGCCAACGTACCAGGCATGACCTGATGAGCTTGGTTCTTTTCCTGAATGCCTCCTGTCTTGACTGTATTGCTCCTAAAAGGGACACCGAAAAGCGAACCCAGCCCTCAAGCACAGTTTGTCAGGTCCTGTTGGGAAAGAAGGCTCACCTTCTGTGTTCAGGACACATGACTTCCATTCAGGCAGAACGATGCTGTGTTTGATCACAGGATGCTGCCTCTTACTGTGATTTCACTGTTGACTTGAAATCCTGGATTTTTATCTCCCACTTACTCCTGTGGCTTCATGTCTTCTTATTCTGTATCTGAGCAATTGCTCTTTTGGAGAGTTAGAGCTTATATGTATTCACATGACAGCTCATCCTGTTAGCCCAGCCCGGGGTCTTATCCTGATGTGGTTCCTTTGGGTCCTGACTTGGATGTGAAGCCTATTTGCTCACACCCGTGTGTTGATGGGCAGGCTTTGTACTTCTGCATGCCTGGGCGGGTTTGGTGAAAAGTAGCTGGTAAACTGAACAGGAAGCGTAGTAGGGTTTATCTCTTTCTCCTAATTTTAATTTTCTATAGGAAACATTGCTTTTTGGTGAACTTAGAGCACATTTAGTAGAAGCAGATTCTGTGCATTCTACCGGTGACAGTGGGAATGGTTAGAAGTCCTGCTGGCAAGAAGTGTGGGGTGAGTTCACTGTGAATTTTTATGAGGACAATGACTTTTTTAGAAGGCTGTAGCTGAAACACTGGTGAAATGTGTTCTTTCACAGATGACTGAGTCTAACCGTGTTTGTGTGTGTGTTTTTTTAATTCAGTACAAGTTTAATTTTTTTTTTTTATCAATGGATAAAATTCTTATCCATTGCCAAAGAGGAAAAAGTTCTGTTAGGTTCAGGGAAAGCGAAATAAAGATCTCTGATGTAGTAACTTATGGGTCTACTCTGTCTCTGCTCCTGGACCTTCAGCAGGATGTTAATAAACAGCAGCCATCAAACTGTCAGACTAGTCTGCCTTATTACGTTGGGAGACTGGCATAGTGAAAAGGGCACAGGGAACAGGTAATATCAGGCACCACGTGATCTTGGACAAACCTCCCTGGGCCTCGGTTTCTCCAGTGGCTCCCTTGTCTACTTCATAGGGTCACGGTAAGAATCAACATATTAGGGGCAAGATGGCAGAAGAGTAAGACGCGGAGATCACCTTCCTCCCCACAGATACATGAGAAATACATCTACACGTGGAACTGCTCCTACAGAACACCCACTGAACGCTGGCAGAAGACGTCAGACCTCCCAAAAGGCAAGAAAATCCCCACGTACTTGGGTAGGGCAAAAGAAAAAAGAAATAACAGAGACAAAAGAATAGGGACGGGACCTGCACCAGTGGGAGGGAGCTGTGAAGGAGGAAAGGTTTCCACACACTAGGAAGCCCCTTCGTGGGCAGAGACTGCGGGTAGCAGAGGGGGGAAGCTTCGGAGCCACGGAGGAGAGCGCAGCCACATTGGTGCGGAGGGCAAAGCGGAGATTCCCGCACAGAGGAGTGGTGCCGACCAGCACTCACCAGCCCGAGAGGCTTGTCTGCTCGGCCGCCGGGGCGGGCGGGGCTGGGAGCTGGGGCTCGGGCTTCGGTGCTGGCCGGCAGGGAGTCCGGGAAAAAGACTGCAGCTGCCAAAGAGGCAAGAGAATTTTTCTTGCCTCTTTGTTTCGCGGCGCGCGAGGAGAGGGGATTCAGAGCGCCGCCTAAACGAGCTCCAGAGACGGGCGCGAGCCGCGGCTATCAGCGCGGATCCCACAGCAACAGGGACGCAGAGGGAAAAACGGAGAGATTCCCGCACAGAGGCTCGGCGCCGAGCAGCACTCACCAGCCCGAGGGGCTTGTCTGCTCACCCACCGGGGCGGGCGGGGGCTGGGAGCTGAGGCGCGGGCTTCGGTCGGATCCCAGGGAGAGGACTGGGGTTGGCTGCGTGAACACAGCCTGAAGGGTCTAGCGCACCACAACTAGCCGGGAGGGTGCACGAGAAAAAGTCTGCAGCTGCCGAAGAGGCAGGAGACTTTTTCTTGCCTCTTTGTTTCGCGGCGTGCAAGGAGAGGGGATTCAGAGCGCCACTTAAACGAACTCCAGAGACGGGCGCGAGCCGCGGCTATCAGCGCGGATCCCAGAGACGGGCATGAGACGCTAAGGCTGCTGCTGCCGCCACCAAACAGCCTGTGGGCGAGCACAGGTCATTCTCCACACCGCCCCTCCCGGGAGCCTGTGCAGCCCGCCACGGCCAGGCTCCCGTGATCCGGGGACAACTTCCCCGGGAGAGCGCACGGCGCGCCTCGGGCTGCTGCAACGTCACGCCGGCTTCTGCCGCCGCAGGCTCGCCCCGCCTCCTCCGTACCGCTCCCTCCCCCCGGCCTGACTGAGCCAGAGCCCCCGAATCAGCTGCTCCTTTAACCCCGTTCTGTCTGGGCGGGGAACAGACGCCCTCAGGCGACCTACATGCAGAGGCGGGTCCAAATCCAAAGCTGAACCCCGGGAGCTGTACGAACAAAGAAGAGAAAGGGAAATCTCTCCCAGCAGCCTCAGAAGCAGCGGATTAAAGCTCCACAAACAACTTGATGTGCCTGCATCTGTTGAATACCTGAATAGACAACGAATCATCCCAAATTTAGGAGATGGACTTTGGGAGCAGGATATATTAACTTTTCCCCTTTTCCTTTTTTTTGTGAGTGTAGATGTGTATGCTTCTGGGTGAGATTTTGTCTGTATAGCTTTGCTCTCACCGTTAGTCCTAGGGTTAGGTCCGTCCGTGTTTTTTTTTTTTTTTTTTTTTGGCTTAAAAATTTTTTTTTCCCCCTAATAAATGTTTTCTTAATAATTTTTTCCTTATTTTCTATTTTTAAAAAAAATTTTAATAAGTTTTTTCATATTTTTTATTTTAAAAAATTAAAAAATTTTTTTTCTTAATAAATTTTTTCTAAATAATTTTTTTCTTATTTTTAGTATAAAAAATTAATAAATCTATTTTTAAAAATTAAAAAAAAATTTTTTTCTTAATAAATTTACTCTTAATAATTTTTTTTCTTATTTTTTATTATAATTGCTTTATTTTATTTTATTTTATCCTCTTTTTTTCTTTCTTTCCATTTTTTCTCCCTTTTATTCTGAGCCGTGTGGATGAAAGGCTCTTGGTGCTCCAGCCAGGCATCAGGGCTGTGCCTCTGAGGTGGGAGAGCCAACTTCAGGACACTGGTCCACAAGAGACCTCCCAGCTCCACGTAATACCAAACGGTGAAAATCTCTCACAGATCTCCATCTCAACATCAAGACCCAGCTTCACTCAACGACCAGCAAGCTACAGTGCTGGGCACCCCATGCCAAACAACTAGCAAGAGAGGAACACAGCCCCATCCATTAACAGAGAGGCTGCCTAAAATCATAATAAGGCCACAGACACCCCAAAACACACCACCAGACGTGGACGAACCCACCAGAAAGACAACATCCAGCCTCATCCACCAGAACACAGGCACTAGTTCCCTCCACCAGGAAACCTACACAACCCACTGAACCAACCTTAGCCACTGGGGACAGATACCAAAAACAACGGGAACTACGAACCTGCAGCCTGTGAAAAGGAGACCCCAAACACAGTAAGATAAGCAAAATGAGAAGACAGAAAAACACACAGCAGATGAAGGAGCAGGGTCAAAACACACCAGACCTAACAAATGAAGAGGAAATAGGTAGTCTACCTGAAAAAGAATTCAGAATAATGATAGTAAGGATGATCCAAAGTCTTGGAAATAGAATAGACAAAATGCAAGAAACATTTAACAAGGACGTAGAAGAACTAAAGAGGAACCAAGAAACGATGACAAGCACAATAAATGAAATTAAAAATACTCTAGATGGGATCAATAGCAGAATAACTGAGGCAGAAGAACGGATAAGTGACCTGGAAGATAAAATGGTGGAAATAACTACTGCAGACCAGAATAAAGAAAAAAGAATGAAAAGAACTGAGGACAGTCTCAGAGACCTCTGGGACAACATTAAACGCACCAACATTCGAATTATAGGGGTCCCAGAAGAAGAAGAGAAAAAGAAAGGGACTGAGAAAATATTTGAAGAGATTATAGTTGAAAACTTCCCTAATATGGGAAAGGAAATAGTTAATCAAGTCCTGGAAGCACAGAGAGTCCCATACAGGATAAATCCAAGGAGAAACACACCAAGACACATATTAATCAAACTATCCAAAATTAAATATAAAGAAAACATATTAAAAGCAGCAAGGGAAAAACAACAGATAACACACAAGGGCATCCCCATAAGGTTAACAGCTGATCTTTCAGCAGAAACGCTGCAAGCCAGAAGGGAGTGGCAGGATATACTTAAAGTGATGAAGGAGAAAAACCTACAACCAAGATTACTCTACCCAGCAAGGATCTCATTCAGATTTGATGGAGAAATTAAAACTTTTACAGACAAGCAAAAGCTGAGAGAGTTCAGCACCACCAAACCAGCTTTACAACAAATGCTAAAGGAACTTCTCTAGGCAAGAAACACAAGAGAAGGAAAACACCTACAATAACAAACCCAAAACATTTAAGAAAATGGGAATAGGAACATACATATCGATAATTACCTTAAATGTAAATGGATTAAATGCTCCCACCAAAAGACACAGACTGGCTGAATGGATACAAAAACAAGACCCATATATATGCTGTCTACAAGAGACCCACTTCAGACCTAGAGACACATACAGACTGAAAGTGAGGGGATGGAAAAAGATATTCCATGCAAATGGAAATCAAAAGAAAGCTGGAGTAGCAATTCTCATATCAGACAAAATAGACTTTAAAATAAAGACAATTACAAGAGACAAAGACGGACACTATATAATGATCAAGGGATCGATCCAAGAGGAAGGTATAACAATTGTAAATATTTATGCACCCAACATAGGAGCACCTCAATACATAAGGCAAATACTAACAGCCATAAAAGGGGAAATCGACAGTAACACAATCATAGTAGGGGACTTTAACACCCCACTTTCACCAATGGACAGATCATCCAAAATGAAAATAAATAAGGAAACACAAGCTTTAAATGATACATTAAACAAGATGGACTTAATTGATATTTATAGGACATTCCACCCAAAAACAACAGAATACACATTTTTCTCAAGTGCTCATGGAACATTCTCCAGGATAGATCATATCTTGGGTCACAAATCAAGCCTTGGTAAATTTAAAAAAATTGAAATTGTATCAAGTATCTTTTCCGACCACAACGCTATGAGACTAGATATCAATTACAGGAAAAGATCTGTAAAAAATACAAACACATGGAGGCTACACAATACACTACTTAATAACGAAGTGATCACTGAAGAAATCAAAGGGGAAATCAAAAAATACCTAGAAACAAATGACAATGGAGACACGACGATCCAAAACCTATGGGATGCAGCAAAAGCAGTTCTAAGAGGGAAGTTTATAGCAATACAAGCCTACATCAAGAAACAGGAAACATCTCGAATAAACAACCTAACCTTGCACCTAAAGCAATTAGAGAAAGAAGAACAAAAAAACCCCAAAGCTAGCAGAAGGAAAGAAATCATAAAGATCAGATCAGAAATAAATGAAAAAGAAATGAAGGAAACAATAGCAAAAATCAATGAAACTAAAAGCTGGTTCTTTGAGAAGATAAACAAAATTGATAAACCATTAGCCAGACTCATCAAGAGAAAAAAGGAGAAGACTCAAATTAATAGAATTAGAAATGAAAAAGGAGAAGTAACCACTGACACTGCAGAAATACAAACGATCATAAGAGATTACTACAAGCAACTCTATGCTAATAAAATGGACAACCTGGAAGAAATGGACAGATTCTTAGAAATGCACAACCTGCCGAGATTGAACCAGGAAGAAATAGAAAATATGAATAGACCAATCACAAGCACTGAAATTGAAACTGTGATTAAAAATCTTCCAACACACAAAAGCCCAGGACCAGATGGCTTCACAGGCGAATTCTATCAAACATTTAGAGAAGAGCTAACACCTATCCTTCTCAAACTCTTCCAAAATATTGCAGAGGGAGGAACACTCCCCAACTCATTCTACGAGGCCACCATCACCCTGATACCAAAACCAGGCAAAGATGTCACAAAGAAAGAAAACTACAGGCCAATATCACTGATGAACATAGATGCAAAAATCCTCAACAAAATACTAGCAAACAGAATCCAACAGCACATTAAAAGGATCATACACCATGATCAAGTGGGGTTTATTCCAGGAATGCAAGGATTCTTCAATATACGCAAATCAATCAACGTGATACATCATATTAACAAATTGAAGGAGAAAAACCATATGATCATCTCAATAGATGCAGAGAAAGCTTTCGACAAAATTCAACACCCATTTATGATAAAAGTCCTGCAGAAAGTAGGCATAGAGGGAACTTTCCTCAACATAATAAAGGCCGTATATGACAAACCCACAGCCAACATTGTCCTCAATGGTGAAAAACTGAAACCATTTCCACTAAGATCAGGAACAAGACAAGGTTGCCCACTCTCACCACTATTATTCAACATAGTTTTGGAAGTGTTAGCCACAGCAATCAGAGACGAAAAAGAAATAAAAGGAATCCAAATCGGAAAAGAAGAAGTAAAGCTGTCACTGTTTGCAGATGACATGATACTATACATAGAGAATCCAAAAGATGCTACCAGAAAACTACTAGAGCTAATCAATGAATTTGGTAAAGTAGCAGGATACAAAATTAATGCACAGAAATCTCTTGCATTCCTGTATACTAATGATGAAAAATCTGAAAGTGAAATTAAGAAAACACTCCCATTTACCATTGCAACAAAAAGAATAAAATACCTAGGAATAAACCTACCTAAGGAGACAAAAGACCTGTATGCAGAAAATTATAGGACACTGATGAAAGAAATTAAAGATGATACAAATAGATGGAGAGATATACCATGTTCTTGGATTGGAAGAATAAACATTGTGAAAATGACTCTGCTACCCAAAGCAATCTACAGATTCAATGCAATCCCTATCAAACTACCACTGGCATTTTTCACAGAACTAGAACAAAAAATTTCACAATTTGTATGGAAACACAAAAGACCCCGAATAGCCAAAGCAATCTTGAGAACGAAAAATGGAGCTGGAGGAATCAGGCTCCCTGACTTCAGACTATATTACAAAGCTACAGTAATCAAGACAGTTTGGTACTGGCACAAAAACAGAAATATAGATCAATGGAACAGGATAGAAAGCCCAGAGATAAGCCCACGCACATATGGTCACCTTATCTTTGATAAAGGAGGCAAGCATATACAGTGGAGAAAAGACAGCCTCTTCAATAAGTGGTGCTGGGAAAATTGGACAGGTACATGTAAAAGTATGAAATTAGAACACTCCCTAACACCATACACAAAAATAAACTCAAAATGGATTAAAGACCTAAGTGTAAGGCCAGACACTATCAAACTCTTAGAGGAAAACATAGGCAGAACACTGTATGACATAAGTCACAGCAAGATCCTTTTTGACCCAGCTCCTAGAGAAATGGAAATAAAAACACAAATAAACAAATGGGACCTAATGAAACTTAAAAGCTTTTGCACAGCAAAGGAAACCATAAACAAGACCAAAAGACAACCCTCAGAATGGGAGAAAATATTTGCAAATGAAGCAACGGACAAAGGATTAATCTCCAAGATTTACAAGCAGCTCATGCAGCTCAATAACAAAAAAACAAACAACCCAATCCAAAAATGGGCAGAAGACCTAAATAGACATTTCTCCAAAGAAGAGATACAGATCGCCAACAGACACATGAAAGAATGCTCAACATCATTAATCATTAGAGAAATGCAAATCAAAACTACAATGAGGTATCATCTCACACCGGTCAGAATGGCCATCATCAAAAAATCTAGAAACAATAAATGCTGGAGAGGGTGTGGAGAAAAGGGAACACTCTTGCACTGTTGGTGGGAATGTAAATTGATACAGCCACTATGGAGAACAGTATGGAGGTTCCTTAAAAAACTAAAAATAGAACTACCATATGACCCAGCAATCCCACTACTGGGCATATACCCTGAGAAAACCATAATTCAAAAAGAGTCATGTACCAAAATATTCATTGCAGCTCTGTTTACAATAGCCAGGACATGGAAGCAACCTAGGTGTCCATCATCGGATGAATGGATAAAGAAGATGTGGCACATATATACAATGGAATATTACTCAGCCATAAAAAGAAATGAAATGGAGGTGTTTGTAATGAGGTGGATGGAGTTAGAGTCTGTCATACAGAGTGAAGTAAGTCAGAAAGAGAAAAACAAATACAGTATGCTAACACATATATATGGAATCTAAGGGAAAAAAAAAAAAAAAAAGAGGTCATGAAGAACCTAGTGGCAAGATGGAAATAAAGACACAGACCTACTAGAGAATGGACTTGAGGATATGGGGAGGGGAGGGGTGAGATGTGACAGGGTGAGAGAGTGTCATGGACATATATACACTACCAAATGTAAAATAGATAACTAGTGGGAAGCAGCCGCATAGCACAGGGAGATCAGCTCGGTGCTTTGTGACCACCTAGAGGGGTGGGATAGGGAGGGTGGGAGGGAGGGAGATGCAAGAGGGAAGAGATATGGCAACATATGTATATGTGTAACTGATTCACTTTGTTGTAAAGCAGAAGCTAGCACACCATTGTAAAGCAATTATACTTCAATAAAGATGTTTAAAAAAAAAAAAAAAAAAAAAAAAAAGCCAGAAAAAAAAAAAAAAAAAAAAAAAGAATCAACATATTAGGTGTCAAAGTGCTTTGCAAACTGTAACCTGCTATTCAGATGTCAAGCATTATTATTTAGAAACTCCAGGAACACCTAACTTATTCAGAGCCCCCACTCCCTCCCATGTGATTGACACTTGAGGTTACAAAAGAGCATTTAAAATGGATGGCATGTTCAGCTCAGGTAATAGAGAAGAAAATTCCCATTGAAGACAAAGAAGAGATAGGTAATTAGAAAGAAAAAAGTGACAAGAATGAGCAATCAGAAGCTCTTGGATTAATCAGCTTATGGTGTCAGGAATCTAAATGTTGGAAAGTCTCTTTGATGATGTTTCACTGAGACGAAGACTAAGGACATTGGTAGCGGGGACCAGGGCCAGGCTTGGTGATTCTCTTCCTGATGTTCAAATGGACTCTGCTGTTTCCCTTCCCTTTGAACTTGGTTGGTTTATCCTCCCCAAAACTCACTAATTTAGCTTGCTCAGTCATGACGTGTCCCTGAAACACCTACACACACCTTTAACAACCAAAGTGCACGCAAAGAAAAGGACCCGGATCACAGAGTACAACGCACAGGGTCAACGTAAACAAAGAGCTGAAACCAACACGTAGGCAATGATCAGAGCATGAACTGATTTGTCTGGGAGGAGAACACAGGAAACACATCTATTCAATCCAAACTGTGAAAGCTGTAATATAAGTGTGTTTCTCCCCTTTCTCTAACTTCAGGGAGGATGGAAGAAAAGTGGAACAGGTTGAACAATAAATATACTCGCAGAGCAAATGCCTTCATCACAACATATCATATTTTGACAAGTTTTGTAGGCCCCAAGCTACGAGATGGTGTAAAGGTCTCATTTTTCTTTCCATTGACTTTACTTAGGCTCACAAGTTTGACAATTTGTTGATATTATCAGTATGACTTTTTAAAGCCAGTATTCTTAACAGTTAAGTTCCTCCAAACTCACCCAGCTCAGCTGCACAAATTTTAAGAGAAGCTACAAGCATATATTTTTGTGACAGCTTCTAGTGCCAAGTCAACAGAGTGGCCATAGAAGATATAGCAGAGCAATAACATAGAAAAGGTTCTTTATAAAATGGCTCTTTCAGAAATTCATAAAACATTTGAAAATGAGCCAAAAGGTTTCAGACCATGGAGAAAGCTTTTTTTTTTTTCCCTTGGAAACATTCTTCCTTATGTTTCCATTTGGTTTTTTTCTGGGAGCTCTTTCTGTTCTTAATGTTGACACGTGGATGCTTTTAGGATACATGGACTTAATACGTGATCACTTAACACCCATCATGTTTTCCTGACTGGGGCCATTAAGCATGTTCACCTCCCAGGAAACCTTCCAAGACTGCAATGCCATGTCACCAACACTGTCAACTCATGCTGATCCAGGATGGTGTGTAATTCTAATTTTAAAACGGATCAGTATGGGTCACAAATAATATCAATTAGCAGGGAAATCCAGAATATAACATTTCTTCAGATCACGTGAAAAAGAATTCAGCTTTACCATGTTTTACTTTCATGTACTGTGATAGTAGGGCTGACACAGACAGTGGAAAGAAAATTTCAAGCCATCTCCTATTGAAGAAATAACCTGACTATTAGCAAAGGTGACAGGTCACTGAAAGTAAGGCAAATCTGCTTACATAACTTTGTACATGTCTGATGAAATCAGAGATGCTGGGAAAGTTAAACTTCCTTTTCCTTCGCTGTATTTCTTGTCATGTTGTTAATATCTGTTTTCTAGGGGTTTCAGTTGAGACCCACTTGTCTCTCTTACTCTGAACCATGTGTGTTTTTATGCCCATTTCAGGGATAAGAGGGATAAACAAAAAAAAAACGTTTGGAATTTGCTTCTTTTAGGAGCTCAGAAGATAAAGAGGTCTGTGCTCCTCTGAGCATGAGAGATGGAATGGCCAGAGTCTCGGAAGAGACAGAACTCTTAGAAGGTAATGTGTCATGGGACTGACCATATTTTTGCCAACTCGAAGATCTTGGTTGGGGAAGTTAGTCAGAGAAAGAGAATTTCTGCAAACTTTGATTTTTTGTCATTAAAAGAGACCTGTAGGACATTACTTCTATCAATAAACAACAAGGATACGAATAGGTGATTGGCTGAAGTAGCCAGTTGCCAGCATGGTGAGATTGGAGGCATCTTCTTGATACCGGGTCTCCTGTCTGACTCACCACAGGGCCTGCAGTCATCCTAGTTCTCCCTCTCTTGGGATAAGTAGTGATTTCCAATTCCTGCTTCTACATTTGAGTTGTGTGGAGAGGATTTTTTAAGATACTGATATCTGGGTCCTACCCTGGACTTATTAAATCAGACCATCTATCGATGGGGACACAGACATTTGATAATTTTTAAAAGTGCTTCAGGTGACTCTAATGTGCAGACATTGCTGAGAACTACTAGGTCATTCTATTAATCTCTTTTGTTAAATAGAACCATTTTCTGGCAGAGGAAACACGTGATGTCACTCTGAGGCATCAAATCATTTACACCTTTGCTGGAAGCATCCAGCAGGACAAGAGCCGAGGGCTAGGACAGGAGGTTGAGGTTGATGAGAAGTGAACAGGAAAGTGAACGGAGGAAAATGCCAGTGACTGTGGGATGTCAGAGGGTCTAGAAAATCAAGGTGAAAATTAGGACTAACAATAAAGAAGATTTGAAAAGAGAAGGTGAAGAGACCCGTGGAGACACTATTCATTTATTTCACAATTTTGCCAGGGCCACCTAATTACTGGAACAGGTGGTGGGGTTGGAGGGTGTGGAAGGGGAGATTAATTTAGTACTTCCTGGTTTGGAGGTCAGATGATGCAATTCATTGTGGAGACTGAAAAAGACATGGGCAAGTAGTTACCGCAAAATTTGTTTGGCTGTGGGCATACCACCTAGGGAAAACCACCCACGACCTTTATGATTTTCCAGGGCATGAGCAGTCATCATTAGTCTACTATAGTCCAGTAGCAAAAAAGAAATTTCTTTTTTACCTAAAATAAGCCCCTGATAAAAAAAAAATTTTTTTTTTTTTTCGAGTATGGTCCTGAATTTTATGGTTCTGTATAGCTAAATCATTCTAGGAGTAATTCAGTACAGGTTGGCAATTTATTTCACAAAATATCACAGTGTTCCATTGTAATGCCACGTTGAAAGGAGGGGATCTGTGGGTCCTGCTAACAGCTAAAAGTCATGCAGGGCAATCATGAGCAGCACGAAGCAGAAAGCTAAATCTAAAGAGTCCTGCTCACCTGATGAGAAATTTGAGAAAATCAGGGCTGTGTATTTCAATAATGTGCTTGTTTGCAGATAAATCTTCTTTTCATAATGTCAACTCAAATAGTTCTTGGTTTTATCTCTTTATTTTTTTTCCCCCAAGTATAGGGTAGATCATTGAAAGTAGTGATTTAAAGAGGCATGTTTTTAAAATTACCATCTCTGAAATCAGGGTGTGTCTTAAAATAAACAGGGTCTTGTATTAGAAGAAATAGGGTTGCCCTCCCAGGCCTTACCAATCACTGCTTTCCTCCATATTTAAGACACGTTGTTTCCAAATGCTATGACATACCCTTTTCATTGACTTCTTTCTTGGACACGTGGATGCTGGGCCCTGACTCCTCAGAGGATAACAGTTACCTGGGGTCCTGTGCGCTTGCCCTTTGCCTTGATACACCTGCCATCACTTGGTCTTTACAGCAAGTGCATGAGGAGCTGCCTTGGCCTGAAGATGTCCCCAAGTCAGGGGTGTGAGAGACCATGTGACTCACATGAAAGTTCTCCTCAAAGCATGCAGTTGACCTCCTTTTTTATAAGAGAAAGCTCCTGTCCTTTCATCTCTTTATAAGGGCACTAATCCCATCACTGGGGCCCTACCCTCATAACCTCATCTAAACCTAATCACCTCCCATGGGCCTCATCTCCAAATACCATCACAATGGGGGTTAGGGCTTCAACATATGATCTGGGGGGAGACACAAGTATTCAGTTCATAGGAGATGATATAGTCAAGTGAAAAAAGAAAATTAATAAATACCATGCTTAGTATGATGTGGTAAACATAAAATGAATACGCAATATATTTCTGTATAAGCAAAGAAAAGAGTATGGGAGAAAAACATACCTAATTGTTAATGATGATTACATCATGGGTAGTTAGAAGGAGGAGAGGGAACATTTTAACTTTGACTTTAGACTATTCTGCAGAGTTTGGATTTTTACTTGGAGCATTATTACTTTTGAAGTTTCAGTCACTGACTTTAAAAAAAACACACAAACAGGCATGAACCCGTAATCTACAAAAACTATGCTGCTGGTGCCTAGTCTGAAGCTCCAATATGTAACAGCCTGGAGTGTGGCCTCTCGAGGATGCATTTTTTGAAGAGCAGCTTCTGAATAGTGTCTGTGCTCCAGGTGCTACGATGGGAAGCCAGTGGGGTCCTCATCCTCATGCCCTGGTGAGAAGACCCATCGTGCTTCCGATCCTGAGGTGGTCCATCCCTGATGTTAACAAGCGGACTGTGGAGCCTGGAGGTATGATTGCACATCTCAAACAGAAGTTTCCTCTGAAACTTGAAAGAGAGCCAGTGATGAGGACTGTCAAAGTAATTACCACCTTCCCAATAAGAGGAACTTATATAATTGCAGTGGATGAACTCTTCTATTTAGATTCACAACTGACTCATGATTGGAAATGGTTGGCCACATAATTACAAAGTTTGGGTTCCTGAATGATAAATTAGATGCGGTGGCTTCATTTTGTGTAAGTCCTACTTAAAACCACATTGCCTGAAATAGAGCCCCTTTGAAATGAATCACGCTGTACACCAGAGACTGGAAAAATAGATTACATTGAAAATGAATCCCCCAAAATCCATTTTTTTCCCCTCTGACTGAACTCACCAAAATCTCAAAACTTGTATTCATAGGAGGCTCTTGAAGTAGTCTGGCTCTAAACTCAAACTATAGGTTAAAAATCATGTTATGAAAATCCTTGTAATTAATTGAATTCTTTTTGAATGTGAGGAAAGAACTCTTAACATTTTACAGATTCACAAAACTAAAGGTGACCTTCAGAGGACATCTGTAGAATCCCCATGTCCCAGTGCCAACTGAACCTTCAGGCACAGTCACTTCCCAGAAACACAGCTAGCTAACACTCTCCTTCTTCCTTTCTTTTTTAGATTTTTAATGGTGATAGAATACACATAACACAAAATTTACCATCTAAACCATTTTTAAGTGTGCAGTTCCATCGTGTTAAGTATATTCATATTGTTGTGCAACCGATCTCCAGGCCTTTTTTATTTTGCTGAACTGAAACTCTGTACCCATTAAATATCAGCCTTTCACTCCCTTTCCCCCTGCAGCCCCAGGCAACCATCATTTTACTTTCTGTTTTGTGCATTGGATTGCTCTACATACCTCATGTAAGTGGACTCATACAATATTTTGTCCTGGCTTATTTCCCTGAGCATAAAGTCCCCAAGGTTTATCCACATGGTAGCATGTGTCAGAATTCCTTTTTTTTAAACTGAATAATACTCCATTGTATCTGTTGACCACATTTTATTTATCCATCATCTGTTGATGAACACTTGGGTTGCTTCCTCCTTTTGGCCATAATGAAAAAAATGTATATAATGCTGCTATGAATATGGGTGTACAGATATCTCTTTGAGAACCTACTTTCAATTCATTTGAATATATACCCAGAACTGGAATTGCTGGGTGATCATATGGTAATTCTATTTTTAATTTTTTGAGGAACCGCCATACTTTTTCCATACTTTCTTTCTTTTTAATAAAAATAGGTTCATTTGGGTTTTATTCTGGTGATGAAAGTTATATATGCTCATGGCAAAAGCTGTTAAAAGTGGAAAGAAAATATGACCAGTAATTCCCCTACCCAGCAAAAACTAATGTTAATGTATAATAACATTATTTATTATACATTATATAATATGTATATTATATGATGAATATAAAGAATATGTTGTTATTCTTACTTTAATAAGAATAAACTAGGAATATATGTATTTCCTAGTTTATTACCTGATTCCTTGTAATCAAAATATTTTAAAAGAAAGTAAATGCCATAACTAACAATAACCACAAAAATCAACTAATGAAATGACCACTAATGAAATAGATGCTCACTGAGCCTCCCTCCCCAATAACATGGCCCATCAATTGGGAATCTTTGTTGGGCAGTCTCTCTCACTGACTCTGGGTTGTTCAAATAAAATACATATTGATTCTAAGGCAGAACTGGAAATATGGCAGAAGATGCCTAATTTCATTAAATCAATGCACTGCTCTAAATGATCTGAGATGTGGCTGGGCACTGATGTTTTTTCAAAGTCCCCCAGGTGATTCTTAGGTGCAGCCAGACTTGAGGATAAAAATGCAGTAGGTGAAGGGTCCACAGTCTCGGCTAAGGCCAGCCAGCACTGGGCCCTGGATCCAATCCCTCCCACTGCTCTGGGATGTCGCTCCAGCTGTGTTCTGTCTCCACGACATCACTTTTCCTCTCTCTACTGGATCATTCCCATCAGTATGAGGCAAACATATTCCTATTTCTCCCATTCCCCCCAAAATTTCCTTTCCTTGACTCACTCTTTTTTTTTAAAATTAATTTATTTATTTTTGGCTGCATTGGGTCTTTGTTGCTGCACGCGGGCTTTCTCTAGTTGCGGCAAGCGGGGGCTTCTCTTGTTGTGAGCATGGGCTCTAGGAGCATGGGCTTCAGTAGTTGTGGCACACAGGCTCAGAAGTTGTGGCTCATGGGCTCTAGAGCACAGGCTCAGTAGTTGTGGCACACGGGCTTCGTTGCTCCATGGCATGTGGGATCTTCCCGGACCAGGGCTCAAACCCATGTCCCCTGCATTGGCAGGTGGACTTTCAACCACTGTGCCACCAGGGAAGTCCCTTTGACTCACTCTTATCTCTAGGTTCTGTCTCATTTCTCAGCTCCTCTTTATAGGAAAACTCACTAAAGAATTGTCCACTCTTATCTCCACTTCCTCTCTCGTGGCAACAAGGCTTTCTTCACCACGGCTCCAGGGAAGCTGCCCTCGTCCACTGACTTCCGGGCTCCAACCCAATGGTCTTTCTCAGTCCTTAATGTATTTCTCTCGCAGCATGGAGTCATCTCTCCCTCCTCCCTGAGAAGCCTCTTCCACTCTGCATCCAGGTGACCATTCTCTCTTGAGTTTCTGCCCCTTCTTCCCATGAATGCACAGTGTGCATTCCTCCCTGTCTCCCCAGCCTGGTCCAAGCACATGGGCACCACTGCTGCTCCTCAAACACGTCTGACTCAGTCCTGGCCCCTGGCCCTTGCACCAGCCCGTCCTCCTGCCTGGAGCTCCCTTTCCTCAGGCAACCTCCCCATTTTCTGCAAGTCATCTCTTGACTTCCCGTTATAAGACAGTGCTTCCCTTTCCTCTATCCAGTGACCTTCTATATCCCTCATCAGGAACTCTTCTCCCCCTAGCACTTACCTGCTTGTTTGTTGATTTGCTCCCATCTGTCTTCCCCTCCAGAAAGTGAACTGCAAGTAAGCCTTTCTTTTTTATCCTTTAATTTTATTTTTATTTATTTATTTTTATTTTCTTAACATCTTTATTGGAGTATAATTGCTTTACAATGTTGTGTTAGTTTCTACTGCATAACAAAGTGAATCAGCTATATGTATACATATATCCCATCCCTCTTGCACCTCCCTCCCACCCTCCCTATCCCACCCATCTAGGTGGTCACAAAGCACCAAGCTGATCTCCCTGTGCTATGCAGCTGTGACCCACTAGCTTTATATTTTATATTTGGTAGTGTATATATGTCAATGCTACTCTCTCACTTTGCCCCTGCTTACCATTCCCCTCCCCGTGTCCTCAAATCCATTCTCTACATCTGCGTCTTTATTCCTGCCCTGCCACTAGGTTCATCAGAACCATTCTTTTTTAGATTCCATATATGTGTGTTAGCATACAGTATTTGTTTTTCTCTTTCTGACTTACTTCACTCTGTATGACAGACTCTAGGTCCATCCACCTCACTACAAAAAACTCAATTTCATTTCTTTTCATGGCTGAGTAATATTCCATTGTATATATGTACCACATCCTCTTTATCCATTCATCTGTTGATGGACACTTAGGTTGCTTCCATGTGCTGGATATTGTAAATAGTGCTGCAATGAATATTCTGGTACATGTCTCCTTTGGAATTATGGTTTTCTCAGGGTATATGCCCAGTAGTGGGATTGCTGGGTCATATGGTAGTTCTATTTTTAGTTTTTTAAGGAACTTCCATACTGTTCTCCATAGTGGCCGCATCAATTTACATTCCCACCAACAGTACAAGAGGGTTCCTTTTTCTTCACACCCTCATCAGCATTTATTGTTTGTAGATTTTTTGATGATGGCCATTCTGACTGGTGTGAGGAGATACCTCATTGTAGTTTTGATTTGCATTTCTCTAATGATTAGTGATGTTAAGCATCCTTTCATGTGTTGGCTGGCAATCTGTATATCTTTTTTGGAGAAATGTCTATTTAGGTCTTCTGCCCATTTTTGGATTGGGTTGTTTGTTCTTTTGATATTGAGCTGCATGAGCTGCTTGTAAATCTTGGAGATTAATCTTTTGTCAGTTGCTTCATTTGCAAATATTTTCTCCGATTCTGAGGGTTGTCTTTTGGTCTTGTTTATGGTTTCCTTTGCTGTGCAAAAGCTTTTAAGTTTCATTAAGTCCCATTTGTTTATTTGTGTTTTTTATTTCCGTTTCTCTAGGAGCTGGGTCAAAAAGGATCTTGCTGTGATTTATGTCATAGAGTGTTCTGCCTATGTTTTCCTCTAAGAGTTTGATAGTGTCTGGCCTTACACCTAGGTCTTTAATCCATTTTGAGTTTATTTTTGTGTATGGTGTCAGGGAGTGTTCTAATTTCATACTTTTACATGTACCGGTCCAATTTTCCCAGCACCACTTATTGAAGAGGCTGGCTTTTCTCCATTGTATATTCTTGCCTCCTTTATCAAAGATAAGGTGACCATATGTGCGTGGGTTTATCTCTGGGCTTTCTATCCTGTTCCATTGATCTATATTTCTGTTTTTGTGCCAGTACCAAACTGTCTTGATTACTGTAGCTTTGTAATATAGTCTGAAGTCAGGGAGCCTGATTCCTCCAGCTCCATTTTTCGTTCTCAAGATTGCTTTGGCTATTCGGGGTCTTTTGTGTTTCCATACAAATTGTGAAATTTTTTGTTCTAGTTCTGTGAAAAATGCCAGTGGTAGTTTGATAGGGATTGCATTGAATCTGTAGATTGCTTTGGGTAGTAGAGTCATTTTCACAATGTTGATTCTTCCAATCCAAGAACATGGTATATCTCTCCATCTATTTGTATAATCTTTAATTTCTTTCATCAGTGTCCTATAATTTTCTGCATACAGGTCTTTTGTCTCCTTAGGTAGGTTTATTCCTAGATATTTTATTCTTTTTGTTGCAATGGTAAACGGGAGTGTTTTCTTAATTTCTCTTTCAGATTTTTCATCATTAGTTTATAGGAATGCAAGAGATTTCTGTGCATTAATTTTGTATCCTGCTACTTTACCAAATTCATTGTTTAGCTCTAGTAGTTTTCTGGTAGCATCTTTAGGATTCTCTATGTATAGTATCATGTCACCTGCAAAGAGTGACTGTTTTGCTTCTTCATTTCCAATTTGTATTCCTTTTATTTCTTTTTCTTCTCTGATTGCCATGGCTAAAACTTCCAAAACTATCTGGAATAATAGTGGTGAGAGTGGGCAACTTTGTCTTTTTCCTGAGCTTAGAGGAAATGGTTTCAGTTTTTCACCATTGAGAATGATGTTGGCTGTGGGTTTGTCATATATGGCCTTTATTATGTTGAGGTAAGTTCCCTCTAAGCCTCCTTTCTGGAGAGTTTTTATCATAAATGGGTGCTGAATTTTGTTGAAAGCTTTTTCTGCATCTACTCAGATTATCATATGGTCTTTATCCTTCAATTTGTTAATATGGTGTATCACATCGATTGATTTGCATATACTGAAAAATCTTTGCATTGCTGGGATAAACCCCACTTGATCATGGTGTATGATCCTTTTAATGTGCTGCTGGATTCTGTTTGCTCGTATTTTGTTGAGGATTTTTGCATCTATGTTCATCAGTGATATTGGCCTGTAGTTTTCTTTCTTTGTGACATCTTTTTCTGGTTTTGGTATCAGAGTGATGGTGGCCTCATAGAATGAGTTTGGGAGTGTTCTGCCCTCTGCTATATTTTGGAAGGTTTGAGAAGGATAGGTGTTAGGTCTTCTCTAAATGTTTGATAGAATTCGCCTGTGAAGACACCTGGCTCTGGGCTTTTGTTTGTTGGAAGATTTTTAATCACAGTTTCAATTTCAGTGCTTGTTAATTGTCTCTTCATATTTTCTATTAGTTCCTGGTTCGGTCTTGGAAGGTTGTACTTTTCTAAGAATTTGTCCATTTTTTCCAGGTTGTCCATTTTATTGGCATATAGTTGCTTGCAGTAGTCTCTCATGATTGTTTTTATTTCTGCAGTGTCAGTTGTTACTTCTCCTTTTTCATTTCTAAATCTGTTGATATGAGTCTTCTCCCTTTTTTTCTTGATGAGTCTGGCTAATGGTTTATCAATTTTGTTTATCTTCTCAAAGAACCAGCTTTTAGTTTTATTGATCTTTGCTATCGTTTCCTTCATTTCTTTTTCATTTATTTCTGATCTGATCTTTATGATTTCTTTCCTTCTGCTAAATTTGGGGCTTTTTTTGTTCTTCTTTCGCTAATTGCTTTAGGTGTAAGGTTAGGTCGTTTATTTGAGATGTTTCTTGTTTCTTAAGGTAGGATTGTATTGCTATAAACTTCACTCTTAGAACTGCTTTTGCTGCATCCCATAGGTTTTGGGCTGTTCTGTTCTCATTGTCATTTGTTTCTAGGTATTTTTTGATTTCCTCTTTGATTTCTTCAGTGATCTCTTGGTTATTTAGTAGCTTACTGTTTAGCCTCCACGTGTTTGTATTTTTTACAGGTATTTTCCTGTAATTGATATCTAGTCTCATAGTGTTGTGGTCAGAAAAGATACTTGATATGATTTCAATTTTCTTAAATTTACCAAGGTTTGATTTGTGACCCAAATATGATCTATCCTGGAGAATGTCCCATGAGCAATTGAGAAGAAAGTGTATTTTGTTGTTTTTGGATGGAATGTCCTATAAATATCAATTAAGTCCATCTTGTTTAATGTATCATTTAAAGCTTGTGTTTCCTTATTAATTTTCTGTCTGGATGATCTGTCCATTGGTGAAAGTGGGGTGTTAAAAGTCCCCTACTATGATTGTGTTACTGTCAATTTCCCCTTTTATGGCTGTTAGCTTTTGCCTTATGTATTGAGGTGCTTCTATATTGGGTGTATAAATATTTACAATTGTTACATCTTCTTCTTGGATTGATCCCTTGATCATTATGTAGTGTCCTTCTTTGTGTATTGTAATAGTCTTTATTTAAAAGTCTATTTTGTCTGATATGAGTAACACTACTTCAGCTTTCTTTTGATTTCCATTTGCATGGAATATCTTTTTCCATCCCCCCACTTTCAGTCTGTATGTGTCCCTAGGTCCGAAGTGGGTCTCTTGTAGACAACATATATATGAGTCTTGTTTTTGTATCCATTCAGCCAGTCTGTGTCTTTTGGTGGGAGCATTTAATCCATTTACATTTAAGGTAATTATCAATATGTATTTTCCTATTACTATTTTCTTAATTGTTTTGGGTTTGTTATTGTAGGTCTTTTCCTTCTCTTGTGTTTGCTGCCTAGAGAATTTCCTTTAGCATTTGTTGTAAAGCTGATTTGGTGGTGCTGAATTTTCTTAACTTTTGCTTGTCTGTAAAGATTTTAATTTCTCCATCGAATCTGAATGAGATCCTTGCTGGGTCGAGTAATTTTGGTTGTAGGTTTTTCCCTTTCATCACTTTAAATATGTCCTGCCACTCCCTTCTGGTTTGCAGAGTTTCTGCTGAATCATCAGCTGTTAACTTTATGGGGATTCCCTTGTATGTTATTTGTTGCTTTTCCCTTGTTGCTTTTAATATTTTTTCTTTGCATTTAATTTTTGATAGTTTGATTAATATTTGTCTTGGTGTGTTTCTCCTTGGATTTATCCTGCATGGGACTCTCTGTGCTTCCTGGACTTGATTGACTATTTCCTTTCCCATGTTAGGGAGGTTTTGACTACAATCTCTTCAAATATTTTCTCAGACCCTTTCTTTTTCTCCTCTTCTTCTGGGTCCCTTATAATTTGAATGTTGGCATGTTTAATGTTGTCCCAGAGGTCTCCGAGACTGTCCTCAATTCTTTTCATTCTTTTTTCTTTATTCTGCTCTGCAACAGTTTTTTCCACTATTTTATCTTCCAGGTCACTTATCCGTTCTTCTGCCTCAGTTATTCTGCTATTGATCCCTTCTAGAGTATTTTAAATTTCATTTATTGTGTTGTTCATCATTGTTTGTTTGCTCTTTAGTTCTTCTAGGTCCTTGTTAAACATTTCTTGTATTTTCTCCATTCTATTTCTGAGATTTTTGGATCATCTTTACTATCATTACTCTGAATTTTTTTTCAGGTAGACTGCCTATTTCCTCTTCATTTGTTTGGTCTGGTCTGTTTACCTTTCTCCTTCATCTGCTGATTATTTCTCTGTCTTCTCACTTTGTTTAACTTACTGTGTTTGGGGTCTTCTTTTTGCAGACTGAAGGTTCATAGTTTGTGTTATTTTTGGTGTCTGCCCCCAGTGGGTGAGGTTGGTTCAGTGGCTTGTGTTGGCTTCCTTGTTGGGGGGATTGGTGTCTGTGTTCTGATGAGTGGGGCTAGATCTTGTCCTTCTGGTGGGCAGGGCTGCATCTGTGGTGTGTTTTGGAGTGTCTGTGAACTTAGTATGATTTTAGGTAGTTTCTCTGTTAATGAGTGGGGTTGTGTTCCTGTCTTGCTAGTTTTTTGGCATGGGGCATCCAACACTGTAGCTTGCTTGCCATTGGGTGCAGCTGGGTCTTAGTGTTGAGAGGGAGATCTCTGGGAGAGCTCTCGCCAATTACTATTATGTGGGGCCGAGAGGTCTGTGGTGGTTCAGTGTCTTGGACTCAGCTCTCCCACCTTGGAGGCTCAGGCCCGACAGCCGACTGGGGCACCAAGACCCTGCCAACTTCACAGCTCAGAAGAAAAGGAAGAGAAAAAACAAACAAACAAAAAACAAACAGAGAGAACCCAAAAATAAATGATAAAAGCAAAACTAAACAAAGTCACACTAAGAAACATACACACACACACAGTCATAAAAAGAAAAAAACCAAAAAAAACAGAACAAAAATAAACAGAGAGAACCCTAGGACAAACGGTAAAAGCAAACCTAAACAGACAATATCACACAGAGAAATATACACACACACACTCACAAAAAGAGAAAAAAGAAAAAAAAGAAAGAGAGCAACCAAACAAGTGAACAAATCCACCAGTGATAACAAGCACTAAAAACTAAACTAAGATAAACATAAAACCAAAAAAAAATTAGGGGCTTCCCTGGTGGTGCAGTGGTTGAGAGTCTGCCTGCCAATGCAGGGGACACGGGTTCGAGCCCTGGTCTGGGAAGATCCCACATGCCGCAGAGCAACTAGGCCCGTTTGCCACAGCTGCTGAGCCTGCACGTCTGTAGCCTGTGCTCCGCAACGGGAGAGGCCGCGACGGTGAGAGGCCCGTGCACCGCGATGAAGAGTGGCCCCCACTCGCCTCAACTAGAGAAAGCCCTCGCACAGAAACGAAGACCCAACACAGCCAAAATAAATAAATTAATAAATAAATAAATAAACAAAAACAAATTAGATGCAGAAAGCAAACCCCATGTCTACAGTTGCTCCCAAAGGGCACTGCCTCAATTTTGGGAACATTCGCTGTCTATTCAGGTATTCCATAGATGCAGGGTTTATCAAGTTGATTGTGAGGATTTAATCTGCTGCTCCTGAGGCTGCTGGGAGAAATATCCTTTTCTCTTCTTTGTTCGCACAGCTCCTGGGGTTCAGCTTTGGTTTTGGCCCTGCCTCTGTAAGTAGTCCACCCTCAGGCATCTGTTCCCCTCCCAGAGAGGAGGAGGTTAAAGCACCTGTTGATTAGGGCTCTCTTGCTCACTCAGGCCGGGGAGAAGGAAGGGTACGGTAGTCATAACTGGAATGCAGGGTGAGCCTGCAGTGGCAGAGGCCAGCGTGATGTTGCAACAGCCTGAGGCGCGCTGTGTGTTCTCCCGGGAAGTTGTCCCTGGATCACGGGACCCTGGCAATGGCGGGCTGCACAGGCTCCCGGGGGGTGCGGGGTGTGGGTAATGACCTGCGCTTGCACACAGGCTTCTTGGTACAGTGGTGGCAGCGTTAGTGGTCCATACCCGTCTCTGGGGTCTGAGCTGATCGCCGCGGCTAGCGCCCATCTCTGGAGCTCGCTTAGTTGGTGCTCTGCCGTCTGTGGGCACATGGAGCAGGAATCCCCTCTCCTCGCGCACCACAAAACAATCGTCTCCTGCCTCTCCGGCAGGTCCAGACATTTTCCCGGCCTCCCTCCAGGCTAGCCGTGGCGCACTAGCCCCCTTCAGGCTGTGTTCACGCCGCCAACCCCAGTCCTCTCCCTGGGATCTGACCTCCGAAGCCCTAGCCTCAGCTCCCAGCTCCCACCCGCCCCGGCGGGTGAGCAGACAAGCCTCTCGGGCTGGTGAGTGCTGGTCAGCACCAATCCTCTGTGCGGGAATCTCTGTGCTTTTCCTTCTGCACCCCTGTTGCTGTGCTCTCCTCCGTGGCTCCAAAGCTTCCCCCCTGACCACCCCCCCATCCTCACGAGTGAAGGGGCTTCCTAGTGTGTGGAAACTTTTCCTCCTTCACAGCTCCCTCCCTCCTCCTGTCCCCATTCTCTTGTCTCTGTTTTTTCTTTTTTCTTTTCCCTACCCAAGTATGTGGGGAGTTTCTTACCTTTTGGGAAGTCTGAGGTCTTCTGCCAGCGTTCAGTAGGTGTTCTGTAGGAGTTGTTCCACGTGTAGATGTATTTCTGATGTATTTGTGGGGAGGAAGGTGATCTCCGCGTCTTACTCTTCCGCCATCTTGAAGGTCTCCTCAAGCCTCTCTTTTATGCACTGTTTGCTGTATCCTCTGTGCCTACGAAGTCCCTGCACATACTAAGTGCCTAATATTGATAGTTGCTATCCACGAACGCTTTGTAGGAAAAATTATGTCAACGCAGTTCAGAATTCATTATTTTTAAAATTAGTACCTAGTTACCATTATATTTTAAATTTTGTTAAGAATAAAATATAAAATTTCTCAAAAGTTTTAGGTTCGATCTTTAAGATACAGTCATAAAATACCTTTCTTTGTGCTCATTGTTTTACTCCAAAATTTTTGTGCCCATTTAGGTAGATTCGTATTAAATAGCTAATCTCCAGCACCCCTTACACTGATGCAGCAAGATGTTGTATATTTTTAAAAAAGTATTTCATATTACAATTGTTGTTTATAATTTGCATTTTTACTTAATACTATAGCTTAGACATCTTCCTATGTCAATAAACACTACTTTGCATCATCATTTCAAAGACTGAAGGGCTGCCCAATATGGATAGATCTTAATAGTAATGACAATGACAATAGTGAAAATTTATAGAGCACTTATAATATGTCAGGTATTTTGTTAAGCGTTCAACATGCATTGCTTCATTTAATTCTCATAACAACTCTAGGGAGTGATAAATTATTATCTGTTGTTGTTGAAGAGGCCAAGGTTTAAAAGTCATCTTCCTGGGATTGAAACTCTGGTCTGTGTGACTCCTGGTGTGCACGCGCACATGCTCTGCTGCCCACACATTTACTCCTGTCTCAATTTCCCTGGTGATGAGTTTCTAGAAATGGAATTTCCGTGTCAAAGAGTGTGCACAATTTGGCTTTTCAAACATATATGGGGCTTCCCTGGTGGCGCAGTGGTTGAGAATCTGCCTGCCAATGCAGGGGACTCGGGTTCGAGCCCTGGTCTGGGAGGATCCCACATGCCGCGGAGCAACTAGGCCCGTGAGCCACAACTACTGAGCCTGCGCGTCCAGAGCCTCTGCTCCGCAACAAGAGAGGCCGCGATAGTGAGAGGCCCGCGCACCACGATGAAGAGTGACCCCCGCTCGCCGCAACTAGAGAAAGCCCTCGCACAGAAAAGAAGACCCAACACAGCCATAAAGCCCTCGCACAGAAACGAAGACCCAACACAGCCATAAATAAATAAATAAATAAATAAAATTAAAAAAAAAAAAATATATGAATTTCCCTCCAAAAATGTGTTGTGAGTTTATTATTGCTATTTCTCACAACTTAGCCATCTTTTGGTATCTCATTATTGCTTTAATATGCATTTTTTATTACTGACATTGTTACAGTTCTTCTTTTATAAATTACTTGTTTGTGAATTTGGACTGTTTTTCTATTGATATATATCTTTTTCTTATATCCATAGAAACTCTATGTGCTTTGATGATTAATCCCTTGTTAATATTTTTCCATTTTTTTCTTTGTATACATAGGTTTTATCATTTAACTAAAGATTTTCACTTCAATACAGTCAAACCTTCTTGGCAGTTTCTGAGCCCAGGATCACAGACATAATGGCCAAAGCGATCCAAATTGGTTTATTTCTAAATTGTTAGCCGAAAATGCCAATTAACATTTATAAAATAGATCTTTTTTTCCAATAATTGAGATGCCATTTTTTTCATATACACTTGAGTCTTTTTCTAGAATCACCATTTCAGTCACCAATCTTCTTTTCTTACATTAGCACTGTATTGTTTTAAATGTGCAATAATATAATTTAAAAGCTGGTAGGACTAGTTTCACCCCCTTTCACATTTCTTTTCTTTAAAAAATCATGGACACTTTCTATATATATTCTTTTTACATACCTGGGGGGAAACAACTTTAGGTTTTGAGTTCATAGAATAATTTAGATAAAAATTTCATCTTTCCACTTTAAGGTCTTTGCAGCTAAAAAAATGTATCTGTCACTCTTTATTTACTCAAGTCTTTGTATTCTTTAAAAAAAGTGTTTTAGTGTTCTTCACATAATTCCTGCCCCACATGACATGTTAATTTTATTCCTAACAACTTTATCACTGCTATTGTAATGGGATATTTTATTTTCATTATATTTTCTATATATTGGTGATATAGTTAAAAACTGGATTAATAAAAACAAGTGAGTAAAGCAAATATCATATAATAATGTATATATGTGGAATCTAGAAAAATGGTATAGATGATCTTATTTGCAAAGCAGAAATAGAGACATAGGCATAGAGAACAAATGTAGTAGAGAACAAATGTATGGATACCAAGGGGAAAAGGGGTGAGGAGGGAGGAATTGGGAGACTGGGATTGACAAATATACATTATTGATACTATGCATAAAGTAGACAACTGATGGGCACATACTGTATAGCACAGGGAACTCTACCTAATACACTGTGGTAACCTAAATGGGAGGGAAGTCCAAAAGGGAGGGGTATCTGTATGTGTATGGCTGATTCATTTTGCTGTGCACTGGAGGCTAATACAACATTGTAAAGCAACCATACTCCGATAAAAAAATTAAAAAATAAAAACAAGTACGTGGGAGAGGATATTAAACAATGAGAACTTGCATACGCTTCTGGTTCAAACAAGAATTGAGTGCAATTGGGTTCTGTCTAGAAAAGATGAAGATATGGATTCACCCCAGTTCCTGGTGCGTGCTCTAGACCCCTGGGGTCTGGAGGAACACTCACATTTGTGAAAAGGAACATGTACATGGAAGTTCATGACAGCAAATGATGGGATAAGTAGAGCTATATACATGCACTGGATTAATACACAGCAATGAGTTGCATGTACTACAGTCCCATGCATTCACTCAGGAGAGCCCCGCAAACATGATGCTGACCCAAACAGGCAAGCTGATAAAGAACCCTTCCATTAGGATGCATTTTGATGGTCATCAAACCAACGGTAATGAAATTTAAAAGTATATATATATTTAATAAAAGCACAGGCATACCTCAGAGATATTGTGGGTTCACACAAATTTTATGGTTTCCCAGTACATATAATAGGTATGTTTATACTATACTGTAGTCTATTAAGTGTGCAATTATGTCTAAAAAACAAAGTATACGTTTTAACCTAAAAATACTTCATTGCTAAAAAATGCTAACCATCGTATGACAACACAGGGTTGCCACAAACCTTTTGTAAAAAATGCAGTATCTGCGAAGCGCTATAAAAAAGGTATGCTTGTATTAAAAACTGCACGAAAATGATACACATCAAATTCATGATGAAGATTACCTCTGAGTCAAGGATGTGATCCGGAGGGGAATACCAAGGACTTCAACTGTATCAGCTGCTTTTTATTTCTTAAGCCAGATGGTGGGTACACAGGCGCTTATGTCATTTTCTTATATTGTTCTGTGTCTGCAATATTTTATACTAATTTATAAGTTAAAAATGCTATTGCTTTTTGTATGCTCATTTTGTAACCAGACAGTTTATTCAGTTATCTTGCTGTTTGTAAGAGTTTTTCCACTGGATTTTGTTGGGTTTTCCAGGTAGATAATCATATCATCTGAAAGTAATAACTGCTTTTGTCTTACCAGGGTATAGAACTCTGGTTTAAATTTCTCTCTGATTTCATTAAGTAGCACTTCCTGAACAATGTTAAATGGTGGTGATAAAGGTAGTCTATTCTAATGTTCCACCATCAAATATGATACTGGCTATTGTTCTGATGCAGCAATAGGGCTTATGTGGCTTACAGGTATGGAATGGGATGTATACGTGCCCGTGAGTGATGTGTGTGAAGAATGCAATGTACATACACATGTGATTGACATGTGTGTGTGATGTGGACATGCATATAATTGATGTGCCCATACATATGCATGACATGTGTATAATATGATATGCACATATGTGGAACTGATTGTGTGATATGTACACATACGTGTGATTAGCGTGTGTGTATAAAATGTGTGGGTTGTGTTTTATATCTCATACCTTACAATAAAGTATCTTGCCATCTATTTTATTAACAATTTTGGGCCTGGTATAAAGGTTATTTTTTGACCTATGAAGACAATCATACAATTTTTCTCATTTAATCTATTAAAAGGATACACTTTATTAATAGATTTTCTCACATTAAACCATACTTACAATCCTGGAGCCTGATCTTTGGCATTGCTTTTTAATTTTTATTTATTTATTTATTTTAAAAGATGAGTTGTTTCTTTTTTTAAAATTAATTAATTAATTAATTAATTTTTAGCTGCATTGGGTCTTTGTTGCTGCTCACGGGCTTTCTCTAGTTGCGGCAAGCAGGGGCTCTTCTTTGAGGTGCACGGGCTTCTCATTGTGGGGGCTTCTCTTGCTGCGGAGCATGGGCTCTAGGCGCGTGGGCTTCAGTAGTTGTGGCATGCAGGCTCAGTAGTTGTGGCTCGAGGGCTCTAGAACGCAGGCTCAGTAGTTGTGGCACAGGGCTTAATTGCCCCGCGGCATGTGGGATCCTCCAGGACCAGGGATCGAACCCATGTCCCCTGCATTGGCAGGTGGATTCTTAACCACTGTGCCCCCCAGGGAAGTCCCGATATTATTATTTTAAATACATTTTGTCTGCTGACGCTGCATGAAGGATGTTTGCTTCCATATTTCGCAGTGAGTTGGGTTGTGCTCTCTCCTTTGGTAACAGGGTTGAACAAACATCAGGAAAGAAGAGAGAAGCTTTGCTCTAGAACAATTTATAGAACCTACAAATTATCAGTTCCTTGATGACATTAAAGAATTCTTCCCAGAAAAGCACAGATTTTGAGGCCAGGGTTTAGGGTCCTTCTTTGACAGTTTTCTTAATTTTCCGCTTTCTATGATTTTCTTTTCATCTTGAGGAATAAAATCTAAAGGCAATATTGTCTTACAACCACGGCAGTGACAATACCCCATGGTCAAATGTTTCTCCTGCTGCAGATAAAATCATTCTTGTGTAAACTGAAGACATATTCAGCCATCACCTATACAATGTGTATTTTATTTGTGGAAATCGCGATTTTTTTTCAGATAAAATAAAATAAAACCACCTCCTTCAGCGGTCCTGTTGTGATAATCCAAGTTAAAGATAGCAGAATGGGGAGAAATTGCCAGTCTTCTATCTGAGTTATGACCACCTCAGTAAGGGTAACAGTACATTTTCAGCCGGTCACAGAGCCTGAGAGTGACGAGCTAAGTTATTGCCAAGAAAGGAAAACTAACAAAGAGATTTCAGGGGGAAAAAAATAAAGTAAAAATAGTTTTCTGTACAGCAGGATTTTAAGAGGGCAGCCATAACAAACCTCATATTTCTTTCTTAATGTTGATTAGTTCCTGCCTTGAGGTAGACAGCAGAGGTCAATTGAGATGATTGGTTGGAAAAGTTTTAGGGAGAAGAGTAAAAAATCCAATATCTCAGTTATAGCAACAGGGTCAAAGTCAACCTGTGGAAAATTCTGAACCATGGCTTTCGATGCCATAGTAGCCTCAGATTGTTTTAAATGTGGCCTTATTAGCAGTAATATGATTCTGTTATTTCATAAATGTTCCCAGTCAATAGTCACAAAAAAATCGTTATCCTGTTCTTTTAGGAATTCCGAGAAGTGATACTAAGACCCAAGCTTCATGTAATTGAAGGTTCATGATCACTTTTCAACATGTATTTCTGGAATACTGACTCTGACCCTCTTTAAGCCTGAATTAATATCAGATGCGCTCTTAACTGCGTTAAGATCATCATCTTCTCCCTCTCTTTATTTTAATTCAAATTTGGGAACTTGGTGGTGACAGATGGTAACTAGACTTATCACAGTGATCATTTTGTAATATATAGAAATATCCAATCACCATGTCGTGTAACAGGAACTAACATAGTGTGGTAGGTCAACTATGCTTCAAAAAAACAGACAAACAAACTTGTAGAAAAAGAGGTCTGATTTGTGGTTACCAGCAGCGGGGGCTGGGAGGAGGAAGAATTGGATGAAAGTGTTTAAAAAAATAACTGGGGAGTTTGCTATCTTCTGCTCAGCGCTGTGGGGTAACACAATGACTTCCCTGCTGTCAGGCAAAGGCCAAGAAGGGCAGAGGCAACAGGTTTGCTTTGGTCTTTGAAACCAAGATCATCTCAATTTCCACTTAGGTGTTATTCGTCCATGTCCTTCCCAGGAGAGGCGTTGAAATAATGGGTAAGAACAGTGGCTTTGCAGGCCGGTGACCTGGATAATCTCGGCTCTTTCATTTACTTCAATGACGCTTGACAAATGAATCTCTCAGCCTCAGTTTCCCACCGTAAAGCTGTCCCCACGTCTCTGAGGATTTGAAAACTACCACTTATAAAGGGCTCGGCTTGATCCTCAGCATTTTGGAGGTTCTTAGACAATATTTCAAAGACCTTGACTATTTACTCCAAACAACACTATCTGCTTTTTTCCTGAATTCCTATAACAATGTATTTCAAACAGGGCCTAAGTTCTATAGAATTTTATGTTCTTGATATACTTTTAAATTAATTAATTAATTCATTTATTTATTTATTTTTGGCAGCGTTGGTTCTTCACTGCTGCATGCGGGCTTTCTCTAGTTGCGGCGAGCGGGGGCTACTCTTCGTTGAGGTGCACGAGCTTCTCATTGTGGTGGCTTCTCTTGTTGCGGAGCATGGGCTCTAGGTGCGTGGGCTTCAGTAGTTGTGGCACATGGCCTTAGTTGCTCTGTGGCATGTGAGATCTTCCTGGACCAGGGATCGAAACTGTGTCCCCTGCATTAGCAGGCAGATTCTTAACCACTGTGCCACCAGGCAAGTCCCTGTTCTTGATATATTTGTTATCTTTTTAAAAGTACTATTATCATTATCTGGATGATGATGACGTAGGATCACACGCTCTTAGGCTGTGCGTCTGTTCTTGTGGGTATGTCTGCACAAGGTGAAGATCAAAGCCCCGGCAGCGAGAAACGTGTCGAGAGAACTGAGTCGGGTCCACCATTTGGCACAATTCAAGGGCAATGAGCATAGTGGCAAATGTGCAATGATGACTTTTTTTATTAAAGAGTACTTTCATCATTATATTTGGGGGCCAGTTTTTAGTTAATTGGCTTATCGAGATAATGCATCATTGATTTAAAATGAGACCATATAGTCAAGTATTCTTTAAAATACTTCATCCACACTGAGCAACTGTCACAGATAAGAGGAGACTGAATGGAATGTGGAATCTTGGAAACAAAAGGGACATTAGTGTAAAAACAGGTGTGATATGGACAAAGTCTGGAGTGTAGTTATTAGTAAAGTACCAATGTTGGTTTCTTAGTTTTAACAAATACACCATGGCAATGTCAGAAGTTAACATTAAGGGAAACTAGGTAATGGGTATATGGAAACTTTCTGTATTGTCTTTCTAACTTTTCTAGAGTTACTCCAAAATAAAAATTTGATTTTAAAAAATTAAAATAAAATAAAATGAGATCATAATTAAAATGGAATATTTAAAAATCATAATTGACACTAATAGTGATCCTGCTTAACACTCTGTACCACTCATTCTTCTAAGTGCTTTATCTGCATCACTTATGTACATACACATTATTTCACATCCTTTCATTCTTACTAAAACCCTCAGAGGTAAGCACTACTGTTTTAACCTCAACAGATGAGGACAGAAGGGAACACAAAAGTTAACTAACCTGCCCAAGGCCACTAAGTCCTGAGCAACAACCTCAGGTTTTAACATCCATGATTTTAACCATCATGTAGCAGATGGTTCACAATGACTGCCACTCATATGATGGCCCATCCTGGGGAAAGTCCTAAGACGGGTTGACAGGAAGAAACCATAAATCTCTTCTTAAGTCCATTGTAAGTAATTTAGTTTCAGGAAAACATCACCCATCCAAAAAAATTACATTAGATGTGAATGTTATTGGTTTCCTAGTTTAGTTCATATATCATTTATAAATCTGCTATGCTGTAACCCTAAAAAATTTATACTCAGTTTTATGTTTATACTTAAATAACTTCACAGTAAAAATAGTTTACATCAACCCTAGAGGGTCAAAATATTTTTATAGGGTCCATATATATCTCAAATTTGAGAACACAGTGTTGTAACATTTCTTGTCTAGCTCACTCTCTTTGGCCCTTGAAATGTTCCTCCTGCTCCAAGGCCCAGTAGAATTCATTTTCTGCTCGTAAACCTTGGCCCTGAAATAACGTGGAAGAACACAGCAGCCACATTCCAGGGTGGAAGCCCAGAGTTTTGGATTCCCGGGGTCCTCACTCGCCCCCTCAGTACTTTCCTTTTCCTTCTGAATCACTCCCTTGCACCATGGGTGTGTCCATCTCCTCAGCAAAGTGCTCTCCTCACCTGTTCACTCTCTTTGGGAAGAACACACAGGGTTTTGCCAATAGCAGGTGCCCAATGAATGTCTGTTAGTTCAAAAGAAACCCAGCCAAAGACCAAGACCACTGTGCACTGTGAATTTGTCTACTGGTGTGTTTCACAGCATCTCAGGGGATCAGGGTGAGTTCTGGGACCTCACTGCAGCAGCTCCACCAAGACCCACCTGGCCTGAGCGTGGGTGCCGGCAGGGATGTGCATTCACGGTAGGGTGAGGCGGCATGGGTGATGGTCCCTCCTGAGACTGTCCTGGAGAATCTGCCATTTTGCCCCATTTAGTCCAATTCTGCCCTCTCGTATTGACCGATTTGAACCTGCTCTCCCCAATAATTCAGAGAGACACATATTTTAAATCTCCATTTCACTGAGGAAACTCAGGCCCAGAGGCTTTCAAAGATTTTCCCAAGGTCACACAGCTAGTGAGGATGGAGGCACGGATGGTTTCAAATATTTCAATGTGAACTTGGCCATCTGGACCAGAAGCTACTAGAAGATAGGAACCATGTCTCAAACTTATCGGCACCCTCCTTACCACTTGGCCTAGTCCATAGTAGATTTACAGTAAGTGCTCCTTCAATGGATGAATAAATACATAAATTAATGACTCTGGGACGATAAATACAGGCTAAATACTGAGATGCTGTACCCTACACTTATCATAGATGCAGCAATTAGCCTGCACTTCTCTGTGGACCAAAGCCACAAGGTGATTCATGAGGCTGTTTGGAGATGATACAGGAATCTGGCAAGAATCTCACCCAAAATAGAGTATGACAATATGCTTTGAAAGAGGCAGCAATTGATATGTTGGCTGATGAGGCATACAATATGGGAACAGCCTGAACCACTGCTTGGCTCTGTGCTGGCATTTTTCCTAATTCTCTAAAGAAATGTATCAAGAGCTCCAAAAGGACAGGGGTGAGATCTGTCCCATCCAGGCTCTGAGCAGACACTACTGCTCTCCCCCACCCCAGTTCCTGGGGGGTCAAGTGGGCAAACACTCAAATGGTAGGGAAGACAACATTTTGTAACTTGCTGTGCAGGAGGGAAGGGAGAGCTCAGAAGAACAGGGACATTTTGGACTGGCCAAGGAGCAGCCCTGCTTAGTCCAGCACAGGTGGACACAATGGCAAGAGTGAAAGAGGGGCTGGTGCCAGCAATAGCAAAGGCCAAGTGCCCAGGCAAGGTCAGTGCATGGCCAAGGGTGATGGCAATGGGTAGGCAACCAAGGCTTGGCCATGACCACAAGGGCTGTTAGTTTGATGGCTCCCCAAAGCAAAGCAGGAAGAGGGTCAAGGAGAAGGATTGGCAACATCTGCTGGAGGTCTGGAGACTAATGCTGTAGGGGGGGGCAACTGTGTGGACCACTCCCTGTGGACCTCCCAACCCCTTGATGAAGAACCCCTGAAGGCAGCACCTATGACTGAGTCACCCGGATCAGGGTACATACCAGATACATGGGTAGTTGAAGTGGGCTGGGGGTGGTCAAACACATGAACCTGCCGGATTCCATGCCTGGGCTGACCATTTGCAACTTCTGACCAAGTCTTCATAGTTGGGACTCTTAAGAGACTGACATGAGAATGAGACCAGCTGGGACCTGGGACCCTTTGCTGCAGTGCTGCGGTGCTTACACCTGGACACACCTCTCCTCGGGCAACAAAATACAAAGAAACTATAAGGGACTGAAAATGTGTGCATGCACAGTTAGGGCCAATTCCGGACAAAAGACACAAAGAGACCAAAAATCCCAACTGCCACTTTTGAAGAGCCCAGAGCAAAAGAAGGGTACTGTGCATACCCCTTGCACGCAACACCACCTAAGGGGTGGGCAAACCACCTAAGCTACCCCTCCAGCCCAACCATAGGACACACCCCTACCCTCACCCCATATAAAGAACAAGCTCGCCCCCCCTCAGGGAGCAAGCAAGCAAGGGAACCTGTTGTTTGTTCTCGCTCCCCCCTGCAGCAGCAGGGGCCCCAGTAAAGCCTTGCCTGAATTTCTTTTCTGGCCTCTAGTCAATTTCTATTGATTGGGGATGGCCAAGAACCCTGGTCGGTATCAAGAAGACTGAGAAGTTCTCTGTTTTGAAAGAGATCCCAACTGGAATCTATTTTTGAGACAACACAGTCGTTTGTTCCAGGGTTACCATCCCAAAGCATCTCTTGGTTACATAAACTCAAAACATGTCCCGCCATCACTGTGAAGTCCTTGATCACCAATGCTTTACCAGAAGAAGACCCAGTACTCTCTTTGGGGATGGATATGTTGATGATTTTAGTTGAACTTAATCTCAGTTAGATGTTAGAACTCTTCTGTTCCTTTAGAAGAGTCCCTTCCTCTGTGGATTCAGACTTCCTTGAGCTGACCATCACTGGTCCTGCAAAGGGGCACGTGCAAGTGTGCGCCAATGTTCCAGCTCAAGTAGGCTGCCCCCAGGCATCGGGACCTACAAGCCTGGAGATACCTGAATGGATGGCCAGGACTAAGCTTCACCTGAAGCTAAAGGAGAGTCTATAGAAAGGAACCACACTGGACTTGGCTAAGAACAATCCAGGCTGATGGCCTACACATGGTATCATTTTAAATTAAATAAGTCAGGATTGGGGAAATGCTAATGCGGGATTATAAGCTTTCAGTGAAATTTCTTTTAGGGGACCATAAGGTAAAACCACTCAAAGAAAGGTTGGGGTTTGGGGGATTCCTTTGAAGGGAGCAGAAGTAGCTACTGTCAACCAACCTGGGAAGACAGAGACCCTGGGCCAGGGGATGAAACTTCAGTGGTGCACCTTGTGTTAGGGTATGTGGGTGCACTGGCCTGGCTCCTGCAGCTTCAGGAAAGGCTGGTGGAAAGTCACAATGTGTGGAGACTGAGGAAGAGGGAAAGGTGGCAGCAGCCAGAGGGAAGTTCTCAGGATGGCGGGCAGCAACTCACAGAAGAGCCAGTGTAGACCGCGGACAGAGCAGATTGCATGACGGTCCTGAGATAGGTGGTGGCTAACCTGGCAATCAAGAGAGATTATGAAGAAGTGAAGAAATTCCTGAGGCTTCCCAGATGTTCTTGGGGGGAAGAATGGATTTTCTTGTAACTGAGCAGAATGAGGGTTCAAGTGAATATAATTTGGAAAATGTATGTGATCTGGTGAGACATGTTCACGGAGGAAAATCTGAATCTGCAGCATCCCACAGATTGCTTGCCGGACAGAAGACATCCAGGAAGTGTTTGCAGCACTGAATGGGCCTGTGCCAGCACCCCACTCTGGCTGGGGACCCCGGGATTAGTCAGTGCAGAAGACTTGACATTGAGGCTTCCTTAACTGGCTCTATGCTGAGCAAGATGTTGTGGGTTCAGGATCATGCTAGGTGGCACTAATTCAGGATGATCAGAAAGAGGGAATTGCTGCTTTCCACATGTCGTTGACCTTATCTAATACAACCTACCCATCTCTTAGGAGTGATGGCACAACCCTTGGCTCTTATGTGCAATCATAATACGAAGAGCATCTAAGTTTACTCCCTATCTGCTTTTCTAAATTTACCTCCTTCAATTCCTAAGCAGCTCACTTCATTTGAAATAGTTGCAGAAGTGTCTAGAAGTTATTTTGAGTAGATTTTTTCTCTCTATTCGACGAAGGAAAGGATATTTCCTTTGATTTATTTTTTTCTCTCCCCCTCAGTTTTCCAGCCCAGCATCACACAGAGGGTAGTGATTTGTAACTTATTAACATACATCTAGGTGTGACAAATGAAATGGCCAAGGCCCAGATGCACAAAAAAATCAGTTAGCCAATTGCCTGGATTTCTTCTGCCTCACTTGATTCACCCTGGCTTCTCCCACTACGAGCCTGCAAGGCCAGTGGTTGAGCCCAATACAGCAAGATGGCACAGAGCAAGCAGATGTCTCAAAGAGGAAAGTGAGCTTTCATTGGATTCAATAACTTTCTCTTATCCTGATCTTCTTTTAAAGTGGTTTCTTTCGTTTTGCCTTTGTTTAAGGATAAAACGCGCAATTGAACTAAAACAGAGAATGGTCACCAGTCACATCCGAGAACCTTGGACTCCGGTTGAAGGCAGGCTGGTCGCCACCTGCTGCTCTTCTCCCTTTTATTCAATTGTAAACCCAACTCTTCAGTTCCTTTCTGCCAAAACTCCTTTTATCTTGCGTTTTTGAAAGAATCTCATTAGCACATTTTGTCTTTCTCTAAGAATGTTACTGAGTGTTAACCATAGCAAAAGGAGCTCTGTCATCAGCCACAATCTTTTAATATCCTCCCTTAGTTTGTAGAAAGAATGATATAATCAAAACAATCCTTGACCCCCCAGGAGGGAAACAACAACAGCCTAAGCAGAGCTGGAGAGATGAGTCTGGTGGGTAAGTTTCCCTGAGTCACAGGTCAATGATCCTCCATTAAAGAAGAAAAGATCTGACTGTTCTCCAGATTTCATCAGGGAAGAAATCGTTCCATAGACAAGCGTGGGCCCTTTTCTTATTTTTCAGTGGGCCACTTAAACACGCAGAGATAGCAGGAAATTGTTCTTTATAAGGCACCATCAGTGTTCAGCAGACATGCACGGGTCCTGTATATATATATATATATATATATATATATATATATATATTCTTTTTCATATTCTCCTCCATTATGGTTTATCACAGGATATTGAATAGAGTTCCCTGTGCTATACAATTGGACCTTGTTGTTTATTCATTCTATGTATAATAGTTTGCATCTGCTAATCCCAAACTCCCAAACCATGCCTCCCCTGCCCCGACCTTGGCAACCACAGATCTGTTCTCTATGTCTGTGAGTCTGTTTCTGTTTCTTTTGTGTCATATTTTAGATTCCACGTATAAGTCGTATCATAGAGTATTTGTTTTTCTCTTTCTGATTTACTTTGCTTAGTATGATAATCTCTAGGTCCATCCATGTAGCTACCAATGGCATCATTTCATTCTTTTTTATGGCTATGATTTATGGTTCATCATGCCTCTGTCTATCCAAGTTACTGGGTCAGGAAACCAGAAATCATCTTAAGCTCTGCCTTTCTTGACCCACCTTCCATGCCATTCATCATCAAGCCCTATGGTTTTCCTTTCTCTTTCAAATCCATGGGACCTCCTGCTAAACTGATTCACAGCCTCTTCTCTTCTCACCCAGGTTGCAGTGGTCCTGCCAACTTTATCTCCAAAATACATCTCCAATCAGCTGTCTTCCCCATGTTTCCAACGCCACCACCTCTTCCCTGCTAGGGGCAACTGAGTCAGCTTTCCAACGGGTTTTACTGCTCCCAGTCTTGCTTTGCAGAGTGGCCTCAGAATGAATGCCATTTCTTTAAGGAAGCCTTCCCTTGATCCCTCATTGAAAGGAAGCCCCGTCCCCTCCTACACAATTGTATATAGCATTGTGGAATTCTGTTCCTAGCACTTATTTTTTTCAGGTTCTAAATTATTTTCTTTTATTTTCTTATTATCCTTGAATAGGCCAGGAAGAAGATTTTTTAAAATCTAATCTTCTCAGAGACAAATATTCTTTTTTTTTAAACTTTTAATTTTATATTGGAGTATAGTTGATTAATAACACTGTGTTAGTTTCAGGTGAACAGCAAAGTGATTCAGTCACACACATACATGTATCTATTCTTTTTCAAATTCCCGTCCCATCTAGGTTGTTACAGTTTGTAAGTACACATTCATTTTGGTGTCTATTTTAACCCACCTCTCCTACTCATTAGTGAGCCGTTGGGGTCACTACTTTAACTCCAGCACTTGGCCTGTCACCTGGCACACACTAGGTTTCCCTTCCAGAGCAAGCAGCAGAGGTGTATTATGGTACACCAACAAATAGAGAGCAACTATACATTGTGTCAGATGGTGATAAGTGACATATTTGATGTTTGACATATGTCACATCAGAGACGCCAAGTCAAACCACATAAATTTAAAATGGGATTCTGTAATAAACTCACAAGACTTCTAGTAATCCAGAAAATGCTGGGCCTGGTGAGCTGGATGGAGGTGCAGTCCGATGAGTTAACATCTCAGCGTCCCACCTTCTGCAGTCCAATTTGATGCCTGAATTGGACTTGAGCCACTTGGCAGGAAGGAAAGAAAGATGAATCAGAGATTGAGTGTAGAAACATCATAACGTGTTAGATCTTCTACGAACCATGGGTGTGTCGCATCTACTGTTACCTTCATGGCACTCCAACAAAATCCACACAGAAGCCAGGCATCATCCCTCCCTTTTTACAGATTAGTGTGGGATCCAGAAGTTTGGGGGATGTGCCTACACTCAAACAGAATACCTGGGCAGGGTGGACTCTGGGCTGCAGATCCCTAGTGTTCTGCCCCAAAGTTCTCTCCACTGAATCATGTTGCTTCTCCATAAAATGGGGTGCAGGGTCTCTAAAATTGTAAACATAATATAGCAACAAATAGTCATAACATCTCTGTGCCCAGCACTGTTCTAAGACTTTCCATGCATTAACGCCCTAAGCCTCTCTATAAATCCATTGAGTGGATTCTGTCTCACCCCCATTCCACAGATGAGCAAACTGAGGTACCAACAGGTTAGGCAATCTATAAGTGCTAGTAAGCAGCAGTGCTGGACTTTGAAACTAGGCAGGTCAAACAGGGCCAGACTGCCTCTGACATCATAAAACCTTAAGTGCAAATTGGTGCTCGACATTCCAGCTGGAAGTTAAATTAAGCCTACTTATTCCAGAATTCCCCAGCACCAGTCCCCAAAATGAGCCCCGAGAACTGACCCTCATCACTGACCGCTGACAGTTTAAAGACAAATGCCCAGGAGGAACATGGGCCCTCCAGATCTTGGTTCTGGACACATAGGAGGGCGACTTTTGGGACAGATGCTGCAATCATGTGGAAGGAAAGAGGCCATTCTTTGGAGTCAAGCTGTTAGAGCTTAGGGATAATATTTTTAATTTCCTTTGCTTCTGCCTAGCTGAGGAATCATAGGATATCTATTCTCATTTTATTTTTAATGTATATGTGATGGGTGAGCTGAGCTGTTCCTCCCCTAACCTTTCCAGCGTGATATTATTTCTTCCATCCTTCTATTTCCCCGAGGGAGTCTTGGGTTGAGCTGTGTGCTTGTTATCCAGAATGTATTAATAGCCACCTCTGTCCGACAGCATCCTCCAATGTGAATATGAGGAGAGCAGGGAACACGGTATTCTTTTGGGTTAAAAAAATTAATAAAAAGACAGTGTGTGGAAAGTGTGGAGAATCAGTTAAGGAAAGGAGAGTGTTGGGTATGTGATATGGAAAAAAACACACTGGCCTCCTGCAAAAGTAAATAAGACGCCTGCAGAGCATGAATTCCACTCCTGCCCGGTCGGAGAGATAAAGCTTCAGAAAATTTTTTTCAACTACTCATTTTGTGAAAGGAGGTGAAGTCTAGAAATACGTATTCTGTTTCGTATCGTTTTGTGGTGATCATGGATTCCAAAATAGAATCAAGACATGGGGTTTTGGGCTATTTCCAGGTGCCAGGGGTAGTCGGAGCTATGGAATTAGAAGTTCACATGCTAGAATCCCCTGGGCATTTCTGTGGTTTCTGGAGATGAGGAAACTGGTCTAGAGGAGTCGGTGACTAAGGGCATGTCACCCGCTGCCCTGAATCAGACACCATGTTTAAATGAGTAAATAGGCAACGTCAGTAGAGTAGATAATATTTAGCAACAGCATTTCTGGCATGACATTAGGCGAGATGGAGAGGTATTCTGGTGCCGAGGAGGCTGCCGGGACCAACAAAATCGTGCTTCCCTGCCTCTTTGTTGCCTTTTATTGCTCATTACGGAAAGTAAATAGAAAACACCAAGTTGTTTATTATTATTATTATTTATTGTTGTTATTATGAATGAGAATTTCCCAAGTTATTCTTTTTTTTTTTTTGGCTGCATTGGGTCTTTGTTGCTGCGCGGGCTTTCTCTATTTGCGGTGAGCGGGGGCTACGCAACGTTGTGGTGCACGGGCTTCTCATTGCGGTGGCTTCTCTTGTTGCAGAGCACGGGCTCTAGGTGCACGGGCTCAGTAGTTGTGGCTCGTGGGATCTAGAGCACAGGCTCAATAGTTCTGGTGCAGGGGCTTAGTTGCTCTGTGGCATGTGGGATCTTCCTGGACCAGGGATCAAACACGTGTCCCCTGCCTTGGCAGGCGGATTCTTAACCACCGCGCCACCAGGGAAGCCCTTCCAAGTTATTCTTTTTTTTTTTTTTTTTTTAACATCTTTATTGGAGTATAATTGCTTTACAATGGTGTGTTAGTTTCTGCTGTATAACAAAGTGAATCAGTTATACATATACATATATCCCCATATCTCTTCCCTCTTGCGTCTCCCTCCCTCCCAGCCTCCCTATTCCACCCCTCTAGGTGGTCACAAAGCACTGAGCTGATCTCCCTCTGCTATGTGGCTGCTTCCCACTAGCTATCTATTTTACATTTGGTAGTGTATATATGTCCATGCCACTCTCTCACTTTGTCCCAGCTTGCCCTTCCCCCTCCCCGTATCCTCAAGTCCATTCTCTGGTAGGTCTGCGTCTTTATTCCGGTCTTGCCCGTAGGTTCTTCATGACCATTTTTTCCCTGTTTTTCAGATTCCATATATATGTGTTAGCATACGGTATTTGTTTTTCTCTTTCTGACTTACTTCATTCTGTATGACAGACTCTAGGTCCATCCACCTCACTACAAATAATTCAATTTCGTTTCTTTTTATGGCTGAGTAATATTCCATTGTATATATGTGCCACATCTTCTTTATTCATTCCTCTGTTGATGGACACTTAGGTTGCTTCCATGTCCTAGATATTGTAAATAGAGCTGCAATGAACATTGTCGTACATGACTCTTTTTGAATTATGGATTTCTCAGGGTATATGCCCAGTAGTGGGATTACTGGGTCATATGGTAGTTTTATTTTTAATTTTTTAAAGAACCTCCATACTGTTCTCCATAGTGGCAGTATCAATTTATATTCCCACCAACAGTGCAAGAGTGTTCCCTTTTCTCCACACCCTCTCCAGCGTTTATTGTTTGTAGATTTTTTGATCATGGCCATTCTAACTGGTGTGACATGATATCTCATTGCAGTTTTGATTTGCATTTCTCTAATGATTAGTGATGCTGAGCATTCTTTCCAGTGTTTGCTGGCAATCTGTATATATTCTTTGGAGAAATGTCTGTTTAGGTCTTCTGCCCAGTTTTGGATTGGGTTGTTTGTTTTTTTGATATTGAGCTGCATGAGCTGCTTGTATATTTTGGAGATTAATCCTTGGTCAGTTGCTTCATTTGCAAATATTTTTTCCCATTCTGAGGGTTGTCTTTTTGTCTTGTTTATGTTTTCCTTTGCTGTGCAAAAGCTTTTAAGTTTCATTAGGTCCCATTTGTTTTTTTGTTTTTATTTCCATTTCCCTAGGAGCTGGGTCAAAAAGGATCTTGCTGTGATTTATGTCATAGAGTGTTCTGCCTATGTTTTCCTCTAAGAGTTTGATAGTGTCTGGCCTTACATTTAGGTTTTTAATCCATTTAGAGTTTATTTTTGTGTATGGTGTTAGGGAGTGTTCTAATTTCATTCTTTTACATGTAGCTGTCCAGTTTTCCCAGCACCACTTATTGAAGAGGCTGTCTTCTCTCCATTGTATATTCTTGCCTCCTTTATCAAAGGTAAGGTGACAATATGTGAATGGGTTTATCTCTGGGCTTTCTATCCTGTTCTATTGATCTATATTTCTGTTTTTGTGCCAGTACCATACTGTCTTGACTACTGTAGCTTTGTAGTATAGTCTCAAGTCAGGGAGCCTGCTTCCTCCAGCTCCGTTTTTCTTTCTCAAGATTGCTTTGGCTATTCAGGGTCTTTTGTGTTTCCATACAAATTGTGAAATATTTGTTCTAGTTCTGTGAAAAATGCCAGTGGTAGTTTGATAGGGATTGCATTGAATCTGTAGATTGCTTTGGGTAGTAGAGTCATTTTCACAATGTTGATTCTTCCAATCCAAGAACACGGTATATCTCTCCATCTGTTTGGATCATCTTTCATTTCTTTCATCAGTGTCTTATAATTTTCTGCATACAGGTCTTTTGTCTCCTTAAGTAGGTTTATTCCTAGATATTTTATTCTTTTTGTTGCAATGGTAAATGGGAATGATTTCTTAATTGCACTTTCAGATTTTTCATCATTAGTGTATAGGAATGCAAGAGATTTCTGTGCATTAATTTTGAATCCTGCTACTTTACCAAATTCATTGATTAGCTCCAGTAGTTTTCTGGTAGCGTCTTTAGGATTCTCTATGTATAGTATCATGTCATCTGCAAACAGTGACAGCTTTATTTCTTCTTTTCCAATTTGGATTCCTTTTATTTCTTTTTCTTCTCTGATTGCTGTGGCTAAAACTTCCAAAACTATGTTGAATAATAGTGGTGAGAGTGGGCAACCTTGTCTTGTTCCTGATCTTAGTGGAAATGGTTTCAGTTTTTCACCATTGAGAATGATGTTGGCTGTGGGTTTGTCATATATGGCCTTTATTATGTTGAGGTAAGTTCCCTCTATGCCTCCTTTCTGGAGGGTTTTTATCATAAATGGGTTTTGAATTTTGTCAAAAGCTTTCTCTGCATCTATTGAGATGATCATATGGTTTTTCTCCTTCCATTTGTTAATATGGTGTATCACATTGATTGATTTGCGTATATTGGAGAATACTTGCATTCCTGGGATAAACCCCACTCTATCATGGAGTATGATCCTTTTAATGTGCTGTTGGATTCTGTTTGCTAGTATTTTGTTCAGGATTTTTGCATCTATGTTCATCAGTGATATTGGCCTGTAGTTTTCTTTCTTTGTGACATCTTTGTCTGGTTTTGGCATCAGGGTGATGGTGGCCTTATGGAATGAGTTTAGGAGTGTTCCGCCCTCTGCTATATTTTGTAAGAGTTTGAGAAGGATAGGTCTTAGCCGTTCTCTAAATGTTTGATAGAATTCGCCTGTGAAGCCATCTGGTCCTGGGCTTTTGTTTGTTGGAAGATTTTAAATCACAGTTTCAATTTCAGTGCTTGTGATTGGTCTCTTCATACTCTCTATTTCTTCCTGGTTCAGTCTCAGAAGGTTGTGCATTTCTAAGAATGTGTCCATTACTTCCAGGTTGTCCATTTTATTGGCATATAGTTGCCTGTAGTAATCTCTCATGATCCTTTGTATTTCTGCTGTGTCAGTTTTTACTGCTCCTTTTTCATTTCTAATTCTACTGATTTGAGTCTTCTCCTTTTTTTTCTTGATGAGTCTGGCTAATGGTTTATCAACTTTGTTTATCTTCTCAAAGAACCAGCTTTTAGTTTTATTGATCTTTGCTATCGTTTCCTTCATTTCTTTTTCATTTATTTCTTATCTGATCTTTATGATTTCTTTCCTTCTGCTAACTTTGGGGTTTTTTTGTTCTTCTTTCTCTAATTGCTTTAGGTGTAAGGTTAGGTTGTTTATTTGAGATGTTTCTTGTTTCTTAAGGTAGGATTGTATTGCTATAAACTTCCCTCTTAGAACTGCTTTTGCTGCATCCCATAGGTTTTGGGTTATCGTGTTTTCATTGTCATTATTTTCTAGGTATTTTTTGATTTCCTCTTTGATTTCTTCAGTGATCTCTTGGTTATTAAGTAGTGTATTGTTTAGCCTCCATGTGTTTGTATTTTTTACAGATTTTTTCCTGTAATTGATACGTAGTCTCATAGTGTTGTTGGAAAAGATACTTGACACGATTTCAATTTTCTTAAATTTACCAAGGCTTGATTTGTGACCCAAGATATGATCTATCCTGGAGAATGTTCCATGACCACTTGAGAAGAAAGTGTATTTTGTTGTTTTTGGATGGAATGTCCTATAAATATCAATTAAGTCCATCTTGTTTAATGTATCATTTAAAGCTTGTGTTTCCTTATTTATTTTCATTTTGGATGATCTGTCCATTGGTGAAAGTGGGGTGTTAAAGTCCCCTACTATGATTGTGTTACTGTCGATTTCCCCTTTTATGGCTGTTAGTATTTGCCTTATGTATTGAGGTGCTCCTATGCTGGGTACATAAATATTTACAATTGTTATATCTTCTTCTTGGACAGTTCCCTTGATCATTATGTAGTGTCCTTCTTTGTGTATTGTAATAGTCTTTGTTTTAAAGTCTATTTTGTCTGATATGAGAATTGCTACTCCAGCTTTCTTTTGATTTCCATTTGCATGGAATATCTTATTCCATCCCCTCACTTTCCATCTGTATGTGTCCCTAGGTCTGAAGTGGGTCTCTTGTAGACAGCATATACACGGGTCTTGTTTTTGTATCCATTCAGCCAGTCTATGTCTTTTGGTGGGAGCATTTAATCCATTTACATTTAAGGTAATTATCAATATGTATGTTCCTATTACTATTTTCTTAACTGTTTTGGGTTTGTTATTGTAGGTCTTTTCCTTCTCTTGTGTTTCCTGCCTAGAGAAGTTCCTTTAGCATTTGTTGTAAAGCTGGTTTCATGGTGCTCAATTCTCTTAGCTTTTGCTTGTCTGTTAAGTTTTTAATTTCTCCATCGAATCTGAATGAGATCCTTGCTGGGTAGAGTAATATTGGTTGTAGGTTTTTCCCCTTCATCACTTTAAATATGTCCTGCCACTCCCTTCTGGCCTGCAGAGTTTCTGCTGAAAGATCAGCTGTTAACCTTATGGGGATTCCCTTGTGTGTTATTTGTTGTTTTTCCCTTGCTGCTTTTAATATTTTTTCTTTATATTTAATTTTTGATAGTTTGATTAATATGTGTCTTGGCATGTTTCTCCTTGGATTTATCCTGTATGGGACTCTCTGTGCTTCCAGGACTTGATTAACCATTTCCTTTCCCATATTAGGGAAGTTTTCAACTATAATCTCTTCAAATATTTTCTCAGTCCCTTTCTTTTTCTCTTCTTCTTCTAGGACCCCTATAATTCGAATGTTGGTGCATTTAATGTTGTCCTAGAGGTCTCTGATACTCTCCTCAATTCTTTTCATTCTTTTTTCTTTATTCTGCTCTGCAGTAGCTATTTCCACTATTTTATCTTCCAGGTCACTTATCCGTTCTTCTGCCTCAGTTATTCTGCTATTGATCCCTTCTAGAGAATTTTAGTTTCATTTATTGTGTTGTTCATCACTGTTTGTTTGCTCTTCAGTTCTTCTAGGTCCTTGTTAAACATTTCTTGTATTTTTTCCATTCTATTTCCAAGATTTTGGATCATCTTTACTGTCATTACTCTGAATTCTTTTTCAGGTAGACTGCCTATTTCCTCTTCATTTGTTTGGTCTGGTGGGTTTTTACCTTGCTCCTTCATCTGCTGTGTGTTTCTCTGTCTTCTCATGTTGCTTAACTTACTGTGTTTGGAGTCTCCTTTTTGCAGGCTGCAGGTTCGTAGTTCCCGTTGTTTTTGGTGTCTGACCCCAGTGGCTAAGGTTGGTTCAGTGGGTTGTGTAGGCTTCCTGGTGGAGGGGACTAGTGCCTGTGTTCTGGTGGATGAGGCTGGATCTTGTCTTTCTGGTGGGCAGGTCCACATCTGGTGGTGTGTTTTGGGGTGTCTGTGGCCTTATTATGATTTTAGGCAGTCTCTCTGCCAATGGGTAGGGTTGTGTTCCTGTCTTGCTAGTTGTTTGGCATAGGGTGTCCAGCATTGTAGCTTGCTGGTCATTGAGTGGAGCTGGGTCTTGGCATTGAGATGGAGATCTCTGGGAGATTTTTGCTGTTTGATATTAAGTGGAGCTGGGAGGTCTCTTGTGGACCAATGTCCTGAACTTGGCTCTCCCACCTCAGAGGCACAGCCTGGCTGGAGCACCAAGAGCCTGTCATCCACATGGCTCAGAATAAAAGGGAGAAAAAAGGAAGAAAGAAAGAAAGAAGAAGATAAAATAAAATAAAATAATATAAAGTTATTAAAATAAAAAATAATTATTAAATTTTTTTTAAAGTAATAAAAAAAGAAAAACAGAAAGAAAGAAAGAAGAGACCCATCAAACCAAAAAACAAATCCACCAATGATAACAAACGCTAAAAACTATATTATAAAAAAAAAACAACGGACAGACAGAACCCTAGGATAAATGGTAAAAGCAAAGCTATACAGACAAAATCACACACAGAAGCATACACATACACACTCACAAAAAGAGAAAAAGGGAAAAAAAATATATATATCGTTGCTCCCAAAGTCCACCTCCTCAATTTGGGATGATTCGTTGTCTATTCAGGTATTCCACAGATGCAGGCACATCAAGTTGATGGTGGAGATTTAATCTGCTGTTCCTGAGGCTGCTGGGAGAGATTTCCCTTTCTCTTCTTTGTTCGCACAGCTCCCGGGGTTCAGCTTTGGATGTGGACCCGCCTCTGCATGTAGGTCGCCTGAGGGCGTCTGTTCCCCACCCAGACAGAACGGGGTTAAAGGAGCAGCTGCTTCGGGGGCTCTGGCTCACTCAGGCCGGGGGGAGGGAGGGGTACGGAGGAGGCGGGGCGAGCCTGCGCGGCAGAGGCCGGCGTGACGTTGCAGCAGCCCGAGGCGCGCCGTGCGTTCTCCCGGGGATGTTGTCCCTGGATCACGGGACCCTGGCCGTGGCGGGCTGCACAGGCTCCCGGGAGGGGCGGTGTGGATGTGACCTGTGCTCGCACACAGGCTTCTTGGTGGCGGCAGCAGCAGCCTTAGCGTCTCATGCCCGTCTCTGGGGTCCGCGCTGATGGCCGCGGCTCGCGCCCGTCTCTGGAGCTCGTTTAGGCGGCGCTCTGAACCCCCTCTCCTCGCGCACCTGGAAACAAGGAGGTAAGAAAACGTCTCTTGCCTCTTCGGCAGCTGCAGACTCTTTCCCGGACTCCCTCCCGGCTAGCTGCGGCGCGCTAACCCCTTCAGGCTGTGTTCACGCCGCCAACCCCAGTCCTCTCCCTGCGATCCGACCGCAGCCCGAGCCTCAGCTCCCACCCCTGCCCGCCCCGGCGGCTGAGCAGACAAGCCTCTCGGGCTGGTGAGTGCTGGTCGGCACCCATCCTCTGTGCGGGGATCTCTCCTCTTTGCCCTCCGCACCCCTGTGGCTGTGCTCTCCTCCGTGGCTCTGAAGCTTCCCCCTCTGCCACCCGCAGTCTCTGCCCGCGAAGGGGCTCCTAGTGTGTGGAAACCTTTCCTCCTTCACAGCTCCCTCCCACTGGTGCAGGTCCCGTCCCTATTCTTTTGTCTCTGTTTTTTCTTTTTTCTTTTGCCCTACCCAGGTACGTGGGGAGTTTCTTGCCTTTTGAGAGGTCTGAAGGTGCTGAGGTCTTCTGCCAGTGTTCAGTAGGTGTTCTGTAGGGGTTGTTCCACATGTAGATGTATTTCTGATGTATTTGTGGGGAGGAAGGTGATATCTGCGTCTTACTCTTCCGCCATCTTGAAGCTCCTCCCTCCCAAGTTATTCTTAAAGGAGTTTCTCTCAACTCCCATTTCCATCCAAAATGAATGGATGGAATGTTACCAATCCTTCATCTTATCCCAACATTTCCTGGGTTTTCACTCTCTGCTGCCCTAGGCCACTGGGAACGGGGGTGTGGGGTGGATACAAACACACACACACACAGAATTACATCCAGAAATGATCACAGATGTCCCCATGGCGTGACCATCTGTACCCCACAGATAAACCCCTTAATTGGCCCAGCTTGAGAAAGAGGGAAGTTTTTCTGCTCTGTGAATCCCTCCCACACTGCCCAGAACACAGTGGCTGAGGTCTTCAACTCACCCCACTCCTGATCCTTGGAGCTTTTTAATCAGCACAAGAAGATTCTGTGTTCTAGGAAGGTTGCTGATCACCTGGCAGACCTACAGAAACGGGTCCTCTTGGGGTGGAGCTCAGGTGGTGATGCTTTAAATGAGCTCTCCAGGCACTTCCTTGTGTCATCAGGATTGGGGACCATTGACAAGAGGGGGTGCATTACACCCAGGAAGTGAGACACTCCTTGGGTTGTTTTAATGAAAGAAAGAGTAAGACAGCACCACTGGCAGGGGTTGGTAGAAGGACCCATTGGAGGCTCCAGTAAGTGACAGGACAATCATCAAAGGAGTCTGGGGACACCAAGGAGGACATTTAGGCTTGGGCATCAAAATAAGGAGTAAAGGAAATTCAAAACCAGACAATACTACTCTTTAAAAATTGGATTATAGTTGATTCACAATGTTGTGTTAGTTTCTGGTGTACAGCAAAGTGATTCAGTTATACATATATACACATGTTCTTTTCCATACTCTTTCCCATTATGGTTTATTACAGGATACTCTATATATCCATAGTTCCCTGTACTCTACAGCAGGTCCTCGTTGTTTATCTCTTTTATTTATAGTCATGTACTTTAGAGTCTTGCCTGTGCCATCTGGCCACAATGGGCAGCCTTGCTGTGTTGGCCAATGTGGCCGGGACTATTTTTCTCCAGCAACCCTGTCCCTGGTGTGGGCCATCATAAACCCACGCCAGTCCGTGAACAAGGCATTCTGACTCACCCTCCCCTGGGCCCACCTCGGAAGGGCCCTGTCCCAACCATCTTGGCTTCATTTCTTGAGGATGGAGTCCGAGCAGGGCCCAACCCATCTGCAATGATACTACGCTAATGCAGCGTGGCCTCAGTGCACAGTAGCGTGAGCGCTCTTCTCCGTGTCAACCTTGCTTTTCCCTTTTAGTCGGATGAACGCCTGGCTTCCTGGCCTCTGGTTCCCTGACAAACCAAATTACAGCCCAAGTCATAGCCCCGACCACAGCGGCACAGGCAAGACAAGCCCGGGGTTGCCAGAGGAGGGTCCGGCCAACCTCAATTCTGCTTCCCCGGCTCCGTGACAAAGCCGCCAGGGAAGGCCGCCCAGGCCTGCGACTGTCCAGCCCCGATGGCTCCCACGTGTTCCAGGGTCCTGAAAACCCTCCTTCTCCTCCCATCTCAAGACAACAGCAGTAGCCATGTACCCAACAACTTTCACGAGCTCCTTGCCCAACATTTTACATCCATTGTTGTTCATCTTGATCACAACACTGCAATATATGTATTATTTTATAGCTCAGAAAAGTGGGTTTCATAAAAATTCAGAGTGCCTTATCCCAAACCAGACAGCCAATAAATGTGTTTTTGGTGTTCCAGTATTCCAAAAAGCGTTGGTAGTTTTAAGAACTGAGATATGAATGCATTGGTTGTTATAAAAATTATTTTGATATTTGAAAAAATATGAGCTTTGAAGCATTTATGGGTTTTGCTCTAGATCAATGACTCAATTATTCAATTAAAAAAAAATTATATCCAAAGTCTAAACAGGCGTCTGCCTGAGTGAACCAGTTTGAAAATTGTTGCAATAACTCTGCATTGGATTCATCATCTATACCTGATGAAAGCAAAGAGAACAAATATCAAATAACATACTCTCTTAGAAACATCAGCAAAACTATATAGGGCTCCTGTATTAGTGTGCTCAGACCACCATGACAAAATCCACAGACTAGGGGTTTAAACAACAGAAATTTATTTCTCAGAATTCTGGAGGCTGGAAGTCCACTATCAAAGTGTCGGCAGGGTTGGTTTCTCCTGAGGCCTCACTCCTTGGCTTGTTGATAGCCACCTTCTCACTGCGTCTTCACATGGCCTTTCTCCTGTGCCTGTGCATCTCTGGTGTCTCTTCCTCTTCTAATAAGGACACCAGTCCTACTGGATTAGGGCCCCACCCATATGACCTCATTTAACCTTAATTATCTCTTTAAAGACCTTATTCCAAATTCAGTCACATTGGGGGGGGTAAGGGTTTCAACATATGAATGTTAAGGGGGACACAATTCAGTCCATAATAGCTCTTTATCAATTAGGGTGCAGCTCATGGAGGGAAAAAAGTTCCAGTATATCTCTCATGGCACTTTCCTATTTAATCCAAGAACTCATCTGGATGTCAAGCCCTTCTTCCCTAATCTTTTGGGTATTGCTCAATCACCCCAGCTGGAGGCATCTAACCCCCCTGGGCTCCAGGCCATTGATAGCTCTGCCCTTGTCCTTGAACTGTTTCTCTCTGGTCGGTTCAACTTCTCTGAACCATGTTCTCAAGCCTTTTCTCTCTGTGTTGAAGGTTCATCAGAGTTCGTTCTCTGCCAGCTGTGGGGTTGAGACTCCAGGGGGTCTCTAGGTCTTCAATGGGTACAGTATTTCTAGATGCTCTTCAGCATCCCTTAGCATCCCTTAGCATCTCCCGGCGGGTGCCAGCCCATCTCTTCCTGTTTCTGGTTAGGTGGGTAACTAAGTTCCTATTCCTGAACTGAATGGCCCATCCTTACCACAGCTACTTCTGGAGTAAAGATGAGGATGAATGGGGAGCCTCAAGGATGCTCATCACTTACTGGCTCAGGTGACCAGCCCACCTCTTCCTCGGGTTTCTGCGGTTTCCAAGGTCTCCTTGGTGCAATCTTGTGCACAGCCCATTATGTGCTCAGAGAATGGGTTTTCCTAATTTTACATTAAAACTCAGAGTGAGATAGGAAGAGAAACTCAGCATGAGTGGGACTTCTGGGGACCTGACAATGATCCATTTCTCCATTTTGCTGTTCGTTGCACAAGGGTGCTTGGTTTGTGAAAATTCACTGTACACTTATGGTTTATACAGTTTTAGCATGTGACACTTCAGTAACAAATTCCCTCCTTCCCCAGAAAACATGACACTGATGACGATTTTGAAAATGGCAAAAAAAAAAAAAAAAAAAAAAATCACCCATAACGCCACCATCCCTACACTCTCTTCATTTCTGTGTATTTCCTCCAGATTCTGTGCATGTGCTTTTCTATTTTTATGCAGACCTTTTTGCATCCTGCTTTTCTCACTTAACATTATGGAATAAACAACTTCCACAACTTAGTTGCTATCATTTCAATAGTTTCATATTTACCCATGGTGTTTGGTACATTAAACATGGGAACTCCATGACACAGTTCTAGAAGGAGGCTATTCTGGAGGCTGCCTGAGGGGGTCTGAGGAGAAAGGCATCTGGGCAGCCCCTTCCCTTATTCCAGCCCATGGGAACGGAATGAAAAACTGAGGGTAATTCTGGGGAAACACAGGTCTTCCCACGAAAAAACGATTTTCATACAAAGCAGTATTTAGCATCCGCTGCACTTGGATCTTAATTTTCTCATCAGTCACTCACTAGCAAACTATCCTGGTGAATATCTTCTCCACTCTGAGACTTGCATTCCCCACTCCGTGAAAGGAGAACGCCTGCCTCACAGGGTTCAGTGTTAGACGTGGTAGCATGTAAAGTGTCTAGCACATTAGTAGGTGCCCAAATGCCCTCAGAGGAAGTGTTGAGGAGGTGTGGATCATCGGAATCCCCTTCAAACACACTTAACACATGAGCTCTGGATCAAATAGACCCAAATTCTGGTGTCTACTCCCCCACACTTACTGACTGTTCAGCTCAGCTCCCTTAATTACTAGTTAAGAGACCTTAGGCAAGTCATTTCACCTCTTGGCACCTCAGTTTGGCATAATACCTAATAACAGGGTTGTTGTGAGAATTAATGTAATTTATCTGAAGTGCTAGGACATAGTACCTCTTGATAATTGGAAGATATTAAATGGTATTTTGTATATTTAGTATGCTCAGACAGGTTACTGGAAACCAGATCTCAGCTTTGTTCTGGCAGTGTGACATTGAGAAAATTACTTAACATCTCTGAGCCTCAGTTTTCTCACAAGTGAAGTGACAATAATAATAGTGATCAGATGTATTATAGGGTATATAATAATAATAACCTTAGGTAATGGATGTTTAAAAAAAACTAACTAAATAGAATATTCCAAATCCTGATACAGTGCTTGGCATATGGTAAGTTTCAATAAATCTTTGTGAATAAAAAAGGAAAGAAAGGAGACTTGAGAAAATAACTGGAACCCCATCCTCCTGGTGAACAGCAGGGAAGCAACTGTATATACAGGCACTGTGTTATTTTAGGAATTAACAATTCAAGGATCCCTTCACTGAACCAGACCATTTGGCTCTCTTTTCTGAGTGTTTATCACCCGCTCTCAAAAGCTCTCAATGTAGGAAGGGCTTTTTTGTGTCTGACATTTTGACTTTTCAAGTTGTTTTTCATCATTCAAGCTGGAAGTCCTCTCCTCGAGAAAACAGGTGAGGAAGTAAAGTGATTGCCCCACTCCAGCCAGAAACCCTTTCATGGAGATCAAAGAGGAGCCAGCTCAGATATAAAAACCTCAGTTCCGTTTTCAACCCCTCCGAACTCAAACTATTCCCTCCAACACAAACTGGTGCCAGATTCATCTTCCTAAAGCCCAGCCCCAAACAAGGTATCTTCCAGCTTAAAAACGGTCAGTACCTTCTTATTGTGAAGCAAAGTGTATAAAAATAGGTCAAAGAAAAAAAAAAAAAAAAGGTCAAACCCAGTATTCAGAATCTTCCAGAACCTGGCCTCCATCCACTTCTCTGGTCTTACCTCCTATGAATCTCCAAAGCTACTTTCATGTGCTCACCCAGCTCCATTGATTACCGAGCCTGGATCAGTCGCCCGTGAGTTCTCATCTCTACGTCTTTGACTACACTGTTTTCTCCACTTCATTCAATTCCTTCTGTTAAAGTTCTAACCATTCTTTTTTTTTTTTTAACCATTTACTTTTTTTTTTTTTTAATAGCTACTTTCTTTCTTTCTTTATTTTTGGCTGTGTTGGGTCTTCGTTTCGTGCGAGGGCTTTCTCTAGTTGCGGCAAGCGGGGGCCACTCTTCATCGCGGTGCGGGGGCCGCTCTTCATCGCGGTGCGCGGGCCTTTCACTATCGCGGCCCCTCCCGTTGCGGGGCACAGGCTCCAGACGCGCAGGCTCAGTAGTTGTGGCTCACGGGCCCAGTTGCTCCGCGGCATGTGGGATCCTCCCAGACCAGGGCTCGAACCCGTGTCCCCTGCGTTAGCAGGCAGATTCTCAACCATTGCACCACCAGGGAAGCCCCTAACCATTCTTGATTTTTTGATAATGGCCATTCTTACCGGTGTGAGGTGATACCTCATCATAGTTTTGATTTGCATTTCTCTAATAATTAGTGATGGGGCACATATATACAATGGAATATTATTCAGCCATAAAAAGAAATGACATTGAGTTATTTGTAGTGAGGCGGATGGACCTAGAGTCTGTCCTACAGAGTGAAGTAAGTCAGAAAGAGAGAAACAAATACTGTATACTAACACATATATATGGAATCTAAAAAAAAAAAGGTTCTGAAGAACCTACGGGCAGGACAGGAATAAAGATGCAGACGTAGAGAGTGGACTTGAGGACACAGGGAGGAGGAAGGGTAAGCTGGGACGAAGTGAGAGAGTGGCATGGACATATATCCACTACCAGATGTAAAATAGATAGCTAGTGGGAAGCAGCCGCTTAGCACAGGGAGATCACCTCGGTGCTTTGCGACCACCTAGAGGGGTGGGATAGGGAGGGTGGGAGGGAGGCTCAGGAGGGAGGGGATATGGGGATATATATATATGTATAGCTGACTCACTTTGTTGTACAACAGAAACTAACACAGTATTGTGAAGCAATTATACTCCAATAAAGATGTATTAAAAAAAAATTCTACCCATTCTTCAAGAGCTATCTACTCTCAGGTGACTTCACCTACCACTGTTGTGCTTTCTCACTCTTAATGGTTCCTTTCATTTGATACTTAACTATAAGGGTTATTTTCGTGTTAATCTTTTCCCACATGTCCACAGCCCTGTTGGATTATAATATCCTTCAGGGCCAGGAAGACTCTGCCTGTTCTGATACAGTCATTGCTGGGTATCTGTGGGGATATTGGTTCCAGGACACCTCACCACCCCCCATCCCCCAACTCAGATAGCAAGAGATGAAAATGCTCCAGTTCCTTATATAAAATAGTGCGGTATTTGCAGTGAACCAATGCACATCCTCTCATATACTTTAAATCATCTCTAGATTACTTACAGTACCTAATACAACGGAAATGCTATGTCGATTGTTGCTGGTATGTGGCAAATTCAAGTTTTGCTGTTTGGACCTTTCTGGAATTTTTCCCCCTGAGTATTTTCACTCCAAAGTTGGTTGAATCTGAGGATGCAGAACCCACGGATACGGAGAGCCGACTATACTTGGCAGTGTACACATTCAAACATTTATTGAAATCAGTTATGCTTGTCTGGATCCGAAGCCGTTCTAAAGGATTTTTTAAGTGGTTTGGATTTTTTTAAATCCAATTCAAATATTCATTCAGCAATCATTTCCTGCACACTTATTAGATGGCAAGAGCTAATTTTTTTTTTTTTTTTTTTTACTGCTCTTGGCAAGATTTCAGGATGGCATTAATAAGACAAATGTAGAGACTTGACTAAGCCTAAAGAAGTCAATTGCACAAATGCAGGATGTGGGGAGGCCACAGTCACTAGGAGTCCATAGAAGGAGGTGGAGCTAGCGGAACATGGTTTCCACCTTGTTGCAGAGGCCAAGAGAGCTCACACCACCTGGGGCAATGCTCACAGACATGGTGACCAGCTCCAAAGACATGATCATGTAATAGCATCAAATCATTGCGTGTGTGAGAGACAGAATTTGTTCTCCAATGGACCTGACTCCTTTTTCTTTTACTATATTAGGAATATTGAGAGTGATTAGATTTCTCTCTCTGGCAGGACTCATATTCACCCAGGAAATCTCAGAATTCTCGAACTTTTAAGGGGATCTTCAGAAAAGTGAGAATATAACTGTGTTACTTTCTATTAAGTCCTGGATCTGAAAGCTGAATCCTTCTTGCTAAAACCAGATCCACAAAATCCACAAACCAGAGCAAACCACACTGTGAAGACTTCCTGACTTAGCTAGAGAAAGGAGTATACTTGTAGGAGAACAATGTATAATGGGTAGTAATTTGCCAAAATTACAATTAATTTTGAAAACACTGTATACTAGAAAAACTAAGGAAGGACTTACCTTCATGAAAGAGGGTCTTTCACATAGGTTGGTATATTCCATCCTCCAAAAGTAAAATCATGTGAGGAATGGGAGCGTGTATTTCTGTGTTAAATGAATATTTTTTAGAATTCCATTTTAATATAGCTATTGGGGTTTTAAAAAACTATTTCACTTTGCATTTTTAAGTGGATGTTATAGGGCTTAGATTGAACATTTTTATCTTTTCACAGCCTACTTATTGTCAATGTGGTAGCACTTCACATAAAATATAAAGAATCTTGCAAACTTAGAGGTTGATTGACCCCTGCCCCCCATCTCCCCTTCCTATATGCTGTAGCTGTCATACATATAACATTTACATACGTTGTGAGCCTCACAATACCATGGTATAATTTTTGCTTTTAATTAGTCATGTGTATTTTTATTTTGAAGATCTGTGATGTGGGCATATACAATTATGATTGGTTTTTTTTGTTTTTTAAAAAAATTTTTATTTATTTATTTATGGCTGTGTTGGGTCTTCGTTTCTGTGCGAGGGCTTTCTCTAGTTGCGGCAAGTGGGGGCCACTCTTCATCGCGGTGCGCGGGCCTCTCACTGTCGTGGCCTCTCTTGTTGCGGAGCACAGGTTCCAGACGCGCAGGCTCAGCAATTGTGGCTCACGGGCTTAGTCGCTCCGTGGCATGTGGGATCTTCCCAGACCAGGGCTCGAACCCGTGTCCCCTGCATTGGCAGGCAGATGCTCAACCACTGCGCCACCAGGGAAGCCCCCATTTATGATTGTTTGAAGGCAAATGAGCTGTTCATGATGCTCGGTCTCTCCCCTTGACGGTGGCACGTGTATCAGGGAAAGCAAAGTGGACGTCTCAACAGACAGTTTACAGAGCTGCCACGCTCTGGGGGCTGAACAATGTAAAGCCAAGACAGCTGTGCAGGACTGAGCCTGCCTCGCAGTGGGCAAGTCTGTGCTCTTCACCTGTGGTCCTCAACCCTGGCTTCATGCTAGTCACCTAAGGAACTTAAGAAGAAGAAAATACTGATGCCCGGGCATATCCTCAAACCAACTCATTCAAGATTATGGGGCTGGGCTCAGACAGTGGGTATTTTTTAAAGCTCTCCAAGTGATTTTAACATGCAGCCAAGGTTGGCAACCAGTGAAGTCATTAGTCTGGGTTCTCAGCCGAGGCTGCAGTGGCCTGGAGTCCATCTTCTTTCAGATTTCCTTCCCCCTCTCCTTCTCCTCCCCCTGCCCCATTCATCCCAACCCTCTCTGGGAACTTCCACTCCAAGAGCACAAGGTAGAGTACCTACAGTCATGGTTCTCAGCTGGGGACAATCCCCTCCCCTACAGGGGACATCTGGCAATGTCAGAAGGTATTTTTGGTTGTCACCCCTGGGGAAGCAATGGAGGAAATCCAGGGATGCTGCTAAACATCTTCAATGAAAAGGACCGCACACCCCTCACCCCCCCCAACACACACACAACAGATATTCAGGCCAAAATGTCAGTAGTGCTGAGGTCGAGAACCCTTGATCTACAGGAAGGGACAGTGGGCTGAAGTGACCTTAGGCCAGTGACTTCCTACTGTAAACACAGTGCAGGGGCAGCAGGAATTGTTCTCCAACGTTGGGCTCCAGTCCAATGCACCAGTCACTTACTATGGCCCCTGGACCTCATCTGCAAAGAGTTTTCTCGAATTCCAGGTTGACTAGTCAATCTGCTCTTATAAAAATAAACCAGATATGAGAAAGGGCTAAAAGCATGAAAACCTAAAATTCCAGAGAGACCAGGGAAGGCCAAAAAAAAAAGAAGAGAGAGAGAGAGAGAGTAAATGCTATTTGCAAAGGCCATAAATGCTGCAGGTACACCATCACTGTGCAAGACCATTAGCCCATGAAAAATTAATTATAGTTTTCATTCCATAGTAACTGACCAAAAAAAAAAAAATGACTCAAGTAATTTTGAACGGCGCCGTCCTGGCCAATGCCAACCGGTTGACTATCCGGGGGAAGGTACTGTCAATCACTGAGCCTGCGAAGCAGAAAAACAGTAATTTCAGGGAGCTTGCAAATCACCCAAACAGCAGCCTGTTCTCAATTCTTTTTTCCATTTAAAAGCATTCGAGCAGCAGCTAGATGGAAAGCAGTCCTCTGAAAGTCTGAAGATAGAAGGTTTATTGGTTCTCTTCAGACCAAAAGAGGGAAAATAAGGTAGTGGACACAAAGAAAATGAAGTGTGCATTTCTCTCACTCCACATCTAATGAATGGAAGCGTCAGACCAGTCAGCCTGCATTGAGCAGGGGAAAATGAGCTATCACTGCATCTGCAGGCAGTCAGTAACGGGCGCCAGACCAGGGAAGAGGATCCTGCTTCCTCGACAAATAAAAAGGCCTGCCTTTTAGAGAAATGTTGATGTCTGTTAATACAAGCTGAACTTGTTGCTGTGAAGATGAGGCCTTTAATTCACAATAACCACAGACATCCAATTCCCACGGGAGCCTGAAAATGAGTGGAAAAGAAACAGGTTCTCTTGTGAGGCGGGACCTTTCTGGTTTGACCACTGTTAACAGGAGCCAGCGAATGTTTTATGAGCAGCACGGTCATCAAGGTGTCACTTTTTAAGTTAGAGTGGGAGCTCCTTCCTAGAAAGAACAGTTTAAAGCAGAGGCGAAAACTACGTCATGCTCTTTTTATCTCCATGATGGAACTCATCTAAGGAAGGACTAACAAGTTAGAAATATCCAAAGGCCGGGTTGGTTTTTTTCTGTGTCTGATTGCTTGGTGTCACTTCTAAAGTTTTTTGGTTCTCATTCCATCTTACCAGAGTCCATTTGTTCTAGAGACAACAAGAAAAGGGTAATTGAATATTAGCTTGGTATTGAAATATACTGTACATGATTTGCCGCACTTATAACCTTCTGTCTCTGGTTCCACTGCACTTATGCTGGGTGTTCTCTAGGTCAGAGAAAGCAGGACCCAGATTTCCTAGATTCTTAACCCAAAATTCAAACTGAACATTTTTCTCTCAGCTCCCCCTTGGTCAAGAAGGCAAGTAACCAGAGGTGGTAATGAGAAGAGCTTACATCGATCCAATGGAAAACCCACCACGGGAGTAGGAAGCATACTCTCGAGGTGTTTTTTGGAGTTGGCGCTCTATGCTGCGGCCTTGGAACCGAATGCAATCCGTGCGCTCCATACAAGGATTAAACCAGGGTTAGGCATGTATAGGGTTTTAGTTTTATTTTTATTCATTGGTTTTTTAATTAATTAACTAATTAATTTTTATTTTTGGCTGCGTTGGGTCTTCGTTGCTGCGCATGGGCTTTCTCTAGTTGCGGCGAGCAGGGGCTACTCTTCGTTGCGGTGCACAGGCTTCTCATTGCGGTGGCTTCTCTTGTTGTGGAGCACAGGCTCTAGGTGTGCGGGCTTCAGTGGTTGTGGCACGCGGGCTCAGTAGTTGTGGCTCGCAGGCTCTAGAGTGCAGGCTCAGTAGTTGTGGCGCACGGGCTTAGCTGCTCCAAGGCACGTGGGATCTTCCCGGACCAGGGCTCGAACCCGTGTCCCCTGCATTGGCAGGCGGATTCCTAACCACTGCGCCACCAGGGAAGTCCAGGGCTTTAAATAAATATTTCTTCCATGGGTAATGGAAGGAATGTTGGATGAACAGAAGCCTGGGCGAACGGAAAAGTAAGTGAATGGATGGGCCAACGGATCCATGAAAAAAATGGAGAGATGGCTAAATGGATGGATGTCGATGGGTAACCGTATACAACGATGGGGCAAGTAAGTATAAGGTTATATTGTTAAGGGCACACACTCCAGAGTGCTTAATTCTGGCTGGCAGAAGGCAGTACAGATGCAGAAGAATTCAAGAAAAAAGTCTTTAAATGTTATTGGAAGGAGATCTCTTAGCAGAGAGAAAGGTTTGGAGCTTTTGAAGAAGAGGGACCAGTGTGAGGAAGAGCAGAGTTTAAGGTATAGTCAAGGAGTGATGAGTGGTCCACGGTGATAAAGAAAAAGGGTAACAGGAGATGAAGCTTAATATAAGAAAGGATGATTTACAAGTGACTCCTATCACTCCTTGAATGAATTTTGTGGGTTTTTTTAACCCCTCAGCACAACCATATTGTCATTGTTATAGTATCCAATTGGATTTTGCATTTCCTTCTGTGGGGAGGAAAACTTTTCCTGTATCAACTGATGTTCGAGTGACCTGGGGTCTGCGAATTAAATGCCAACAGGCAGATTAATAGGAGAAAAGTTTACTTCGCCTGCATGCAGGAGCACGCTGTAAAGAGTGGTTCCCTGAACAGCCAGGAGTAAGGGTTTACACGCCAGCTTCATGGGGCTGCAGGAGGGGAGAGGAGGGTACAGCTTCAGTGGGAGAGTATGGAAGGTCCTGACCAGGCTCATTTACACAATTTTCTCGGAATACCACGGTGTTAAGGCTCAGTTGCCTGCCTAACTGAAGACTCCATCAGAAGAGGGTTTATAGCCGCTGAATTCTCAGGAGGCTATGATTTAATCAAATAAGGGAAGTTCGGATAAGATTTCTTTCTGCATTGGCTATAACCCAAACTTTTTAAGTGTCAAGTAACTTTATGCCACTCTGCTTGTCTCTTCACTTCCATGTCCTTCATCTGGCTCGTCCACCATTCCAAAACCCTACTAAGCACTTTGGACTTTGTCCGGTGGTGAGGGGATCTCTGAAAAGTTTTAAAGCAGCGTAACTTGTTGAAATCTGAATTTTTGAGAGAACTCCAGCCTCAGGGAAGACCAGTGCTCCAGAGAGCAAGGCATTCCAGGCCTGACACTCAACGCCCCCGAGGAATGCCCAAAGGCAGGTAGCACAGCGAATGGTTCTGGGGATGCAGGGCAGGGGGGTGGCCCATGGGGTGGCTGCTATTATGTCTCCCTCAGGGCAGCACGGTGCCCAGCACAGGATTTCACACCTACAGACTTGGGTTCCTGTCCCGGCCCCGTCACTTCCTAGCTTTGCAAGTCTCCAAGCCTCAGTCTTCCCATCAAATTAATGGGAATAACAGCTATTTTAGGAGATTACTGTGAACATTAAAATGAGAAGATGATTGTAAGGCACGGGGCAGAGTCCTGTCCATGGTAGATATCCAGGAGAGATTCTTTTCCTGCTCTACTTTCCCGTATCCCTCCATGGGGGATCAGTTTTCATCAGCACTGGGCCACTATCTTCCTTGGCTTATGCCATCTGAGAAATGCCCTTCCTCCTCCATATTTCTTAAGTAACTAAGAACCAGATAAATATCCCCTCCCTCCCTGTAGATCCTAGAATTGTAAGAAAAGAGCATGAGAAATGGAACCATTTTTAGCCCAAAGCGTCCCACTGATTTGACACGATTTTACTATTCGACACTCTTCATCAACAGGACTTTACTTTTCCAGGGAATTCTTGCCCAGAAAGACCAGTTTGTGAAGTTACTTTATTGTTGTTTCGGGAACTTCCTGAAAACCCGTAAATCCTAACAGTGGACGACTCAGCTAGCTCTCACCAAGGTAGCAACCCTTTTCTCAGAGAAACAGATCATCTGCTGGGCTTACAGAATGTCTGTTACTCTCCCAGCTGGCTTCACAACTCTTGCCTTGCTGTATCCACCGGGCCTGAACTGTGATACCACGAATTTTACCCACCTCAATCAGCCTTTCCCTTCCCAGAAAGACCCCTTTTTTGGCTTTTAAGGCCACGCAGCATCCTCTGAGAGCCCACTTTTCCTATTCACATATTCATACCACTTCTTGGCACACCTGTCCTCATCAGTCCCCCTGAGCAAAGCACTCTGTCTGGACAGGTCAAGAAGCCATGCATAGCCTGGGATCCCCGTGGGGTGAAATACCTCTCCACGCAGAGAACACTGGGGAGAATTTAAGGCTCACACCACTGAGTCCTGAGGTTTACGTTGTCAGAAATGCACGATGCCACCTAACTTTACTGCTGTGTTTCTGTTTGGGACCTAAGGGACATGCAGGAGGGAATGATGGATGGGTCTCTTGGAATGGTCCTACAGCAAACAGCAAACCCATCATTAGCAGATGGATGACTACAGATGACCCCAATGGCTCCCGAGACCCAGAGCAGGGATTTTATGTTTACACTGCACACTTGTCAGAAATCACCAAATAAGAGGAGACTGGGGTGGCAATATTTATTTTCTCAACTTTTCAAATCTCGGAAAATGTTTTTTAAAAGGGAAAACAGACTACAGATCGCTCCTTCCATTCTGCCGGAAACTTCGGGGAATTTAAGTGGAGAACATCTGTCAAGATCCAGGGACAAAATTCCAAAAACATCTGTCACGCGCAAGTGACAAAAATCCCCGAACAACTATAACGTCTTTCCATATTTGTCTCACTTTACCTGCAATTCAACAGCTCTTTCTAGTGCGTCAGCCAGCACACGCAGTTAATCATGACAGTAAACTGAAGGCATGTCCCAGCCATGCTGTTTCACATCTATTTAAAGGACGTCCCAACCAGCAGGTGTGCAGGTTTGTCAATGCAGATGACAAGGCTGTGAGCCGCCTGGAGATGGTGGCATCGGCCCGTCCCCCGTGTTCTGACAGCTTCCTTGGTCGCAGGCTTGCTTGCTCTCAGCTGCAAGGAGAATATCAGCAATGCTTCCATTTTCAGCTAAAAACCAGAAAGTTCTGACTCAGAATGAACGGAGTGGTCCTCTCCTCACCTTGATCATGCCCTGCTCTGCCCCGTGTGAGAGCTGGCATCTTTTCTGATTCAAAATTTGGAAGTATGAAGGGAGGGTTTAGGACAGTTCTCAGCAAGCTGACACCAATGTCAGGGGCATAGGACCACCAGGAATCCAACAGGGGGCAGGGGATTCTGAATCCCCTACAAGCAGTAGGCCCTCTGTTTCTCAGCATCCTGAAGCAGGTCACTCCCAGTTGCCCTCTGCTAGGCTGCCTCCAGGCCCCCTCTTCCTTCCATCCAGGATACAATATTTATTGAGAAACTGCTTTGACTAAGAGAGATGCTTTGACCTCCTGCAGAGCTGGGCTTCTAGCTTGAGAGACAAGACAAGCATCTTTGAAATGCTTAGTAATGATACAAAGGCCAAAACAAGTGATTCAGAAATAATAGCAGCTGTAGGCTTCGGTGGAGAGGAAGATCCATAGGGGTTGACAGGATTAAGAGAGATTTTTTAGAAGACATCAGACTGGGGGTAAACTCTGTAGAGACCAAAAGCAGGGGAGAGGCCATCCCAGGAGAGACACCCAGAATGAGCCAAGATGGAAATGAGCAGATGGGGTTTGATGGTGGCTTGGAGAAACGTCAAGGTTATCTTGGGCCAGGGAGAGAGAGAGGATGAGACCCAGTAGGAAGAGGAATGCTGTGGAAACAAGCCATCCCTCACTGGAGAAACCACTTCCTGAAGCAGTCCCCCACCATTTCTCTCCAGCAGACTCTCTGCCCAGGATCATGGAACATTATATCCACAAGCTGTTACTGGCTTATTGCCTCCTAAGACCTGGGAAGAGGATAGTGGATCTAATTAAGATGAACTTAAACACTTTGTCTTACTGAAGGGACCAAGTTAAAGCACACAAAATACTCTTTATGTATATTCTGACCAAAACAGAATTAGCCTAATGGTACAAATGTGCTCCAAGGCACTCAGATGCAAAAAAGGTCACAATCCTTCATTTTTCCTAAATCAAATTACATACAGTGAAATAGAATAGAGGGGACAGAAACAGACCCACAGATGTGCATTCGATTTATGACCGAGGTGAACTGCAGAGCCATAAGGAAAAGATGATCCTTTCCATAATTGGTGCTCGGTCAGTTGAACAGTCATATTTTTAAAAAATGAATCTTAGGCCCTCACACTATATTAAAAAAAACAATTTCAGGTGGTTATATACCTGGAAGATCACATAAGAGAATATCCATCTACACTTGGAATAGCAAAGATTTCATAAGATAACACAAAAGCACACTGACCATCGAGGAAAAATTTGAGAAACTGAAATAGATTAGAATTAAGAACTTTTGTTCATGAAAAGTCAATATTAAGAGACTGAATAAGAACTCACAGAGAGGGAGGTAATATTTTCAATGCATATATCTGATTAGGAAGTTGTATCCAGGATATGTGAAGAACACCTTCAAATCAGTAAGGACCAGACAAACAAAGCAAAGAACAATAAGAAAAAGTTCTGAACAGGCAATTCATTCATTAAGAGGGTAACCAAATGGCCAAGGAACATAGAAAAATCACGCAAAACTCGTTAGTGATTAGGGAAATGCTAACTGAAAGTGTGATGAAATACTATTACACATCCACCAGAATGGCTAATATGGAAAAGAGGCCATGCCACATGTGGGCAAGAACGTAGAACAACTGGGACTCTCACACAGTGCTGGAAGGTGAGCAAACTTATTACGACCACCTTTGAAAACTATTTGACAGTGTTGACAGGAATAATCAATAAACAATCTATAATAGGGATAGAAAAGAATTTTATCTGAGCCAAACTGAGGACTATAGCCCGGGAGACACAGATTCAGTGAAGCACTTGAATTGTGTTCCGCCAGACTAAAGAATGCAGGAGGCTTATATAAGCAAAAAACCACAAAGTTACATAAGTTGTTTGTCAAGAGTTAGGATTGGAGCTGGCAGGAAGTAAGGGTGCTTGTTAAGCAAGGATTACTTAGGGTCCAAAATGGTTGCAATTGCAAGGGAAGACCTTGAGGCCATATGGTTGCCACTGGCAGCTGCTAGCAAATACTGTTTTGAGAATGGCTGGTGGTGTCCTTGAGTCTGATACAGTTCAGAAAACTCAGGTTCTCAGTGATACAGGAATGTCTACAAAGACCACCCAGCTCCATTTTGAATGCCTGAACCATAGTTACTCCATTTTGATTTATAAATGCATTCTTCTCTTTAATGGTTAAAGTATATATACAATGCATGTTTAATAGGCCACAAACAGGCTGTTTTGGTTAGCCTACAATTCAAGTTAAATCATGTATAAGCCAGAATGACTTCCCCATACCTTAATATGTGAAAATTTCTTCCATCAGCAGGATTTACTAAAGCTGACCGTACACAAACCCCATGACCCAACCATTCCAATACTCCTAGTATTTACCAAAGAGAAATGCAAATATGTTCACACAAGGAATTACATTCAAATTTTTATCACAGCTTTATTCATAATAGCCAAAAACTGGAAACAATCAAATGTCTATCCAGGAGAAAAAAATAAGCTAATTGTGATCTGTTTATACAGTGGAATGCGACTCAGCAATAAACAAACTACTGATACATAGAAAGGGAAAGAAATACACAGACGATGGTGTAGATGACCCTGTAATGGCAAAGGGAATCCTGGAAATAATCTAAATGTTTATATTTTTTAAAAGAGATGTTTAAATGAATTATGATACCTCCACTCAAGAGAGTGTTGTGTAACAGTTAAAAGAAATAAAATAAAATTTGATGTGTTGATAAAGAAAGAGTGCCAAGATAAAGGAGCCGGAAAGTTCAAGTTCAGAGCAACATGTATGGTATTTCCCATTTGTGTGTTAAAAATATATAATAACATGTGTGGAAATTTTCTGGATGGACACCCAAGAAATAAGTAACTATGGTTAGCTCTGGGGAAGGGTCTGGAGCTAAAGTAAAGTGACCACTGGGCCACCAAAAGCAACCTAGCCTGGAGTGAAAGGCCCACTCATATTTCATTACAGACATTTTGTACTGCTTGAGTTTTTTTTTATCACAATCATATTATTTTCTTAGTTTAAAAGATTGAATTAAATAAACTGTAAAATGCTCTGTAATTACCTAAAAAAAGGATACAGTGGTGATCCCGGTCAAACTTAATAATTTGCCTCCTAAAATGGGGAGGCTGAAAAATGACCCTCATAGATATACAACTTCTAAGCCTGGAGCCTGTGAATGTTACCTTCTATGGCAAAAATGATTAAGTTAAGGATCTTGAGTTGGAGATGTTATCTGGATTAGCTGAGTGTGCTCCTTATAAGAGAAAGGCAGAGGGAGATTTGACAGAAGCAGGGATTAGAGTGATGCACTTTGAAGATAAAGGAGCCACAAGGCCACAAGCAGAGGGACTCTAATTGGCCACTAGAAGCTGAAAAAGGCAAAGAAGCAGATCCTCCCCCAGAGCCCCAGAGGGAGTGTGGTCCTGCCAGCACCTTGATTTCAGCCCCCTGAAGCCCATTTCAGACTTCTGGCCTCTAGACCTGTCAGAGAATAAATTTACATCATTTTAAGCCACGAAATTTGTGGTATAAACAACACTTGTAGGAAATTAACACATAAGATTTTCAAATGCTGGAAAGAAAAAGTCCACTCTTGCTAGACAGGACTAGTTAGCAGAGCCTTGCCATGTAGAGAATCCGAACATCTCATGTAAACTGAACTCATGAGGCCAGGTTTGCCTGTGTTTCCACGACGAGGATTTTATTTGTATGGCCTATTACCTTCACTACTGACATTTACTGGACTCTGGGTAGAAAGTTTCAGAATTCAAAGATTGAATTCTTCAGCTGCATACAAATTCTCTGCTCAGAAAACAATCCAATAAATCAATATACACACGCTACAACTCCAGATCAAACTTCTGCCAACGCCTGTGACGGAGTAGATCATTAATAAGTGTGGGTCTAAATGAGGCTATTTTTTCATATCAACGAAAATCACCTCTGGGTTCAGACTGAGAGCTCCTCGGTTTATTACCTTTCACTATAAGTTAATGAGAAATAAGTGGCAAAATTTTCAAATCTGTGTGAATTAAGCAGTTGTACCTTCCTGAAATGACTCTTCATTTCATAGAATAGATCAATTTAAGGAGTGCTAATAATTGTCCAGTGGTGAGAGTAACCCTCATTGATCTTTTATCCTAACATACAGGTATCCAGAGATGCAGTACCCACATTTATTCAAAACATTTTCTCAGGTGCAAAGAGGGGGATGTATAAACGTTCTAGGATTTCCCTCTAAATTTAGTTTATAGATTCAAAGAACTACATTTTAACCTCTCTGCTTTAAAGGTTGAATCTAGGAAAAGGAGAGGCTTAAAAAGCCCCACCTCCAGTCGTGAATTGTCACCATTTTCTTGGTGACAAATTTTCAAGTCAAATCTCTCTCTCTCTCTCCCCACCGCCAGGTATTTTAGTATTTGAAAACTTCTCCCTAAGGAATGAGGACATATGCGTTTCCAGCACATCCCCTTCTGGAAAAGCTCTGGTTTTTATAAAAGGGAAGCATGGAGGTATGTGTTAGGCAGGGTTAAAGAGAGAGAAATTTGCCAAGAAATTCACTCCACCAATAACTCCCTTCTGACATCCACCATGAGAATCAGAACACGTGTATGTCAACGATGTTTGTGCTCGAGTTTTATTTTCAATGTGGCTTCCGTACACGGAACAAAGCTCCATCTCCTGTATCCTTTCATCTTCCCAGGTCTTTATTCTTGCCTCCGGCTCAAGACATCAAATCTCACCCTAAATCCCCAGACATGGCCACATAACATCATCTGCATTTTCAGGTACCAATCTCTGACTGCAGACAGGATGGAACTGGATCATTAAAAAAAGAAGCAAAACAACAACAAACTTGTATCCTTGGCCCCCAGAAGACTGTCTGCTTACCATGGTCTAAGGAGTATTTGTTGGCTCTATTTTTTACAGGGACAGTAGTTCCCTGAACTAGAGGGTTATATAAAGAAGGAGGGGGAGAAGGAAGAAGAGGAGGAACCGAACTGGGGAGAAAGCTGTTGACCCAAGACACCTTCCCGGTAGAGGCTATCAGAATAATCACGACCCTCTGATCTGGCTCTTGCTGGTCACCCCATCTCTCCCACTCACTCACATCCACACAGACAGTTCTCCCCTACTATAGACTCAAAGAAACCATTTCAGTGCCTCTTCCAAGATTATTCTTTTTTAAATCCTATTTTCCCCAAGAGATTTTTTTTCTTTCCTTTTCCTTTTCCCAACCCTAGCTTCTTTGTTTATGCAAGTTTATCTAATGATGATGGTAATCGTGCCCATCATTTATTAAGCTCCTGTTATATACTAGTATCCACACTAGAATGCAATCTCTTTCCGCCCCCCAGCATGGGAGACAAACTAGGCTCCTATTTGCATCTGAGAAAACTGAGATTCATAGGGTTCAATTTGCCCTAAGTCAGAGAGTTTGCAATTGAAAGGCCAGCACTTGTCCTCTCCTGAAAACATGAGCCTTCAGTGCTCTTGTGTCCCAGGAGATTAGCAACAGCACAGAACCGCTTTGATGAAAAAGTTTACAGAGTTGTGAGGTCAATTGATTTTTTGAATGTTTGTAAGTTCACTCTTGAATTCACACTAAACTTCCTACAAATTATGAAGCTATAGTCAAATTCAAGATAGGAAAGAAAGGGGAGGGGAGGGGGAGGAAAGTTTAGGGTAATTGTTATTTTAAACCTAGGGAAATCCTATAAATGCCCTGAGTTTCTACCCACCTTCCTCTAAAATGGATCGCTAATTCTGATGATTATTCCCCCAAATGAACTGAATAAAAGGAGAATCATCCTGTTGTAGGTTTTCCCCTTGACTTTGCATCTCTGGAGCAGAGGCTGTCAAATTGGCAGAGGATCTATTTTTTGTGGCTCATTGAGCGTGGGGCAAATGGACTCCCGCAAAGGGGAGCAGTAAATCCAGCCATGGCCGGCCTCCAACTACATTCCATAACAGCCAGGATGTTAACGGGCGTGGTGGAAGACTCCAGAAAGAGCAAAGAGGCTCTATCCGATTCTGGCCCCTGATCTCTAAGGGCCAGTGCCGAAAAGATAAAATAACTCTGATACGCGAAGTTCACGATTTATCACCTTTTTTTTCATATTCACAGAATGAAAAAACCTGCTTTGAAGAAATTGTGTTTTATTGGGTTTAGGAGGTGGGTTTATGAAATAAATAACCCTGCAATCATAAGCAAAATACTAAGATACAAGCCCTAGAAAAGCTCCAATGGGCCAAGTGAAAACTGTGACTCAAAGAGAGCAGGGGGAGAGTTTGTCGTGTAGATGTAAGCCATCTATCCACACGCGCCCCTCAATCAGGCCGCATAGAAGATTATTAAGGACACTGGTGAGCCAGCAGGAGAAGGGTAAAGCAACGCTGACAAAGTTTTCTCAAGGCCAGCTTTGGAAAACAATTGTAAATTGAGAATATAATATAATCACTAACATAGTAAAGCACTTTACGGTTCATGAATTATCTTCACTTGCAGTACAAATTCATTTGATCTAATATTTACGATTTCTGAAACATTCAGCTGCTGAGGCCCTGTTCTGATACACTCCACCTAAGGCATGGTCCTCCTAGGACACACTGACCAAGGATTCAGGCACAGGTGGTTCATTGAGGCGAGATGCCCATCATGGGGTGGGCGGAGCCAATCAGGGAGCCGCAGAAGCCAAGCAAAGGTACAATTTCAGGTGGAGTCCCAGACTCCACCTAATTCCAAGGGGGGCTCTGAAGTGTACATTGTACCGTGGGGTTTGTCCCACCGATCAGCAAAGGAGGCTGGCTTTTGTACTAGGAGCCATCCTTGTGGGAGGTGGGGGTGACTTAAACATCCAGGCATTTCTGTCTCTGTTTAAGGACAAGAGAGGATAGGGGCCCGGGGCAGTCATCTGAAGGTCACAGATAAGCCTTAGCTGTGAAATGCCAGGTTGCTGATGATGGGCTCACAGAGCTCAGGAAAAGGGTCCTCTCTCTTGAAGAACTCCTGCTCATCCTTCAAAACCCTGTCCAGGGGTTAGTGGCACATTCTCTGATCACTGGTCAACCAAGTGGGGAACCTCTTCTTTTATGCGCTTCCTTCACCTGGAAGAAGTATCCTTCTAGAATAACACTCCTCATCACAATTCTAGTGACTCTTTCCCATGAGCCAACAGGACTCCCTGTTAGTAAGTTTGATCCTAGGGAACAGATATTAATGAATCTCTCCATGACCCTAATTATCCCTAGGGAGACAATGAGGAAAAGCTAGCCCACTGGCTGTGAGTTACTAATGTAGCGCTAAATGGCTTCCAGCTATAGGAAAGTTTGTTTGCCAAGTCATTCTTCTGAAGATACAGAAGGGAACAGAGGAGTTCCCTTCCTAAGTTCTCTTTTCCTAAGAAAACTTGATTTCAAATAACAAAGACCGTTCTTCAGAGAATAACACATTGTTCATCAAGAATCTCATAGAATTTCTCAAAAACCTGGGCTTTTCTTATTTTCCTAGGTAATTATGGAGTGATCGTATCCATTGTGGAGATACTCTAGGGATGAAGGGGTTTTCTGCAGAATATAAAATACTGAAGATTAAAGCAATGTCATGGTCAAGAAGATTCTCTCACTTTCACCCCACATTTAGGTACTCATTCTACTGATGTTCAAAGTAGAAACACATTTAGCAAATAGTTCAGGTCTTTGAAGAAGTTCTCTTTTCAGTTTCTTCAGAAAGTTCACAGATGTGTTTTACAAGGCACGTAGGGGAAAAGGAGATCAATTCTACTGCTGAGAGAGGATCTGGGTCAATTTTATAGATTCACACCTGCATGAAATCCACATAGGGACAAAATCTGGAAGATACTGTTTAAAGGAAAAATCACACAAAGTATCAAAATAAGTTAAATTGCTATATGTTTACAGTTCCATAAATGGAAAATATCCTGGGTCTTCACCAAAATCAATTTCTTTGGTGCCTTACAGAAACTTTCATGGGATTCTAGTAGTATTTTAAAAAAATTGTACACAACAATATTCCTCAGGAAAGGAAGTAAAGACTGGTGGCCAAAATTTCCATTTTTGTTCATCAAGATTTCAATCGATTTTACTTGAACAAGCTGTTTCATTCAATTCACACTGATTAACCTTGGCCCAGTCACTGAAAACTTTGTGGTTCTAGGATACGGGTTTTAATTGTTTTCATAATGTACATGGAAGGTCACTGGGGAAATTGAACACAAAAATTTTCCACACAATGTGGACAAAATAGGGGATCTGAGCAGACTGGACCTCAGGAAACTCAATCTCCAACTAACCTCCGTGTCTTCTTTCTAAGAGTGTGTTTCTCACTATTTTCTTTTTCTGTCAATGTTTATGTAGATGTCAGCTATATTCTTAACTCTAAATACTGCTAAATTTTTAATTTAGTGATAAATATTGCTTTTCCCTAAGATTCTAACATAGAAACAAAATTTCAGTCAAAATTCTGATGTTCTGTATCCTCTATTTGCATCGAGGATGGCACTTTCTGTAAAATGTAAAGGGGTACGAAAAACTCAGTCATCAAGATAAATAATGTCAATGTAATCTTTTAAAAATAAAAACGGAACTGGAAAAAAAGAACTCGTGTTGAATAAAATATTAAAATTTTAACAACTCAGCCCCATTGCCTCACCCTAGTCCCTACCCAAATAGGGGCTCTGAGGTGGCATAACTAGTCAGTAGTGTTTCTGGGAACATAGTAAGATGTGCTTCCTGGCTCCCACATGGATGTGGGTGGGCTGGGTGACTGGCTCTGATAAAAGGTTCTGAACAGAAGTGGCAAGTGTCACCTCAAGACCTTCCTGGGTGCTTTTTTCTCTCCCTCACAGTTAATGGCACTTTTCCATAGTAGCAATGCTGTGTTGCCAGGTCCCTGAATGACTACGTTGAGTAGAACCTCCCTCCAAACCCACAACAGACATGTAGCACGAGTGAGGACTAAACTTTTGTGATTTCGGTATTCTGGGGGATGTTTGTCACAGCAGCTAACCAAGCCTCTCCTGACAGACAAAGATTATCAGCCAGGTTCTCACTATGGGAATCCACACTTTTTCAGGTGAAAGAAACAAAACTGTCCTTAACATCCAGTTTTCCACCTGAAACTCCTTCTTGCCTTAAAAGAGCAAACTGCTTCTTCTCTCCTTCCCGACTCTCCTACAGATTTTATTCTTAAGGCTGAGGTCTTTGTAGATGGACAGACACAGATTTTAAAAAAACTTACAAAAAATAAAATTTTAAAAATTTAAAAATAAAATAAAAAATAAAAAAACTTACAGATCTCCATATCATCACCACCTCAGGAGATCAAGGACCCAGCAGTCTGCATTTTAGCCAAGGTCCTGGGTTTTGCAGAGGACCCTTTTCTTAAGAAGCCCTGGGTTCTTGTTGTATCTGTGAATATACTTACTTTGCTAAGAATAACCCTGGGAGGAGAATCAATTTCAAGTCAGTCTGCAAAAAGCTAAAAAAGTAGAAGGAAAAAACAATGTGGCTTTGGGGAAAAAAAAGAGTTCTGCCAGGTTATCATCACCAATCTTACTGTATTTAAAGTAAAGGTAGATTAAAAATTTCTGAGATTAGCAAAGTGTGGCTTAGTCAGGTAAAAATTCACATTCTTACTAAGAAACCCATAAAACATGCCCACACAACAAATAGGTCGGCACCCAACTATTTGGAGCATCATGCTGGTACAAAATTACCTCTTTTCAATCAGGAGAATGAACATCCCAATGAATCTGAGCAGCAAAGGGGCATCCCAGAATCCGTGGACTTTCCTTATTGAGGGGCGCTCGAATCTTATTCTAATATGGGTAATCAAGCTCTTACCTTCATTCTAACAAACACACCTTGAATATATAAAGAGGACAAGAACTGACATCTACTTGGATTCACCATAATAATCAGTACATGGTGAGGCATGGAGGCAGCAAACTGGGAAGAGGGGGTATGGGAATAAGAGTTAGTTGGATATCGAAAATGTGGGACCAGAGACACCAATGTAAGTGACAGAGAAATGCTATTGAAGGAAGAGAAGAAAGCTTGGTTTTCTTGTCGTTAGGTTGGAGTCATCACATTTCATCTGCCATTTCAGTCAAGACTGACTGCAGTCTGACGGACTGACTCCATGACCTCTGCACTGCAGTGCAGACTGACTGACTCCATGACCTCAGATATCCTACTTGTAGAGACTTTCCTTACAACGTATAACTCAGGAGTACAGAGTTCAGAGACATTTTGGACTTAGAAGAACTACTTTTTTCTCAGAGAAAAAAGAGGCCCCAGTATCTGTGCCCACTCCCTTGAGAGCCCACTCTGCATGCCCCTGGGCATTCCTTCAATTCTCCTTCTTCAGAGACTCAATCTACCAATGTGCCCAATCGTCTACTGAGATCCTAGCAGGAGTCCCCAAAGGACCTCACTAAATAAAACACCTTCCTTCTCAGCCCACAGAATGGAGATCATGACTTTCCGCATTTTGCATCCACCTGGGCATTTGCTATAATATTGTTTGCTTACTATAAGAGCAACAATGTATGACTGGGCACCTACTGAGATGCACAAATATGAACAATTCCTCTCAGGAGGGTCTGCGGAGGACTCAAACTCATACTGTTTACGTTGTAGTCTGGGGGACCAGGTTGGCATGCTAACACATTTTCTATGCAGCTCAAGGGCGTTGAGGCACCTCTAGGGTCCAGGGGGTGGCCCACAGGGGGTAATTGTACATGAGGGACTGAAAAGCTTCAGAAAAAGAACTCAAGCTTACGGAAGAGAGGGCCAAGGTGCAAAGGCTGGATTTATGGGTCGGAATGAAAAGTGAGTGTGATTTTGTGTGAAAATGGTCTCTGTAATTCTAAGTGTCCCTTAACCCAGGTCCCTGTGGACTCATGTCTGCATCCTGGTCGGGGGACTGCAGTAAAGGGCAAATGAAATATAAATGAGCTATTTCATCGAAATCTCCATGTGACAATGAGAGCATAAGGCGGTAGCACTGAAGGATTTCTACTCAGTGAAGAATGTCATAAACAAGGAAAAGAGACAGATGGCCCACTCAGAGAAGGTAGTTTAACTGTATAAAACAACAAAGCTCTTTAAATTAAAAAAAAAAAAAAGATAGTAGGTGTTTTGAAAAAGGCTGCCGGGGTGGGGGGCTGGTACATGCAGAGGTGCTGGAAGCTGCTAGCAATGGAGAGGAAAACAAAACAGTGATGGAAAACCAACATCAGAATGGCAAAAACGGAAGGGAAGATGCTCCCCTATGTTGGAGATATGAGGAGATGGGAACTCTTGTGTGCTGCTGTTGGGCACACTCAGCTCCTGGGGAACTAGAGAGACCTCAGGGCAGCCGTGTGTAGGACTCTGTGAAGTTAAGTCTGCATGTGCCCAGGGACTCAGAATTCATTCCCATCTGTCCATCAGAAAAATGGCCACACCAGTCCCAGGGACCATGTACAAGGATGTCCATTGAGGTCTCGCCTGTGGCCATGTGGAGGAAGAAGCAATCAAAGCATTCTCAACTGGGAAGTGACCAGGTACAACGTGGTGGCACACATTGCAGAATATGTACACCAGAGGAAGAGGCAGCAGACTACATGAATGGACAGCAGCAGGGGCAGATCCCATGTGGACGGCGCTGCGTGGGGACAGAGGGAAAGGGTGTGAGTTCATAGGGGAGCACTCTTCAAGTCAGCTACACACACACACACACACACACACACACACACGCTCACAAAACAACACTACACATTCTGTGCAGATACCATCTTAACTTGGGCCCCTAGAAGCAGAGCCTGAGATCAGAGCCAGATGTATATGACGCTTTGAGGGAAGGCTTTCAGGAGAAGGAGGGTGAGAAAGCAGAAAAGGGCAGAGGTTTGGATCAAGATGGTGGAGAAAGAGGATGTGGAGCTTACCTCCCTTCACGAACACCTCCAAAACACATCTACTTGTAGAAAAATTCTCGCTGAAAACTAACTGGAGAATGACAGAAAGACTTCTGTACAACCAAGGCTGCAAGAAAGATACACACATAATCAGGTGTGAAGGGAAGAAAAGCAATTAGGTTGGGACCTGTTCCCCAGGGAGGGGACGCAGAGGAAAAGGGAGATTACACAGGTAGAGACCCAACCTGAGGAGTCAGCAGTTTGAGCCACAGATTGGATGCCCCAGTCCTGGCATCCTATGTGGGGAGACAAGCCCCCTTGGCTGATTGGAGGACTGCTGGGACAAATATAAGGGCTGTGGGAAGCCTGGACTCCACTGATAAGGAACACACGCACACAGGCTTGCCTCCAAGGCAGGGCAGAGAGAGGTCTGCTCTAGTGGCGGCCGGGTTTCCTGCAGCAACCTCTCCATGCATCCCAGCCCTAGCCGAGAGAATGCTCCAGCCCTGCTCACTCCACGTCACAGTACAGCACTGGATCTGAGGCAGCCACGACGAGGGAAAATACCCGACTGGGAAACAGGTGACCCAGTCCTAGGGTGGGGTTTAGGTGGGGCAGCAGTGGCCATTGTTGGCACTTACTTGAGCAGTTTTTCAGAAGCCACCCAGATCTCTCACGGCCTCTGCTCCACCACAGCTCACCCTCTGATACATGCTGAGAGGCCACATGGGCCCCATTACTCCTGCAGAGTAATTTCACAACAGGGTCGGGGTGGTGGAGGCTGGGATCTGACTGGCTGTGAGCAACAAAGGGGACTTTCACCCAAAGTTGTGTCTGAGCAGAGCTGTGGACGCCTGCACAGGCAATGCATTGGACCTCTACAGCTGACAGGAGCCAAGACCTTACATGGGCTCCACTTGCTTCAGTACTCCCCACTTCTGGGGCAAGACTCCCAGTGTGGAGAGAGGGAAAAACACACACTAAAAGGCAACAGAGCCAGCTCGGGCCCAATCCTTGCCACTTCTATTTAACATAGTATTGAAAGTCCTAGACACAGCAATCAGATAAGAAAAAGAAATAAAAGGCATCCAAACTGGAAGGGAAGAAGCAAAACTGTCACTGTTTGCAGATGACATGATACTTTATATAGAAAACCCTAAAGTCTCCACCCAAAAACTATTAGAACTAATAAATGAATTTAGCAAATTTGCAGATACAAGATTAATATACAGAAATCAGTTTCTTTTCTATATGCTAATAATAAAATATCAGAAAGAGAAAGTGAAAAACAATCCTGTTTAAAACTCACATCAAAAAGAACAAAATACCCAGGAATAAACTTAACCAAGGAGGTGAAAGACCTAAACTCTGAAAACTATAAAACGTTGATAAAGGAAATTGAAGATGATACAAACAAATGTAAAGATATCCCATGTTCTTGAATTGGAATAATTAATATTGTTAAAATGGTCATACTGCCCAAAGCCATCCACAGATTTAATGAAATCTCTGTCAAAATACCCACAACATTTTTCACAGAACTAGAATAATCCTAAAATTCATATGGAAACAAAAGACCCAAATTGCCAGAGCAATTTGGAGAAAAAAAGAACAAAGCTGGAGGTATGACCCTCTAAGACTTCAGACTATACCACAAAGCTATAGTAATCAAAACAGTATGGTACTGGAGCAAAAACCAATACATAGATCAATGGAACAGAATCAAGAGCCTAGAAGTAAACCCACACACCTATGGCCAATTAAAGAAGGCAAAATATACAGTGGAGAAAAGACAGCCTCTTCAGTAAGTGAGGTTGGTAAAACTGGATAGCTATATGTAAAACAATGGGATTAGAACATTTCCTCACACCATATAAAAAAATAAACTCAAAATGGATTAAAGACCTAAATGTAAGACCTGAAGCCATAAAACTAGAAGAGAACATAGGCAGAGCACTCTTAGACATAAATCAGAACAATATATTTTTGGACCTGTCTCCTAAGGCGAAAGAAATAAAAATAAAAATAAACAAATGGGATTTAATTAAAAGTATAAGCTTTGGCACAGCAAAGAAAACCATCAACAAAACAAAAAGACAACCTACAGAATGGAAGAAAATATTTGCAAATGATATAACTGACGAGGGGTTAATACCCAAAATACATGAACAGTTCATACAACACCAAATCAAAAAACAGCCCAATCAAAAAATGAGCAGAAGACCTAAATAGACATTTTCCTAAAGAAGATATACAGATGGCTAACAGGCACATGAAAAGATGCTCAACATCACTAATTATTAGAGAAATCCAAATCAAAACAACTGAGATATCACCTCACCCCTCTCAGAATGGCTGTCATCAAAAAGTCTACAAATAACAAATGTTGGAGAGGGTGTGGAGAAAAGGGAACTCTTGTACACTGTTGGTGGGGATGTAAATTGGTGCAGCCACTATAGAAAACAGTACGGAGATTCCTCAAAAAACTAAAAATAGAACCACCATATGATGCAGCAATTCCACTCCTGGGCATATATCTGAAGAAACGAATAAGTCAAAAAGATACATGTGCCCCAATGTTCATAGCAGCACTATTTATAATAGCCAAGATATGGAAGCACCCATGTCCATTAACAGATGAGTGGATAAAGAAGATATGGTATACATATACAGTGGAATATTAGCCATAAAAAAGAATGAAATTCTGCCATTTGCAGCAACGTGGATGGACCTAGAAAATATTATGCTTAGTGAAATAAGTCAGACAGAGAAAAACAAATACTGTATGTTATCACTTATACAGGGAATCTAAAAAAATGAATATATATAGCAAAACAGAAACAGACTCACAAACTAGTCTGTAGCAAACTAGTGGTTACCAGTGGGGAGAGGGAAGTGAGGAGGGGCATGCTAGGGGTATGGGATTAAGAGATACAAACTACTATGTATAAAATAGATAAGCAAAAAGGATATATTGTACAGCACAAGGAATTATAGTCATTATCTCATAATAACTTTTAATGGGGTATAAACTGTAAGAATACTGAATCACTATGCTGTACACCTGAAACTAATATATTACTGTAATCAACTACACTTCAATTTTTAAAAAATAACAATAATAAAATTATCATGATCCCAAAGGAAGGCTAATAAGCAGAGTATAGGCATACCTCACAGATTTTGCAAGTTTGGTTCCAGACCACTGCAATAAAGCTAATATTGCAATAAAGCAAGTCACAGAGGGGAATAAAAGCAGGATAGGGCAGGGAAAGAAGCTCAGGTAGGACGTGGGCTTAGAGAAAGTCTAGAAAGATCCCTGGGGCTGTGGGGTACACGGCACATCCTAGGGTTGACCCCGCGTTGAGGCGAGGAGCTGGCTTTCTGTACCCTTTAGCAGACAGTCTTTGGCTGGGGTCCCCCCACGCTAGGGGTGTGAAAATTCTCCGCCAGGGGGCCTCCTGCAGCAAAAGTCAAGTATCACCATCCAGAGACAGGGCAGCTGGAGCTGTCAGCAGCCAACACTCACAGCAGTAGGGGGTCAGGTACACCACCTGGGAGGGGTCCAGGTGGGGCACCATTAGCATCCAGTGCAGACATAAACACCTACAGAGTAGGTACCTACTGAGGCAGGAAAAAAGGAGAGATGGCTGGTGATGAAGGAGCAGCACCTCAGACAGTGATGAGAATTCTCCAGAAGTAGGAACATATGAACTCAGCCCCCAACCGAAAGCATCTCTTTGTGACTCTTAGAGAGGAAGGCATGCGGGAGGGGTCAGCGCTGACAGGTCTCCTAGAATCTGTTATAAAATGAGAAGAGTGGACATCCTGCCACCTGCTGGCATTTGGTGCAGAACAAACGATGTGTAGGCTGCAGAGAGGTAATGGCTCCGGGCCTGGGTCTGTCTGTGAACAAAGAATCAGAATTCAAATCCCCTGTGTGCAACGTAGAATATCTATAGCCACGAAACAAATGATCAAAGAGGTGAGTGGAACAGCGAAAGCAGAGAAGATGCAAAACTTCCCTCTGTGTAATTGACACAAAGAGGTAAAAAGAGATGAAACACCGGACTTTGCCTGGCGAGAGAGCAAGGCTGGACACAGCAAACCCCAAATTGCCAGGAACCTCAAATGAGGAGGCAAGGGCTCTCGCAGAAAAATAGATTGCCGCACGGAAGAAGGAAGAATTCAAATAGAAACGATGATCGTGTGTGTGTCGGGTGGGGCTCCCTCGGCCTCTGTGTTGGGAGCTGCTACCACTGGCTCCGTCTTGCTCAGGGAAGGCGGAAAGCACTCAGCAGGCCGTGACTGCACGTGTATCACACACGTACACACGTAGGTGCGCACACATGGACATACACACACACACGAGAATGGCCCCCCTCCTCTTTTCTGAGTCAAACTTTGCCTCGTCTCCCCAAGAGAATGGCTTTGGGGGCCCCTCTGTCCCATAAAGACCTCCAGGTAAGCAGCTTCGAGGGCTTCTGCCCACAGCTCATGCCTCTGAGCTTAGGCACAGGCCAAGGGCTTGGGTGGGGAAACCAACCTTCCAAAACACTCCAGGTTGTTTTTTTCAACCCTCAACCCAGCACACAGCCTCTCTCCATTCTTTGCCCAACCTCGAAAATCCCACGTGCAAATTAACTTCTACAGACCCCTCCGGGCTTGCTTGCGCTCTCAGGCCGTCAGTCTTGCCCAGATGCATGGAGATCCTAGGCCAGGGGGTCTCAAAGTGTGGTGATTGACCAGCAGGGGCAGCACCTGGGAGCTTGTTAGAAACGCCAGTTCTCAGGCTCCTCCCCAGATGTACCGTCAGCATCTCTGGAGTCAGGCCCAGGAAGCTGCGATTACAGGAGCTTTCCACGTGGTCCCTACGCTCACGCGTGAGAATCGCTGCCTTCGTGTGTGCCTTCCGCAGCCACAGATGCACCCTCAGAGGACAAAGTCTCCGCCCTCCAGGAGTGATCTTGGGTCTCGGATCAGCTTCCCGGGAAGCCAAGCCTGAGCCAGGGAGCAGCTCTTGGAGGAAGGAGCGCTACATCCCGGAGAAGGAGCAAGGGAAGCAAACAGGGAAGTGGTCTCCACGAGGGTGGCCCTCAGCCGGACCCCACTTAGAGCTCCGGAGCATGAACAGCGTCCCAGAGCCGGTCCCATTCGAGGCAAGGAGGGTGGATTTGTCCCCATGCCACCGGGAGGCTATGAGCTGCCTCCCACCAGGGCTGATGCCAAACCTTCTGGGTGCTTCCAATCCCCAGGGGGCAATTCCCAGACAGGAGAGTGGCTCTGAGCCACCAGCAGCCCAGACTCAGAGCAGAGGGGAACCGGTGCTGTAGAGGTGACCTGGGTGGGGTCACTTCTATTTAGCCCCCCTGGATCCCTGCAATGTCACAAGCCTTCAAGATATCTGACCCAAGGACTGAGGAGAGGACAGAGGGTCAGGAGTGAGGTTCCTGGGTGGATTCCTTTCCCAGGTCTGCTGTAACAAAGTAGCACAGACTGGGTGGTTTCAATAGCAGAAACTTGCTCTCTCACAATTCTGGAGGCTAGAAGCCAGAGATCAAGGTGTCGGCAGGGCCATGCTCCCACCCAAGGCTTTCGGGGAGAATCCGTCCTTGCCTCTGCCTAGGTTCTGGTCCCAGCAGCCCGTGGCATTCCCTGGCTTGTAGATACAACACTCCAATCTCTGCCACCTTCATCTCATGGCCTTCTCCCTGCGTGCCTGTGTTTCTGAAAGTGTTTTCCTTTCCCTATAAGGACACCAGTCATTGAGTTTAGGGACCACCTTAATCCAGCATCATCTCATCTCGACCCTTAACTGCTTACACCTGCAAGGACTCTATGTCCAACAAGGTCATTTTTGTAGGTACCAGTGGTTAGGACTTCAACATAGCTTTTGGGGGGACACAATTGAACCTACAACCCTGAGAATTGGGCCACAGAGGACTTAACGTGCCACAGAGGCCGCCACCCCCAAGCCAACCTCCAGGGAACTCTGTATCGGTCCCTTGAGCGGGAAGCTCCTAACAGACAACACTAAAGCCAACTCTGAGAGGCTAAAAGAACAGTCATCACCCAGGGGCCAATTGCCCAGAGAAAAAGCGCATTCGAACAGCCGGGAAAATTCCTTGTACTGGTCCTGCTTCTCGGTACAGTGGGTAGAGATTGGCCCTTGCAAGAGTGCCAAAGTGCCAGCAAGGGCGGCATCCAATGACTGTCCCACACAGGGAGCCAGTCCGGGCACCTGGTGCTCGCTGAGCCAGATACGACTGTGAGGTAGCCCCCAGGCGCTTTTCCTACCCAGTAATTATGCTTCGTCGTTTTCCTTTTTTTTTTTTTTTAAACGTAATGGGAACTTTATTTTTATTTATTTATTTTTAAAACATCTTTATTGGAGTATAATTGCTTTACAATGTTGTGTTCGTTTCTGCTGTATAACAAAGTGAATCAGCTATACGTATACATATATCCCCACATCCCCTCCCTCTTGCGTCTCCCTCCCACCCTCCCTATCCCACCCCTCGAGGTGGTCACAAAACACCGAGCTGATCTCCCTGTGCTATGCGGCTGCTTCCCACTCGCTATCTATTTCACAGTTGGTAGTGTAGAGTCCATGCCACTCTCAGTTCATCCCAGCTTACCCGTCCCCCTCCCCGTGTCCTCAAGTCGTCTGAGTCTTTATTCCTGTCCTGCCCCTAGGCTCTTCAGAACCATTTTTTTCTTTTGGTCTTTCCTCTACCAACACCAGACTGTGAGGTCGCGGGGAAGAGACGGCCCCAAAGAGGCAGCCAGATCAAGTCACCAGACTCTGCTTTGGGGAGCTCTGGGGTGAACTTCTGGGAATCCAGAGCAGAGGCATGGTCTTGGAAATCGCAATTTTCCGTCGTATGGTCCAGACAGGTGAGGGAGGAAAGGATTGTTGTCATTATTCCAAGTAATATCGAGAGCCCAGCCTGGGGGAACCCAGAGTAGAGAGCTCATCCACAGCACAGAGTGTGGATGGAGAGCCCTTCCTGGGTGGGAGCTGTGAGGCTCAGGATAGGACAGCCGGCAGGGAAGGGGAGGGTGAGGCTCAGCCCCCTCTTGAGACCAAACTCCCCCCTCCCCAGTAGGGTCACGACCCAAGAGCAGCACAGGCTTGTCTGAGCGTCTAGAGGGGAGCTGACTCCTCAGATGTCCTGAGCTACATGGGATGGTTCTTGGGGCACAGAAGAGGAAGCCCCCCAAGTTGGAGTGGGGTGTCAGAAGAGCTGGTTGTTGAGAGTGGGCGTGTGAGGAAGGTAGGCGACTGTGCTCTGAGATCAGGAGCCATGTGGGCAGCCTGAGCTGGGGACTGGATGCAGGGCGAGGCTGAGTCTGCAGAAGCTAAGCCAAGACCTGGGTGTGAACAGATCCAGCAGTGATGACAGCTCAGCTCCACTGGATCAATCACAGAGGGTCCCCACTGTGGTCAGAGGTCCCACTGCAGTCAGAGGGTCCCACTGTGGTCAGAGGCTGGCTCTCAGACCAGACCTTTTGCCTCCTGGCCATGTTTGCTAGGACACAGACCACCCCAGGGGAAAAGGATAGGGGTGAATGGATTAGAAATCCTGAATTAACTATGTATTTCCCCGCAAAAAAGATACTGAATTTTCAACCAGGGCTGAAAGAATTGCCAGGAATCGGCAAGATTAAGTTCTCTGCCATTAGCAGAAATGAAGCCTTGTGAGCTAAATTAAGCTCAATTATAAAACAATAAAGAAAGTTTCATATCTGTACACTGGAGTTTTTATGGTTGTGAAATTTGTACCCACCATACGAGAACTGTAATTGCAATGCAAAGCAGTATGTGATATATGCTGTATCAATTGTAGAAGCAAAGTGTTTTATGATTTCAAAGAAAGGAGAAAGCATACCTACTGGAGTTTTAGAACCTGTCTCTGTTTGTAACTCAGCCTGTTCATTTTATAGATTGCCTGACACCTTTCCTCAAACCCAACTTCCCAAAACTATATTAGTTATGATTCTTTCTGCTGCAAGTGACAGAAACCCTAGTTCAAACCAGCTTAAGAAAAGGAAAAGGACTTTATTTGCTCTCAAAACTGAAGAATCCAGAGGGAGTTCTTGCGTCAGGTATGGTTTGATCCAGGCTGAAATCAAATGATTTCTTTGGGTTAGAGCTCTGTGTCTGGATTTCTCAGTTCTCCTTCCTTGATGTTCAGTTCATGCTCAGGCCCCATGTGCTCACAAGCTATCTGCCACAGTTCCAGTCCCATTTTATGCCAACAGGAAAAGGAAGTATGCTTCCCTGATAACAACAAAGGCCTGGGAACTGAATACCCTTAGCTGCGGTGGGTGGGATTTGTGCCATGTGACCATGAGGAAGCCAATCACTCTGGTCAGAAGGCTGGAAAGTGCTGATTGGTAACACATGGAATAAGCTTGTCTCAAAATGCATCATCAGAGAATGGGAGCAAAGGTTCCCACAGGGCAAGGAGAGACGGCTGGGGGCCAAAACAATAAAGGTCTAGCATCCTGTCTCAGATTGCGGCACACGGTTCGGTCGCTTTCCCTTCCGACGCAGACAGACTGTTCCTGAGGTTGGGAAACATTCTGCTTGTTTTCCCATCACAGAGTCACAGAATCATGAGCTCGATGGGCTCTTTGGATTAGTTAATGTCATTGGCTTCAAATAATGTATACCAATGTCTGTCCGTTTGGGCTGCTGTAACAAATACCATAGACTGGGTGGCTTATAAACAACAGACATTTTTCACTCACAGTTCTGGAGGCTGGAAGTTCAAGATCAAGTTACCAGCAGATGTGGTGTCTGGTGAGGACCTGCTCCTCTCTGTGTCTTCTCTCTGTGTCCTCACATGGTGGAAGGGCAAGGGATCACTCTGAGGTCTCTTTTATAAGGGCACTAATCCCATTCATGGGGGTCCCACCCTCATGGCCTAATCACTTCCCTAAAGCCCCCACCTCCTAACACCATCACCTTGGGGGTTAGGATTTTAATATATGAATTTTGGGGGACACAAATTTTCAGACACAAATATTGGGTGCAAGTTACATTCAGAGGAAAAAAAGCAACATACTATCAAGCCACAGAGGGGGTCTCATAGACCCTAAGAAAGAACGGATTTGCATCCAGCCTCAGAAAGAGATGAAAGCAGGCCCTGGAAAACCAGGAACGCAGGAGGTGCCCCCCTGTTTTCTGTTCCTCTTCCTTTCTGCATGCCTAAGGCAGTCTCTTTTCTCATTTCCATCAGAGCTTTGTCCGCTTCTGTCTTCACTGTGAAAACAGCCCCAGCCCCAGTGGTAGAGGATATTTGGTAGCTGGGGCTGTCTTTCCCCTCTTATTCTAAATCCTTGACTCCACACCTGGTTCCAGGTGAGCCACGGTCAGAGCATCACATTTTCCCAGCCACAGGGACTGACTCAGCTGCAAGCACGTGATTCAAGCAAAGCCAATGTTGATGAGGCTTCAGGGGGAGAAGGGTGCACTCTTCCCCACAGACTTGAACTTGGGAGTTGTAAGCTGGAGCTGCTGCAGCTTTCTTGGGGACGTAATCTGGGATTGCACCATCCAGAGAAAACAGAGTCAAGTAATGGAGACAGAATCTGGGTCCTGTTATGATGTTCAGGGTCCTGGATCAAACTAAACCTCTATTGAGTCCTAGCTTTAGACTTTTCAGTTATAGAGTCAATAGATCCCCTTCTGCTTAAGTCAGTTGAGCTAGATTCCAGCCACTTGCACCTGAAATAATTCTGATATACAGTATCCATATGTTACTGTTTGTATTAGTCTGTTCCGGCTGACATAACGAAATACCACAGACTGGATGGTTTAAACAACAGACATTTATTTTCTCACAGTTGTGGAGGCTAGAAGCCCAAGATCAAGGCGTTGGTTTCTGGTGAGACCTCTTTCTCTCCTGGGCTTGCAGATGGCCTTTCTCACTCTTGCCTCACATGGCCTTTTCTCTGTGTCTGCATGCAGAAGGAGAGAAATACCTGGCGTTTCTCCCTTTTCTTATAAGGACTCCAGTTCTATTGGATTAGGGCCGTACCCTTATGACCTCATTTAACCTTCATTACCCCCTTTAAAGGCTCTATCTCCGAATACTATCACATGGGGAATTAGGGCTTCAACATACAAATTTTAGAGGGACACAATTCAATCCATAATACCATTTTAGTAGCATACGTAGAATGAGTATCTCTTAGTAAAATCCAAGCTTCAAGGAAAAGAATCTTAGTAGCCCAGCTTGGGTCATGTATCCATTCCTGGCCCATCCAATTGTTGCTGGAGAGTTTTGTAATGCCATCATGGGTGTGGGCATTTCCAGCAAAAGAGGGCACCATTGGAAGCCAGGCAGATGTATGCCATATGCAATTTGTCCCAATGCACCAATGCTTAGATGTCTTCCCTGAACCTGGGGTAAAGAGTACTTTTACCTACTTGGTCTATGTTCTCAGCATATTGATGAGCCTTGCTAGGTCTAGGACTAAGAATATAATATATTAAGTTGTGTAAGGCCACCTCTCTTTAAAGGCACCTCTACTAGCAGAGAATATGGTTGTCATTCTTTGAAGGGTTGCCATGTTTTACTCTGAATCATTAGCATGTTGTCCACCAGTGTCCCTGGCTTCCTCAGCCTCCTCCTTGGTGAGGAAGCTTTTCAGTTAGCACATGATGGGATCCCAGTTACGTGCAACTAAATACTACTGATGGAGGGGCCTCTTACATCAGCCTCAGGAATTGTGGAGGAACTACAGAGTCTCCCTCAAGTTTGCCCCTCCCAGTACAGGTCTACTGTGCAGAGTGGGCCTTTCAATGGTCAGGTTCCAAACACACTCCACCATGAGTAAACATGTAGATCCTTCAGCAGAAGTCCTCATAGGTTAATTGGATTTGTTTCTCATCTTGTGTTATGGACTGAATGTTTGTGCCCCCACCCCCAAATTCCTATGGTAAAGCCCTAACGCCCAATGTGATGGTATTTGGAGGTGAGGCCTTTGGGAGGTAATTAGATTTAAATGAGGTCATGAGGGTGGGGGCCCTAAGACGGGATTAGTGTCCTTAGAAGAAGAGGAAGAGACCAGAGCCCTCTCTCTGTCATGTGAGGACACAGCAAGAGGGTAGCAGTACAAGCCAGGAAGAGGGTTTTCAGCGGGATCCGACCATGCTGGCACCCTCATCTTGGATTTCCCAGCCTCCAGAACTGTGAGAAATACAGTTTGTTGTTTAAGCCACCCAGTCTATGGGATTTTGTTATAGCAGCCTGAGTAGAAGATATCTCGCCTAAAAAATTGGATGAAAAAACATCCAAGGAATGAAGAGAAGGAAGCAAGCCTTCTTCTTAATGTGGATATTTGCTGGGTCCAATGTGGATATAAATCTATTCTTAGATACTTGGGGAAGTTTTTCTCAGACACAGCTTGCATTCAAAGGTTCTTTACATCATCAAAATGTACTCAGATTTGCAAATCAGTGAGGACTGCGGCAGTACTAATGTAAACAGGGAACAGGTGCAGGATTCTGTGGGTGACAACCAGAGGGAAGTGTCTGCATGGCATTGAGTGACTAATGGGAGAAGGATCAAATGAAACAGAAGAAGAAAGCCTGGCTATTGAATACTATGAGTATCCAATTACTATGGGCATCACTCAGGGCTCAATCAAAGAAGCAGAACCTAGGACATGTGCATACATACATATGTATCTGTAGATGTGTGCGAGCATATATATTATATATTACATATTATATACATATATATCATGTCATATATTATATATTATACATTTTACATTGTGTATTATGTTTTATCATTAAATATTATATTATATATCATGCATTACATGAATTTTGTGTTATAGACAGAGATTTGACATTATGCAATTGTGGAAACTGTGGTCCCAGAGCCTGACGCTGGAGCTTGATATCTACAGGGCAGGCAGGCAGGAAGAAAAGGTGGTTATAAACTGGAAGGGGGACAAGGACAAGCTGGTACCCATCATGTGTCGGGTCTTGTTGCCTCTAACATTGTGATACAGGTGTGCTGAAGAAGTCTGGTCCTTTGTCATGATGCTAAGCACACATGAGCCCAGAAGAGCAGACACAGGTCCCACAGCTGCCTTATGCCAATGCACCAACACATCAGCGACAACGCACGTGAGTTACAAATGGCTGCCACTTGGCTTCCACCCTCAAAATCTCCCAGGAGATACCATCTTATGGCCCATCCTGACTGGAACTACATAGGGAAGAGATTCTGACACATTGCAAACCACCTTACTATGGCTGTGTGATAAATTACCCTAAAACTCAGTGTTGTAAAACAACCATTTGTTATCCTCATGTATTCAGAGGGTCAGGAATTGGATGGGGCACAGCGGCCATGGCTCACCCTGCTCCATAATGTCTAGGGTCTTGAAGGCTAGGGGTTGGAATGATCTGAAGCCTGTTTACTCACAGGTCTAGTGGGTGATGCTGGCTGAGGCTGGGTTCCCAACTCCTCTCCACGCAGGATTCTCCATGTTTGGCCTTCCTCACAGAATGCGGACTGTGTTCCCAGGGCAAACATCTGACAGAGTGCCAAGTGGAAGCCACATCGTTTTTATGACCTAGTCTTGGCAGTAACATAGTATCACTTTCCCCATTTTGTCTTGGTTGGAGTAGTCCCAAGCCTCACCCAGGTTCACTGGGAGGAAACACAGACCCCACCCCTCAGTGGGAAGATAGACACTTGCATTTTAATAAGAGACTGTGGGGTGACATATGTGTATACATGCAAGTGTTGTTGGAAACACAAGCTGCCATTCTACATGTGCCAATGTGATCATCCCACATTACAGGGAAAACCATCCCAGTATCATTTTGTTTGACCCAGGGAGTGAGAATTCTGACTTCCCCTGTATCTCCTGTCCCAGCTTGGCTCCCTAATTTTCAGTAAGGCTTCTATCCCAAAAGAGAAGTCTGCACTGACCTTAGGACTTCTAATGCCTGATAAAGAAGAGCATTTTTCCTGATCATGCTGGCAAGTTCCTGGGGAACACTCTGATTGGTCTAGCTTGGGTCATGTGCTCATCGCTGAACCAATCACAGTGACCAGGGAAATGGAGAACTCTTATTGGTGCCTCCTGGGGCAGGCTGGTCTCATAGTCAGATTCATCCCCACACACGGACAGACCAGGGATTTTACTGAGGTTCAGGAATGTCTCCAAGATGAGGAGATGTGGAGCAGACCAAAAATATTTCACTTCACCACCCAAAGGAGAAAGATGTAATCACGCTAATATTTCAGTCATCAATAGCTAATCACTTATATTTTCTGATTAAATTTTTATGTGGATATCCAGATGATTCACTGTAAAATAAAATAGCCAATCAGTTTAACTCCAAAGGAACTCAAGGGAAAAGTCTCCTTAAGTAAATGTATGGAATACTATTAAGTATCACGAGGGAAACTTTACATTAACATTAGATGTAACCTAGTCAGTGCAGAAACATCACACCTCACAACCCCAGGCATCAGCTCAAAAACTTGGCCTGGGTATTACTCTGCATTAACAGAGTACCATAGACCTGGCAGCTTAAACAACAGACTTATTGTCTCACAGTTCTGGAGACCAGAAGTCTGAGATCAAGGTGTCAGCAGGGTTAGTTCCTTCGGAGGCTGTGAGGGAGAATCTGGTCCATGACTTTCTCCTGGCTTCTGGTGGTTTGCTGGCCATCTTTGGTGTTCCTTGGCTTGTAGAAGCATCACCCCGATCTCTGCCTTCATCTTCACATAGCCTTCTCCCTGTGTGTGTCTCTGTTTCCTAAGTTCCTCTTACTATAAGGACACCAGTTATAATTTATTAGGGTCCACCCTAATGACCTCATTTTCACTTGATTATCTCTGTAAAGTCCCAATTTCCAAAAAAGACCATATTCTAAAGTACTGGGGCTTAGGACTTCAGCATATCATTTTTTTTTGACGCAGGGAGGTGGGGGACATACTTCAACCCATATAAGCCTGGTTTCATGTCAAATATTTTAAGTACACTTAAAATCTACTTGCTACTCCCTAAAATTCACATCTTATGGAATCATCTTAGCAAAGACCATTATTTCCTTTTGGAACACTTCTGCTATCATTAATAGTCATCTTTCCATGAAAGCAAAAGCTAATACTTCCTCAAATATTAACACAATATGATTATTGAATATTTCTTGTTTATTTGGATATTCTTGTATAAGATATTACATAACATTTTCCTCTATCCACAAGAACTAGGAATGGACAAACACAGTTCCATACCTGAAACCGAAGAAGCAAACATTACCTCTGTCAGAGACAAGCTAATATTAATCATTATTGCCAAAGTGAGAAGAAATGTCCTGTCATTCAAAACAAACTGGTCAGGCAACTTAGTCAAGTATAATCAAATATTTGGAGGAAATTCTAGAGTGTTAGAAAACTATATCAACATGAAAAGTCTTGGAGTACTCATTGGCTTGGAGGAAATAAGTATGAGGCAAAGTTTATATGTCATTTTTTTCATGATTGTTTAAAGTTACATTTTTCTGTAGTCAGCAAAAAATAGTGATTTATTTTATAAATGGAAAAAGAAAGTTATAATCTGTCACTAGCTCACCTTTGTAACTGGATCCTTAGCTGGTGCATAGTCTCGAAAATGGAGGTTGAAGTCCCCTCTATTAACTGTTAAAGTCTGGACTTGTGTATGGTTTCTTGTTCATTAAACTGGTAAATCCCTTGGTTAGAGGCTGCATCTGTGAATTATTGATTAGCCTTAAGTTTACCTGGACTTTTTGGGGGAAAAAACAGAGTTCTAATCCATAGAGGACAAAACTATTTATAACTTTCAGCCTTAATTTTTCCAGTCATTCCATGGGCATGCCCATATTTACCTTATTAAGAGAGTGAATTCCAATTTTCAAAGTATTAACAAATAGTCTTTCTCCCCATCAAAGTATCAAACGCTTTCCAAGTAAGAAGAAAGGCTACACTATTTAGGGACAATACAGAGTACTAGGTTGTTGGAATTCAAATTCAAAAGGCTTTCCTCTATTGTCCTTTTATTGGTCAAATAGGGATGGAGAGACAAGACAAGCCACATTCAATATGATTGTTAATTTTCTGGGGTGTGATAACAGTATTGTGGTTATATAAGAGATTGCCCTCATTTTAAGGAAGTGCATGCTGTAGTACTTAGGGATGAAATGTCAAGACATTGGCAACTACCTTTCAAAAGATTCAGTAAAAACCATAATATATATTTACATATATTTAAAATTTGCAATTGTTGAGCTTAGAATTTAGATCCTATTATGCTATTTTCCCACTTTCTCTATATTTGGCAATTTTTATAACAAAATGTTGTGAAGGAAAAGAGATGGTGACAATGGGAAAAGTTTTCTTCTTCTGGTAAATGTGTCAATTAACACTCATCCTATATCCACACATCCAAGGTTCAACTCATCACATCCCCCTCAACACCCCAAAAGAACATAGTAAGGCTTAAAGCCCTTGGAAATATTGTTGGGAAGTGAAAACATTTCCGTTTATATTTTCAAATTATTGCTTACTTCATGGAGTGTTTTGAGGTTTAAATGGACTATTTTGAGTAAGGTGCTTAGGACAATACTTGGCACAAAGTAAGTACCCAATGCAAGTTGGCTACTGTAAACTGTTATTGCCTACAAATACAATGCATGCTGATGGCCTGGTGCTAGCAGTTAAGTGCCGCAAGTGCTGTTCTACTAGGAAATTACAGGCATTGGTAGGAAGAAAAGACCCTTACTGGCTCTGGTGAATGGAGAAGGTGAGACAGAGCTAGCAGGACGGGGGCTTCCACGAGCAGGGAGGTTAGAATTCAGAGATGTGGAAGGGATACACATGCTCTCTCACTCTCTTTCAGTAATTCGAGAAAGAAAATAAATCTTCTATTAAAATGTGAATCTTTAACTGACCCTACCCTGACCCCAGCCTAAAATGGCATGAAGTGCAATTACTGTGATGAACACTTGTCAGAGTTAAGCAAGGACACTTTGAGCCAGAAAAACTACTCCTTTAAAATGTTTGTTGACTTATTTCATTAAAAATGTCTACTTTTCTTTACATAGGAAACTTCAAATTTTCTTTGCAGAACTTTAAGAAAAGTTGTGATGTAAGCCATATCATACTGATCGGCTAAGACTCCACTAAACAAAATAGGACTACATTTTTACAATGAATATACATGGAACATTCCAAGGTAGAAATACTCTCCATGTGTTATCTCCTTTGAGCCTCCAGAACTCTTGGTGGCAGTCAGGGTGTGAGCCTAGCTTGTCTCTTTCTACACCCCACACTTTCTTGTGGAGAATTTTGAAGAGAAAGTCAGCACGTGCATTTCTGGAGCCTCACTCTTGAAACTGCCAGCTGGAACATCTGGAGCATGATTATAATCCAGCCAGGAGATTCCATCTGGGAGCTATATTAGCTGAAGAACCTTGTGTGAAACTTTCAACATTTCAGAACCTCAATTATCTTATCCTTATTTACCACCCAGATTATTACGTTGATCAAAGAAGGTGTATGAAGGCACTTGGTGAATTTTAATACACTATATGAATGTTATTGGTATTGCTCTAAATGACCAATTCTCTAAAGAACTTACAGAGGAAAACTTAATAAAGAGCAGTGAATAGTTTCACTCTCCAACTTGACATCTAATACAGACCACCACTTACTAAGTGCTAGCTATGGGCCAAACTCTGGGCCCAGCTTTTTGATGCATTATCTCGATCTAACCTTCAGAACAATGCTACAAAGTGGGCATGATTGCTATTCCCATTTTACAGATGAAGTGTACAAATACCCCACCCAGGACCACGCATCTTGGATGTGCCCTCAAGTGTGTGGGTCCAGAGCCAGCCGTCTCCCCCGCTGTGCTTCCTGCAGGGTTTGCAGTCCCTGGCTGTGCACGCGGGTTTGTAAGAATATGGTTAATTTTACTAAATCACATCTCACAGAATTGTCTCTCCAACCACCTCAGACGCACAGGCAACAAACACGAGGTGCTGTGCACCACTGTGGTTGTGTGGTTACTTGGTGCACAGCATCACTGGGGCAAGAGATAACTGCTATACCAGGGCGTTCCAACATGCAGCCAATGGGGGGAATCATTACCTGGTTCATCTCAAGTGTCCTAAACACAGCTCCTTCTGTCCCCAACACACTGGCTAACTCATACCCCACCACGGCCCTACACATACCCACCCTTCAGGTTCTTGGTCTAAAGGTCATGCCATCTGGAAACATCTTCCCTGGTGCCCTCCCCTCCCAAGTCCCCTCCAGTTCCCCCTCAGAGCAGCTTTAATGCTCCTCTCCTGTCCTCCCAGGGCCCCAGATACTTTTCCCAATAGGCACTTCTCCCAATTCATGTGTAGCAGATGGAGAAAAGCTTTATTCTTAGGAGGTGGTGGGAGTATTGAGAGTCTGGCTTACTCACAAAATGATTCTGCTAGTCAAGAGGCTGGATAATAAAGAAAGACAAAAAACAGAAGGGGGGTTTAGTGAGAATGGTTAGAAGTGACCCAACTCCGTGTTTGTTACTCTGCAGAAGAAGCATTTAGGAAAGAAGGATGTGGAGGGAGGGGAGAGGACCTGAATGTAACCATCACTAATAACTGTCCCAGGCAGAGCGCTTTACAGTTTGCACCACGGCTTCTGGGCACAAACTGCTCAATGAATATTTAAACGTGATTAGAATTACCTTATTACCTGTGTCCTTCTTGATTAATTGGGGGAAAAGTTCTACATGCTGATAAGTGTTCTGTGCTTATATGTGCACTAGAGTCATTCATCTAGGACAGTGCCACATCTAAATCTGATAATTTGGAATGACAGAATGTAGTATTACTTATAAAAGAAATTGTCTGTTATATAAGTATCACCAAATCAGACCTACTAACAAAGTTTATTATTGCAAAATACATTTCCTGGGATACCTTGTTTTTATTTATAGATAAGATCCACTTGCAATTACCTTATGAGTTATACATGTAAATGTAGTGCCTAAAATGTTTGGTGACTGGATCTTGAATTTGAAATTTGCCCCTTGTATTGAAATATTGACATTAGCTTTAAAGAAAGTGTTTGCTAAATGAAAGAAATATCACTTAAGTTCCAGTCTAAATGATTACAAATTTTAAATTGATGAAGCCTAAATGAATGAGGTATGTTTGCTATCAGAGATCTTGACTTTCCATAAATTATGATTTAGATTAGCAGCATAAAATATATAGATGGAAAATTATACTCTATATATTTTATCTTCTGCCAGTGGAAGAATATAAAAAATCATCCAAAAATTGGGTCATACTTCCCCCCAAAACTGTGTACCTATATTCATCAGAAAAGCTGTTCTAGAATGTCCACAGGAGGATTATTAGTAATAGTCCCAAACTGGAAACCACCCAAATGCCCGTCAACTGTAGAATAGATAAGTAGAGCTATTCTAGAATATTTGCCTATTCTATTAGTTGTCTAGTCTATTACAATATATTATTTTATATATAATAACATTGTAATAAGGTATGCTCTATTACAATATAGTATTTTATATATAATCATAACAGTATTATAATAAGATAACAAATTCCACACAATGGAATATTGTGCAGCACTGAAAATGAACACCCTACGACTGCATTCTACAACATGGATGAGCCTCCCAAACATAGTTTTGAGCAAGAGAACACAAGAGACTTCATGTATAAGAAGCATGAAAACAGACAAAGCCCAGGTATGCCGTTAGAAGTCAGCCCAGGGATTACCCTTGGAGGGAGTGGTGACTGAAAGGGGACATGAGGGGTTTCTGGAGTGTTGGAAACTTTGTTTCTTGCTCAGAACACTGAATATATGGATGTGTTTCATTGTTGAACATTTACTGGGTGGAATTTTTCTGTACCATGGTATACATCAAGAAAAGTGTTTTCTTTTTTTAATTGGAGTGAAGAAATAATACCCAGCTCAGAGGAGTACAGAACCTGCCACAGAAGAAGGTGTTTACAGTCCACTGTCATTGAAATTGCATTAGAATTCTGTCTGATGAAGAACAAATTCAAAATAAAACACTACAAACAGATGCTAGAACTGCCGGAGGATCCAACACACTTTAAAACACTGTGTGTGTGTGTGTGTGGTGGCGGGTAAATTAAGAATTTGGGATTAACATACACACACTACTATATATAAAATAGGTAACCAACAAGGACCTACTGTATAGCACAGGGAACTCTACTCAATATCTTGTAATAACCTATAATGGAAAAGAATCTAAAAAGAATCTATATCTGTATAACTGACTCACTGTGCTGTACACCTTAAACTAATGCAACATTGTAAATCAACTATACTTCAATAAAATACAAAAAATACCAAAACAACAACAACGACAAAAACCACTGCAGAATGAAGAGACTGCTCATTTGGCTTTGCCAGGCATTATGGAGTTAAAAATGCAGACACACCTGAAGGACCTGAGTGTGGAGGGCAATAGAAATCACTCTGGACATGGTGATGTGCTTGAGGTCCAGGGGGAAATTCTGCATTTGCAAGTTGCACGACCCCAGGCAAATCATAATCTCTCAATTCCCTCACCTGTCAAATGAGACCAAGAATATCTACCATACAAGCTTGTTTAAAGGATCAAATGAGAGAAAGTGTGGGAAACATTTGTTGACTGCAAAGTACTATACACATGGAAGTTACCAGGTTAGAGTGGTTTTTTCCCAGCATCCTGTACAAACCAGGCACAAAATACTGTCACTCTTGGCCACAGTGAGGCTACAGTCTGAACATAGGGGTGTGTTTTTATACTTCAAGTCAAAATGATTCATCCAGAGCAACCCAATACCAGAAATTGGAATGTTGTTTCACTGTTCATTTATTAAACTTTTATCTAAAACACAAGATCTAATAATTCAAAACAACACCATTTTATTTATTTTTTATTTAAAATAAAATTTTTTGTTTTTGGCTGCGTCGCATGGCTTGCAGGATTGCAGTTCCCTGACCAGGGATTGAACCCAGGGCCCCGTCAGTGAAAGCGCTGAGTCCTAACCACTGAACCACCAGAGCACTCCCAAAACAACATCATTTTAATTCAGAATTATCTCTCATAATCCTTCAAAGAAATAAAAGATTGCTTCCTTATCTAGTGTTCTAAGACCAATTTTATCACTTTGTGATCAGCTATGGCTTGCAATTTTCATTTTTATGAGCCCTTCCTTCCAGTGTATGTGCACCTAACTCTAATTTGGTCTAATTTGGGATCCACAAATATAAACTTCACATAGCATTTCACTTATCTCCGAATTAAAGTTATCGCTCTAGTTCTAAATTCCTTCCTCCAAAACATTATTGTTTGTTGAATTATTGATCTTATTTGGAAAATTAGAATATTAGCTTTCAAGTCCTTTCCATTAAAATGCCATTTGTTAATTTGCATTAAATAGCTGGCATTATGGGCCCACTGAGAATTAACTTTGCTTCTAGCTGTTACTAATTATTAACATATTTTTATCCTTGGCCTTCAAGTATTTGTTTTGATACCCTACTTTCCTAGCTGTTCCAAGTCATAAGTCATCAGGGAGGAAACAATTAAACTATCAGATTGCCCTAATGGCATTCATCCTGGGAGATCATTCATATTATGAATTAGAGTTTGTGTTTTAACAACTGGTAAAGACCAATCTGTTTAAATATTGAGAATTAAAATACAGAGACTTCCTGATTTTATGTATGAATATCCAGAGTCTTCTGCTTGACTTTGGATTTCTGGCATTGGAGAGACCTGGGGATGTCCATTTCTTCCTCAAAAGCAGAGAAATCCTGGGTAAATATTACAAAATGTTTTAAAAGTACAGTCAAGTTCAAACGTAAGGGGAATTTTCTGGTGCTGCCAGAAACTGTTAGGGCGCTCACACAAAGAAAAGCAGATTTGGACAAGGGCCCTACCAACTGAGGGCCAGAGTTTTAATGTCCATGTGGGGAGACATTGGTGGGGTCTTAGACCCTAGGGAGCTAGAAGTAGCTGGAATTGCTAGCCCTACATAAACCCAGCACCTTTGTAGGCCTTCTGCCTCCATCATAAAGTCATTCTGTTATTGGAAGTGGAGTGGGATTAGTTATATATGGCTGTGTAACAAATTACCCCAAAGGCTCTCAGCTTAAAACAACAAACATTTATTATCTCACAGTTTCTGTAGGCCAGGCAACTGGATGTGGCTTAGCAGAGCCCTCAGACTCAGGGTCCCTCACCAGGTTGAAATCAGGGTGTCAACCGGGGGTGGGTTTGCTTCCAAGCTCACTCATGTGGCTGTTGGGAATATTTCATTCCTCACAAGCTGTTGGCCTGAAGGCCTCAGTTCATTGCTGAATACTGGTCAGAGGTCTCTCTCAGATCCTCGCCACTGAGTCTCCCTATAGGGCAGCTCGCAACATGGCAACAAGCTTCCATCAGAACAAGTAAGCAAGACAGAGAGGGTAGGCATGATGAAAGCCAGAACCTTTTGTAACCAACCTCAGAAGAGGCATCCCATCATTTTTGCTACATTCTGTCTGTTTATTAGGTGCAGGTCATCCTCAAGGGGTGGGATTTATGCAAGGCTGTGAAGACCAGGAGACAGAGATGGTTGGGAACCATCTTAGAAGCTGTTTAACACATGGTTATTGATCTGGACCCATATGTTCTTGCCCAGGAGTGGGTTATTAGAATGTAGAACTTTGGAGGAGAGATCTTGCAGACCTAAGATTCAGAGCTCTAACTTGTGCAACCCAGCTGGCATTGGTGTTTCTGGGGGTAATGCTGACACTGGTGGTGTGAGAAGAAGCTAGAAGCTAGAACCACTGCCATCACTGGGATGATGAACCATTGCCAAGGTGATGCTTCAGGAGTAGTGAGCAAACAGGAAGTCTATTCTCTCCCCTTCTGCCTCCCACTCTCACTCTGAGCCCCTTATTGGCAAAAGCTGAAAGAGAGGAAGATGGCAGAAGGGAAATATGATTTGCAGAATCCCAGCCCTGGCATCAGAAAATACAGTGTAGAAGGAGCAGGGCGAAGGCTGAGAGCCCACAGCTGAATAACCAGCACAAACAGCAAAAAAGACTATCTTCCTACTGGCCCAAGAAGGTGGCAAGAGGCTTCTCTCTGCCTGGGGATCTGTATGGAAAACAATATTAACATCTCCAATGAGATATCAAAACAGTAATTTTGTACATAACATAGACGTGGAGTATGAATTTACGCTATCCACATAATACAGGGATCTCAACAAATAACAACAAAAAATCCCAGGTAAGTGAATCCCTGTGGTTCCCAGCAGGAGCAGATGCAAAACCCCTCTGTAGGGACGTTTATATAACTCAGGGCATATGGGCTTCCCACAGAAAGAAAGAAATCTCCATTAAAGATGAGCTCATTATCAAAAATTAAAAAACCAAAGAGGAAATGGTTCACCATAATGGGATTCAATGATCACAAAAACAGAAGGAAAAAAAGAAAGAAAACAGAAGTAGCCCAGTCAAGGGCTTGAGAGGTTAGAGGAATCTTTAAGAGATTTTAAGTTCATCTGTTAAAAAGAATAACAAAGATCAAAAAATAATCATAATGAAAGAACAAGAAAACATGAGGAAAAAGAGGCAGATTTTTCTAACAGTTAAAATAGGACATCTAGAGGAGAAAAATATGTCGATTAAAATTTAAAACTCAGTGGTCAGGTTAAATAGCAGATTAGACAAAACTGAAGGGAGAATTAGCCAATTGAAAGCTCTAGATCTAAACAAATTATCTAGAATGTAGCACAGAGAGAGACAAAGAGTTATTTCTTAAAGGGGGTTTCTAGTTAAACATGGCACCTTCAATATAAACATTTATCACCCTCCTTCATGAAATTTCCCCCAAAGTGGTAGTGGTAAAAAGAAGGCAGAGGGACTTCCCTGGTGGTCCAGTGGTTAAGGCTCAGCACTTCCACTGGAGGGGACATGGGTTCGATCCCTGGTCAAGGAACTAAGATCCCACATGCCACAAGGTGCGGCCAAAAAAAAAAAAAAAGAAAGCAGAAACTCAAAGGGCAGACAGAATGGGAGAGGAGTGCAGTAATAAAATGTTAGTAATTAACATTTAGCCCAGAAAAAGCTAAAACCTAAAATGGCAAACCTACAATGGCAAAACTGGAAAGCAGGCTGATTCATGCTGCAAAGATCTGGTACCTCTGAGAGCAGGGGTGCATGTAGAACTCCAAACAGAACTGGCTGAAAGACTGAATGAGATAAGGTTGGGACCAGTTCCCCTCTCATTCCCTAGCAGAAAACGCTGAGGAGAAGTTGAACTAGACAGACTCTGGACTCAGCAAAATTCACCTCTATCGTAGACAAGGACCATGTTAAAAACTGACGAGTCAGCAAAATTCTGCAAATTGCAAGATGAGCCCTGGACACTTTCTGCATTTGAGTTTGAGGACGTCGGCAGCCACTGTCTACCCCTCAGTCAGGCAAGTGCAGGACATCCCCTTTGGGAGACCGAGCAGCTCCAAAGAAAACATCTACTATTTTTAATATAAAATACTTTCCTCCAATGCCTGGTAATTTTTTAGCTAGCTTCATATTAAGAGTCAGGATTAAAAAGTTGATCGGGAGACTTCCCTGGTGGTCCAGTGGTAAAGAATCCATCTTCCAATGCAGGGGACGTGGGTTCAATCCCTGGCTGGGGAACTAAGATCCCACATGCTGCGGGGCAACTAAGCCCACTGGCCACAAATACTGAGCTCATGCACCTCAATGAGAGAGCCCACAGGCTGCAAACTACAGAGCCCATGAGCTCTGGAACCCGTGCACCACAACTAGAGAGAGAAGCCTGCGTGCCACAACTAGAGAGAAGCCTGCGTGCCACAATGAAGAGTTTGCACCACATCGATAGATCCTGAGTACCACAACTAAGACCTGACGCAGCCAAAAAAAAAAAACGTTGCTTGGAAGCTCTCTGTACTGAAAAGAAAAAGAAAAGAAAGAAGTGAAAAGAAAAGTAAAGAGGCTCTGAGGAAACATAGGCAATACTTAGAATTAGAAGAAACAGAAAAAAAAGCAAAAAAGAGTATAGTATCTTCAGAGTTATAAGAGAAGACAGCACATACATTAAACAAAAACAGGAGACAATTAAAAAAGGAACAACTGAAGAACAAAAATAATCTCTTGGAAAATAAAAATATGATGGTAAAAAGAAAATTTTCCATGATGAGGTTGAAAGATAATGGAAGAAAGGGAAGTGATGACAAAGAATGTGTAAATGAGAGCTAATTCCTCATCTTCTGTAGTAAAAAATCAGTAGATGATATCCAAATCTGAAAAATCAGTAATAACATCAGCATGTTGTAGTAATACAGAGGTGAATATCAGAAGAAGTAAACAAAAGAGTTGAAAATGGTTGTGTCTGGGAGTTGGAATCTAGTGTGAGGCAGGGACTACTCTATCTGGTCATAAGTCTTTTAGAACCATTTGACTTTTAAGCATTGCATATGTATTACTTCAACAAAAATAAAGTTAAAACTATATATGTATACATATACCTGTGTGTGCATGCATAGGAATCACATAGGATAAAATGAGAAGATCCAACATATGTCTAAAATATCATTTCAGAAGGAGAAATAGAGAAAATGGGAGAGATACAATATTTTTAAAGATATTGGCTAAGAACTTTGCATTTTTAAAGAAGTACATGCTGTTCGGATTAAGGAAGCCCTTCAAGTCTCAAGCTGTGCCTGCTTGATGAAACTGTTACGTAGGTTAAATGAGCTAATACTTATGACGGAATTAGAAAGAGCCCTGTCACAGAATAAGCTCTCAGTATATGTCAGTATCACGATTTCTTAATATGCAATTGAGACAACATACCAGGATCCTCAGGGTCCTGGAAGAAGAATTGAGGGGTCCACATGCCCTACCAAACTGTAATGCCTTAAAGGACACCACAAAAGTCTTATTTGATTTTACTGATATGCATCTAGTTATCCAAGTCTGATAATTCAGTTTTGCAGGTGTAATAACATCAGTAGGTACCATTTATTGAGTGCCAACTGTGTGTGACTCCCTGTATTTTACATGCAGCATCTTATTTAACCCTCGTGACAATCCTATGCAATGGGCACTATCAGGATGCCCAATTTACAGATGAGGAACCCAAGGCACAGGGAGGTTGATTAACCTCCCCCAAAAGATACAGAATAGCAGATCCACGGTTTGAATCCAAGTATTCCCAGCTCCAAAGTTAACTTCTCTAGAAAAGGGTTTCTCGACCTCAGCACTACGGGCACGCTGAGCTGGATAATGCTTTGCTGTGGGGCCGTCCTGTGCATTGTAGGATGCGGAGCAGCATCCCTGGCCCTGAACCACTAACTCCCCCATCCAATCATGACAGATAAAATGTCTTCAGACGTTACCAAATATCCACTGAAGGTGAACAATCCCCTGGTTAAGAGCCACTGCTCTGGATCATCTTCCTGTATCCCCAGACTAGAGGCTACTAGCCGTCTCCTTAAATCAGCAGAACAGAGGTCAGGAAATGGGCTCAGGGATCAGGACGACAGGCTCTGTTGTCTACTTGGGGCTCTGAGTCTGTCCACACCTCAGTCTTCTCCAATTTAAAAATGAAAGTGGATTGGATGTGAGCTGAGGATTCTATCACCTCTGAAATCACATGATCCCCATATAACCTGGAAATATTTTTGAGTGTGGTGATCCAAAAGTGGTATGTTTCTACCAGTCAGAATGGCCATCATCAAAAAGTCTACAAATAGTAAATGCTGGAGAGGGTGTGGAGAAAAAGGGAACCCTCTTTTACACTATTGGTGGGAATGTAAATTGGTACAGCCACTATGGAGAACAGTATGGAGGTTCCTTAAAAACTAAAAATAGAATTACCATATGATCCAGCAATCCCACTCCTCCGCATATATCCAGAAAAGAAAAAAACTCTAATTCGAAAAGATACATGCACCCCAATGTTCATAGCAGCACTATTTACAATGTCCAAGACATGGAAGCAACCTAAGTGTCCATCAACAGATGAATGGATAAAGAAGATGTGGTACATATATACAATGGAATATTACTCAGCCATAAAAAAGAATGAAATAATGCTATTTGCAGCAACATGGATGGACCTAGAGATTACCATACTAAGTGAAGTAAGTCAGGCAAAGACAAATATCATATGATATCACTTATATGTGGAATCTTAAAAAGTGATATTAATGAACTTATTTACAAAACAAAATCAGATTCACAGATATAGAAAATAAATTTATGGTTACAGAAGGGGAAAGGTAGGAGGGAGAGATAAATTAGGAGTTTGGGATTAATAGATATACACCACTATATATAAAATAGATAAATAACAAGGACCTACTGTATACCACAGGGAACTATATTCAAAATCTTGTAATAACCTATAATGGAAAAGAATCTGAAAAAGAATATAAATATAACTGAATCACTTTGCTGTACACCTGAAACTAACACAATGTTGTAAATCAACTGTACTTCGATTTAAAAATAGTGGTATGTTTCTGAGGCACAAATTGCAGCTGCCTACTCTACCGTGCCCCCTGGTTTGAGCGACTCATTAAAATGGCCCCATAATGGGAGCTCCCGGAAGGAACGGCCAGTGAAGTCAGAGCAGCTTGTTTATCCTCTCATTTGTAGTCCAGTCAATCGTCCAGGTATCTATTCCATGACACTCTACCAATTTACTCAATATGCTGCGGCATCCAGAGGGACACAGAGCAATAAACAGTATTGCAACACGTGATTATTCTCTGAGGGAGCACAGAATTACTAGAGAATTCTAAAATAGAACCAGTCTCCTCTGCCTGAAATGAGTAGATATCTCATTTTTAAAGAACATGCGTTCTTTTGAAAAAATTAACTTGTTTTCTAAAATAAAATCTAAATTTACCTGTTTTTCAGCAGAACCTTGAGATTCTCAAAGAATGAAAATGCAGGGTCCACTTACACAGTATCTAATATCTGTACAGCACTTTTAAACCTATGACCATGTTTTAGTACCTACTTCTTATTTTCACAACACTGTGAGTTCAATATCGATTTTGCAACTATTATCATTCTTAGATGAAGAGACTTGGGCACAGACCACTAATTGCCACAGATTACATGAGAGAATAGTGCTGAGGTCCTTCCATCTCGGGGTTCTCATTTCAGTGGTGTCCATTACCCAACAAAGAACACATGTTGACCTGAAACGGCAACTTCTCCACACATTCCATGGCGGTCTGGTCCCCATTCACTTTATGTCAAGTTTTGAGGCTCTGCAACTCAATAGAGATAGGGGAAAATAAAAGGCTTGGGAAAAGTTCAAAAGCAATGGACTCCATTTGAATTTGAAAAATGGAACCTAACAGAGGAAACTTGGAAAAAAAGAGGAATGGGGAAGACAAGGCAGAATATAATTGTTCATATAAAATCAGAAGTTTTTAAAAATCCAGCTAGAATTGATCAAATTTAGACCTGAATTAAAGCAATGAAAACTTGAAAGTTTGCATATAAGGTCCCATTAAGCCCCCCTGCGGAGTTGCACATGCAGGATCCTGGGGAGAATCACAGGGCAAGGTAGAAGTAGGAGACAGCTGATGACAGATGATGATCTCCAATCCTTGTTTAAAGCTTCCCAAATCATTACCCTCCACCCTCTCATCTCTGCTAAGTTACTCTCTGTACAGAGCTTTGGCAGGGAATCTGGCCCGCAGTTTTCATTTTGCCCTTGTGGACATTGGAAATAACCCGTTGCAATGGAAAAAAAGTCAGGATTGGAAATCAGGAGACCTAGTCCTAGACCCACTTCCACTATTGACCAGCTTGATGACCCTTGACAAGGCGTTAAACCCCTGGGGGCAGCGATTCTCCCTTGTGGAATGACTGTATTGAACAAGCGGAACTTAAGGTCACTTTTTGCCTTGAACTTCAATAAGCCAGTCTAGATGAAGAGAAAATAGTTAAATCCCTGAAGTTTAACTGAGATCCCTAGAATCTCTAGCTTTTCTTTTCTCCCCGTTTCTGTCCAAGCAGTCCCTTCAGTTCCCATTTCCCCATTAAAATAGAGTAGAGCTGATTCCAGCATTTGTACTTTGTCAGAAAGCATTTTATACCAACCTGTTGTCTCCTGTTATATTTATATAACAAGTCTCTGAGTCTACAGTAGCCCAGATGAATGGAGTTGCAGCCAAAGCCAAGAGGAGAGATTTAATGTGTAACAAGAATGTCCTTTCAGCTCTTGCTAAGCCTTGCCCTGTGGATAACCTGGCTAGAGGCATTTCAGAAAGTCTGGGAGGTTGGGTCAAAAGAGGAAATGTGGAGGCTTGCCTCCTCCACCGCGCACCCTCCCCACCTCCGCCTTTCCCTTCTCTTCATCCCATTTCTTCCCAGAGGGAGGCCCAGGAGGATAGCACGTGTGGGCAGAGGTCTGGGGGTCTTCTTGCCATTGGACCCTGAGCCTGCAAAGTACATCATCCCTGGGGTCCACACATTTGGGGGACTCTGCACACCTCTCAACACATGCAGGAGCCAATCGTGTGTAGAATGTTCCATTGCAGACAAGTAAAACCTGCGGCAAGGTAGGTCTGACATACTATACCTAAGAGTTATTGGGGCTTCATGATAACTAGGAATAAACAAGAAGAAGTCCATTGGTCTGGTTTGTGAATGAAACCTATTGCCTGCTATATCAGTAAGCAAAGGATGTTGCAGCCATCAAGCCATCGCATTACAGCCTTCCCGATGGTGAGCCCCGAGGGAACTCAGGATGAAATCAGGATGCCCAGCATCTTAAGCAGTCAGCCGCTGCAGCCACCCCCAATAGTGCACCCTGAGGAGACTCCGGATGAGAAAGCACAGGATACTGGCCCCAGGGAGCTGAGGTGCATATCAAAGGAATGATTTCAGTGAGCCCAGACTCTTGCATCTTCCCATACACAGAAAAGCGCTAAATTCCTTAACTTGAGATGTCTGGTTTTCCTTAATTAGCAGTAACCTTCTGATGTTCCGACTACCTGGTCTTTGTTACAGAAACTCCTGTGTATCCTGGCTCCCTCTCTTACCTCTTTGGAGCAGTCCCTCGGAGTGATCTGAGATGCTGGGTCCCAGGCTTAAGTCCTCAGTTGTGTCTGCCAAATAAAACACAATTCTCAACTTTTAGGCTGTGCATTTTTTTCCCAAGTCGACACCGTTGTGTCTGGGGGCTTTTCACTTTGCTGGCCCCTGGTTTCTCCGGGTGACAGTCTTCCCTGCTCTTCTGTACTATTGAATTCTAGTACCTTGCTCGCACTCACTCTCACACCCCCAAACACACTCAGGGAATTTAACTCTGGGCAACAAGAGTTTCATTCTCTTGGAAATCTGTGTCTCCTGCTCCATGAGATTTCCTGGGTTCTGTCCCAGACCCCCAGTTTCACCCTTCACGTGCCCAGATTCCCAGAACTCTGCCTTCACGTCCTTCCTCTTCATCCTTTTACCTGTAGCATCCCTAATCACCACCTCGGGTAAGGTCTCCACCACCAGCACAGTGAGTGTGGGCTTTGACTAGTAGATAAATGAAAAGGAAATAAGGAAGCTCAAGAAAGGGAGAGAAACAAAGTCTCCAAACATTCAGAGATGCAAAGGGCTTATCTTCTCTGATCTTCTCAAGGCCACTCCACTTTGACATCTCTTATTTTTCTTCTGAATACAGTGGCTAGAAGTAAACTGAGAAAATATGTAAAATAAAAACACATGAATAAATACCAAGAACATGAAACTGGGACTCCAACTCTAGAATCTGATGATTCCTTGGAAAATTGTTTCTAACAGATGTTCCTTTGAGATCCAGAAGGTCAGACACACCATGACATTTAAAGCACCTCTCGCTGTGTATGAAATGTTCATCCCCATAGGGAGGGGAGAAGAGGATGCATGTTACAGCCCAGATCAAGGTAGATTGATCTGCAGGAAAACCAGGAAGCCGGAAAAAAAGAGAAGGGAGCTGAAATTTCAGGAAGGAGCTTTCTTCACTAAAAAGTCAAGTAATCAAATCCAGCTTAACAACACATATGTCCACAGATGTTACAGGCTGTGATCAGAAAATTTTAAAAAACCAGCAAACAAGACTTCCTTCAAACATGGGTTTCTTCCTCCTGCTAGAAATAGAATAGTCAGTGCATCTACTCTTACAGCAGAAGAGGCGGAAAAATAAAGGAAGAAAAAGTGAATATCCAAGAAAACATCCACATGCTGTGATGCCTTAAAATAAAACAAAAATATTGACTCTGTGTATTAATCGAGGAGGAACAGCCACATGCAATTTCCCAAATAAGAAGTAGTTATGGTTACTGCACTTTGGAAAGCAGGAGTGGAGGGAAGTGTCACTTTAAATAACTGCAATTTAAGCAAAACAACAGCTTAATAAAGTGCCAGCAGCTCCCTCACAGTTTAAAAACAGATGGGCTTTGCTACTCAAGAAGAAAGAATTTTTCAACGTGCTGAGATTTGGAGAGTCTGTCATCGCCCTTTACTGAATCATTAAAACTCTGAAAAGCAGAAATAATGATACAATTTCCATTTCACTTCAGAAACTTTGGTGCTGTATGTTTCATGTGGTCAACAGTATAAAACCATCATCGTTTTCACATTATTATACAGAGAACAGACAGTTATATATTTGCAAACTTTGAATAGGATTTTAGATAAAGTATTTGTTTACAATCTTTTCATCTTTTTTTTTTAAAAAAAAAACATAATCTCAAGACTTTATTGTCTTTGGAATGAAACAAGATACGAAGCTGAGAACTGGATCACTTGGTCCTTTCTCTTCTTATGTCTTCCCAGTTCAGAATGCTTGCATCTCTTAATAGCCAGCATTCGCTTAGACCTGCAGTTGGGCTCAATGTATTCAAGCCTCAGCACAATCTTCTTGGTAATTTTAGGCTTTTTCTGGAAAATCAGTTTAGTCTGCCCACCGTAGCCACCCTGCTTCTTGTTATAATGCTGCTTTCCCTGGGCACACAGAGAGTGCTTGCCCTTCCTGTCCTGGGGGATTGGTGCTTGCCATACTTCTTACAGAAAGTCTGACGGGTTTAACGAACGTTCACCATGTTTACGTGAACACTGTTGGCATGGAAAAAAGGCTTTTTATTTTTTTCTGATCGAATATTCAGGATGCTAACAAAATAGCTAATATTTCAACGTCAGACCTATGAATACTATGTGTGTGTGCACACAAGTGTGCCCACATGTGTATGCATGAGTGTGTGTGTATTTCAGCTATGCAAGGTATAGATTTCCTTCCTGCCACAGAGAGGGTGGGCATCTCCTTCCAGGATGTCCAGAATTTTTCTAGTTTTAGCCGTGGAAAGTTCCAGTTTCCTGAGAAATTCCTCTATCCTAAGCAAACCAGGACTGTTATTTACCCTAGTCACAGGAGACTTTACCTCAGTGCTGTCAGATGCTACTATAAATATCTGTAGAGTCTTTTTTCCTTTCTTTTTCAACTTTATTGAAATATAATTGATACATAATATTATGTAAGTTTAAAGTGTACAACATGTTGCTTTGATACATTTATATACTGCAATGTGATCACCACCATAGTGTTAGCTAATACGTACCTCTATCATATCACATAATTGCCATTTCTTTTTTTTTTTTTCCTGTGATGAGAACATTTAAGATCTACTCTCTTAGTAACTTTCAAGTATGTGGTACAGTATTTCTATCTATAATCACAAAGCTGTGCATGAGATCCCCAGAACTTACTCATTTTCTAAAGGGAAGTTTGTACTTTTTGACCAACATCTCCCCGTTTCTGCCATCCGCTAGCCTCTGGTAACCACCATTCAATTCTGTTTCTATGAGTTTGGCTTTTTTATATTCCACATATAAACAAAATCATACAGTATTTGTCTTTCTCTGTCTGATTTATTTCACTCAGCATAATGTCCTCTAGGACCATCCATACTGCCCTCAAAATATTAAAACTAGAACTGCCATATGATCCAGCAATCCCACTTCTGGGTACATATCCAAAGGAAATGAAAACAGGATATCTGAGGTCCCTGCACTCCCCTGTTTATCTTTTGTGATAATCATAGCAAAGAGCCTTTTTCTTGATGGAAGGGCCTGGCGCCTTAAGGAAGCTGTGAGAACCCATTTAAACCCTGATCCTGACGTAAGAAGCTTGGCATCTGCCTTAGTTTCCATTTGGAGCTGGAAACCAAATCATTGGAGAAGGAATATGTAGTTTGTAAAACCTGTCCTGCAAACAACCCTAGGAGATACCAAGACTTCCAAGGGTTCTTTCATCACAAGCCCTGCAGGATATTTAAGAGGAGGGACTACAACATTCCCTCAAAAAGGTGGAAGCAGCCCTGGCCGGTTCAGGAGACCAGGGTTCTTAACCTGGTGATGCCCTGACTAGCTGGGTAAACTTGAGTAAGTCTCTTCACCTACATGGTTGACTAACCAACTGGTTGACCAGTCAGCTGGCAGGTTGGGCTGGGGGTTCTCTTCCCAGATGTCTGACTCTCATTGTTACCCCTTGCCAGTTACATGATATTAACCCTGCCCCTCTCTAATAATCTCCATATGCTTGTGTGTCCCAGCGATCGGGCAACTTGAGGCAAAGATATAGACCTTCAGTAGGACATGTTTCTTCAGGCTACCAGTAAGTTTCCGTAGGGATGATAAGGTTAGGGAACAACAGTTTTCTAGAACATTTACTCCTCTAATAATCAGGATTAACATTTCTCCCCAAATTCTGAAACCAGTTAGAATTTCTACCACATGGAAGCAAGTTACTAAATGACACTACACCTTGGTGTTTAATTACTAGTGAAAAGAGAACAATATGGCATCATTTAATCAAAACAATAGAAAGGACAGCTTTAAGTGATAGAAGAACTATGCTGGGGTTTTAACCTTTGAATAGAGAGATCATACATAGCTTTATCATAACGTTGTATACTTCTTCCCATTACAATTTGATTCTCATTTGGGGGTTATTAACCCCATCATGGCATTTTATTTAAAAAATAAGCTCAAAAAAAAAAAAAAAAGCTCTTATCACACCAACATAGAAATAAGAAGACAACACTGTTTTCATTGCAGCTCAGTGTCAATGTTGCAGATTCCAAGGCAACAAAGCTTTGTCCCAGAACAAATTTGTCTCCCTCACTTTTGCTTTGTGACATTGGAAGGAACCATCAACAAGCCCAATACGTTCTATGTTCACACTTTTTGTGTTAAAGGCGAAGTAGGTCAGTAAAAATTAATTAAAAGACCTACTTAAGCAGAAAAGAGAAATTTACTGAGCAATTTCCCACTTCTTGGTGAAAACCTCATCCCAGGCAATAGTTTCTCCTGAGCAAGTGGCCTTATTTCTGATTTAACAGTGGGGTATTTCTTAGCTTCCGCATCCCATCTGCATCCATTTTCACAATGACTGAACAAATGCAATTAGCTTGCAGTGAGCCAAGTAATGGTTTTCTTAAAGGATTGGGAACACTTTCTTAGACTCTAATATGCATGGGCATCTGCCCCGGCTCCTTTCAGCCAGGCTCCCATTCGTAGCAACCACATGTCTTTCCCTAGTGCACCAAGGCAAAAGCTTTGCTGCAAGAAAACAATACCAGGGGATTGAAGAGCCAGCTGAGGGTGTGGATGGGGAGAAGCAGGGCCTTACTGCCATTCCTAGCTGGTAAAATCTACACAGAAAGAAAGAAAACTAACACTCATGGCACGCCTACTGAATGCCGGGCATTGCACTTATGCTTTTACAAGCATTATGCCAGAGGTCTAGAACGTCGGTTCCATCAGACCAGAGATCTCATCTGCCTTACCCACTACTGTATCCCCAGTACACATGAGAGGCACTCAAAGAATATTTGTTAGGGGCAGCAACCTGAAGACCCCTAGGAGTCATCTCCACCCTTGTATTTGGTAGAATCCAATGTAAATATCTTCTCACTGTCAGTGGTCCGGGAAACCAGCAGTCATTACACCTAGGAATCCTCTAAAAGCTTGAAGGTAGTAACTCCAAGACTTTCAGAGTTAAAAGAACTTGGAAACATTTTCATGGATACCTTTGATTCACTGTTCAGTGCAGAGGCCATAGTGAATAGTGTCTGAATGACCACATGTGGATAAAAATATTTGAATGAGACAATCTAATCTTGAAAGGGGCTCTCCACCTTCACTGATTAAATTAGCTAACACTGTTCTCTAAAGTTACTGGTCATCCAGTATTCTTCAGCTGTATTTCTTCAATATTTGTCTTCAATAATAAATACTTGAGAGTCTGCTATGTGTATGTTACACACTCTACCAGGGACGGTGGGTTTTACAAACTGAAACAGACATGGCCACAGTTGACCAACTGGCCAGCATTAAGACTCCTGCATGCCAGCCCACTGGTAACTATATTTCATCAAATCTAAGATATGTTAAATGTACGAAACATCTTGATTTCAGAGATGGTATAATGTGAAAAATGGTATTTTTACCTCTCCCCGCATTTAGTTCTGCTCTGTTCTTTCTTCTATTGCTGTTGTGTTACCACTGACCCACACATAGGAACGAAGAAATCTGAAAGTATATGATGGTTTAGGGTGGAAATGGGGCTCTTCTCATTGTAACAGATGTTGTAGTAAATAGACTACCCATTGAACTCTATTCCAAGCCTCAATGTCCTTCTATTACCACAATCTACTATATCACTTTCATCTGAATACACATTTTGCAAACACACAGAATTTAATCTAAATGGGAATTGACAGTAAAAATACATTTTTAGTGGCAAAGTAAAGTGATATAAGAATTGAAAAAAACTAGATTCTTATGCTTGTATACTCTTTGGTAGATCCATATTTAAATTCAACTGCCACTGATAAAAAAAGAATTCTAATTTTTTCATAATTAGTGCAAAACGGTTTGGCAGGCTAAAATCTGCATGCTTCAAGTACTTTATTCTCGGTAGAAATTTTCAATGAGTTCATATAACAGACATATCCTGAGTCTTATTCCAGAAACTGACACCAATATCTTATGTTTTTGTAGCCCAGAGGAACTTGCCCAAACAACTTACTTTTTAAAAAAAGAAATTAACAGTAATTTTCCTTAAAATCATTTCTCTTTCCAGTTCCTTTGGTGGAGAGGGTGAGTTTTCCATTACTAAGTAGAGTTTTCCATACAAATAAATCAAGACTTCCTAATCATCATGATTTCTAATGCTGAATCTTGAAGAATTTTTAGTATACAGAAACTTGATCAGCAAAGTAACCATAGTTCCCTGGAAATGTTCCATTCTGTAAATTTATCACAGCAAACACACTCAAACAGAAAAGCAAAAGGCATAAATATGAAGTCCCTGAACCAACAGCCTCCCAAAGGGAAAGGATGGGTGCTGGGTTTCATAGCACCTGGCATATCATAGGCTTTTAATAAAGATTTAGTTTTTGAATAAATGGATGGATAGAAGGATGGACGAATGGATGGATGAATGGCTTGCATCACCACGTAAGAAGAAGCTATAATAAGCAAAGGATAATAGTTCCGGGACTATAGAGCATTAAAGAATAGCTACAAGAAACCACGGAGGGGATCCACTGGCTTAAAAGGATGCATTATCTGAGATCAAGTTAGCTAAGATGGAGGTCGTTCTTTACTTCCAGAATGGGTCATGGATTTATTCTATCCCGTAGGGCTAGAGAGATTCTGCGTGTTCACACAGAGCAGGGAGGCAAACTCCAGCAGAATATGGACAGGGTTTCTAAAGTGGGATATTTTAAGAGCTTCAGAGCCCAGTTACTTCTCTGTTGGCTTCCCACTATGGACTCTGCAAGACCCAAATAAAGTTCATGCGGGTTATTTAGAAAATTAGATGATTTCGTGTATCATTTCTTGGAGATTGCACAGTCCGTAGATGAATTGCAACAGAGGTAGATCCCAAATCCTTGAGTTCTCAGTCTGCACCCAGAGCTGGCTCTTCTAAAACATAATGCTTTCCTGAGTCTCTAGCAAGAAGGCCAAGGGTTTGACGGATGGACTCTTCTTGAGTCCTGAAAATAACTGATATGGTGGCCAAAGGTAAACAGAACAGTCATTTGACTCCGTACTTGTCATTTAGCCTTGTCACGTGTCCTAATCAAAGCAAGAGGGCAGAGTCTGATGTTGAACATTTCTGCCATCTGCTGCAGAACCCCTCCCTCACCCCCAGTGAGGGGTGGGAGGAGGATGCAGCCAGGAGCCACCTTGCTTTGACTAATTCTAAACCACAGCGGCTCAGCGGCAGCAGAACTGCTGAGCTGGGTTTTACTTCGCCTCAGGTGTCACTGACAACACTGCCAGTTGAGCAGGGATCGCTGCTGAACCTTTATCTCTGGCAATGAGGCGAGAACTAGCAAAGGCACAGCTGGATCTCATGACCACAGGTCAGATTTGCCAGGCTTAGGGCTGGGGAGGGAGAGAGTCATCTTTTACTTCACTACCTGAACAGTCAGGCTGGAAGTCAAAATCTACAAAATCGAAGAGGGAATCCCATATTTTGTCTGCTTCCAGTTCTCAGATGCGGCTCTTCTTTCAAAAGAAAGAGCAGTGTTCTTTTAGGTGAGTTAAATGAAACAAGTAAACCCGCCTGCCCCGAAAAGAAGGAAAAATCACTGGATTTAAATAATTTAAATACAAACCCTGTCTTCTCTTAATAGCTTGTCTATAAACTTCTTGAGAGTAGGGACCTTGTCTTCCCCCTCTTTTATGTCCCACAGTACAATTTATGGTGCCACGCACAAGGCAGGGAGCGAATAAATCTTTTTGGAATGAATGAAAGAATACAGACTCAACAGAGCTTAAATCTCCATCAGGCAGAAATGTGTAGGCCTGAAAGGAGACATAAAAAAAACACACACAGAATAAAAACTTCCGCAACTAGTATATTTGGAAGGAAATACTCCTAGTAGATAAAGCAAGGACTTAAGGGTAAGAGCACCCGGGGCAAATCCTGGCTCCACCACCTTCTGTGTGACCATCAGGAAATTATCCCATTTCTTTTTCAAACTTTTTTATTTTTTGCTTTTAAAGAAGTTGAAGTTGATTTGGTTGATTAGTTGATTTACAATAATTCGGGTGTACAGCAAAGTGATTCAACTATACGTACAGAAATGATCTTATTTCTTGAGCCTGAATTACTGACTTTGCAGGGTTGTCATGAGCCTGTGAAGACATAAGTCAGATTATATCACCCTTCTGCCCAAGACCTCCCTCCAGTGGCTTCCCATCTCATGCCAGGTAAAAGCCAAAGTCCTGACAAGAACATTCTCCCTACTCTGGCCTCAACCTCGACTTTCTGTGGGAGAAGAGCTAAGATAGAGCCTATATATTTTGTTGATTTCTTTCATTTATTTCCTGTTTTCCTCCTGGAACGTAAGCTCAGTGAGGGCTGAGAATTCGTAGACTTTATCCACAACACTTTGAATGGTACCTGGAATTCAATAAATATGTATTGGATGAATGGATGAGTTTCTAGCACAGTATCTGGCTCATAGGAGCACTAAATGGAGATTTTCACCATGAGTCAGCCCTCTTGCTGATTGTTAAATCTGCGGATGTGAAACCCGAACATACGGAGAACCAACTGTATTCTTTGCACTGGACCATTTTACACAAGGGACTAGAGCATCCGGCGATTTTGGTATTCTCAGGGCTCCTGGAACCAACCCCCTGCACAGATACCGAGGAACAACTGTATTCTTATTATCTAGGATCTCAGGAGGAACTAAAGCTATGTACTGTGTGCTTTACATTAGACACAAAAATCAGTCTTCTAAGAACAAAACCATAAACATATACAGTGAAATGTTTTTATATAATATTTTTAAGACCCTCCCCCCCAAAAAAACCCAATAAAACGAATAGGAGACACAGACCACAGAGTAAAGAGCGGCTGCAAGAAGAAGCTTAAAAGGTAGAAAGAGGTAAGGATCTGCACTGGGAAGAGTTAATATACAAGAAAATGGAGTAAAGAAGGCAGAGAAGGAAGAGGCTCAGAGAAAGGAGAGAGAGACAGAGACTATTAATTACACATTTTTGCAACGCTGTCTCCACCCTTATAACTTTGAGATGCCAGTTTGAGGATTTAAAAAGCTCTATTTTCTTTCCATGAAGAGATTTTCCCCAGCACATTGCCAGCGTGGCAACCGCATTGATTCCATTCAGTGGTTCCGAAGAGGCATACTTTCTCAGAGATTCAGAGTTTCAAACATTTCAAACATTTTTTCAGAGTTGCTAATATAAAAAAATCTTCTCTTCATGATTGCACATGTGGAAAACCCAAACGAATCACAGGAAAATCTACTATGATAATAAAAGAATTTAGTAAGGTAGCGATTTTTTAACAAAGAAAAATAAATACCCATTATATATAATAAACAAAAAACTAGTGAGATATAAAAAAAGACCATATTTATGATAGTGAAAAAGAGAAGACATACATCTTTCAGGCATCAGTCTTACAAAGGAGCGTCTGAAACCCATAGGAAGGAAACCATAAAACACTCCTGAAAAGACACAAAAATAGACAAACAAATGGAAGGACACTCCACTTGCTTGGGCTGGAAGACTTAAGATCAAAAAGGTATCAGTTCTCGCTAAGTCAATGTCTGAATTTAATGTGATCTAAATTTTAAAATTTATCAGTTTTTTTCCCCTCTGGGCCAGAGAGGTTGATTATAGAGCTCATTTGGAATAACAAGCAAGAAAGCGTAACACCCTGGAAAATAAAAGGAATGAGAGAGAAGGGAGGGTGGGTAGACCTATCAGATATTAAAACACACTATAAAGCTTTTATAATTTACGAGGTTTTGTATTGGTACTTGAATAGACAAACATGATACAGGATTTTTTAAAATCCAGAAACAAACTCACATGAATATGAAAATTTCATATATAGTGAAAACTACATCTTAAGTCAGTAGGGAAAAGATGAACTTTTTCATAGGTGGTATTGGGATAACTGCATAACCATATGGAAAATTAAAACTTAAATCTTTACTCATGCTGTACACCAGGATACATTGCAAATGGTGTATGTTTAAATGTTTAAAAAAATAATAAGATACTAGAAGAAAATATGGGTAAATACTTTTTTAACCTTAGAGTGAGTAAAACTTTCCTAATTATGACTTGAAATCTAAAAGCATGAGCAAAATGATTAATTTGATTATAAGAAAAACAATTTTTATGGCCAAAAAAAAAAAAAGCATAAGCAAAGTAAAAAGACAAATGACACTAAGGGAAAAATTCATGCATCAGACAGTCAATAAACCTAATTTATAAAGAGGTTCTACAAATAGAGAAGAAAAAACTCCACCAAAAAGTGATCTAGAAATATGGATAGTTTATGGGAAAATAAATGGACTCACTCTTAAACAAATAAAAAGATGCTCAAGATTACTTTCAGTAAGGGAAATACAAATTAAAATTATTCTGAAACAGAGAAAGACAAATATGATATCACTTATATGTGGAATCTAAAAAATGATAAAAATGAACTTATTTATAAAACAGAAACAGACTCACAGACATAGAGAACAGACTTATGTTTACCAAAGGGGAAAGGGCGGGGAGGGATAAATTAGGAGTTTGGGATTAGCAGATACAAACTACTATATATAAAATAGATAAACAACAAGGTCCTACTGTATAGCACAGAAAACTATATTCAATTCAATATAAACTAAAATGGAAAAGGATCTGAAAAAGTATATCTATCTACCTATATATATAGGTAGATAGATACATCTGAATCACTTTGCTGTACACCAGAAATTAATACAACATCGTAAATCAACTTCACTTCAATTAAAAATATTATTCTGCCATGCCATCAAATTGAAACACCTCAAATATGATGAAATCCCTATGCTCATAATGATATATATAAAAAAATGCTTTCATTCTTCCCTCTGGAAGATGTCTGTGAACCAATTCATTAATGTGAAAATTAGTAAGCAAAGAGAAAGGATCAAGCATTTATCCTGCCTTCCTTAAGTGACTGTCCTTCAGTCTAGTCAAAGAGGTGATAAAGGGAACTTTTGCTTAACAGAACCATTCCAGCTAATGAATGAGGAATTATGGAATTTATATTTCACCATTTTGCAACCCCTAATGAATTAATGGATTGGCAAAAATCTAAAATTTGACACATGTGCTTCTCATTTACCCTATCTATCCCACTTCCGGATCTAACCCAATGATACACTGGCAAAGATTTGAAAACCCGTATTCAAAAGGCTATTCTTCACAGTACTATATATATATTTTTAATTTATTTTTGGGTGCGCTGGGTCTTCGTTGTTGCGTGCGGGCTTTCTCTAGTTGCGGTGAGCGGGGGCTACTCTTTGTTTCGGTGTGCGGGCTTCTCATTGCGGTGGCTTCTCGTTATGGAGCAGGGGCTCTAGGTGTGCAGGCTCAGTAGTTGTGGTGCACGGGCTTAGTTGCTCTGCGGCATGTGGGGTCCTCCAAGACCAGGGATCGAACCCAGTACCCAAGTAGCAGCCTTGCCAAATAAACCAAATCTGAATCTGATCATCCATCTACCTATCACTTCATAGGAAAGACAGCAGACAGAGGGACAGGATAAATGTCACAAGGGGGGAAAATCAGCAAAATCTAGACTGCTGGAAACCCTACAGGATAAACACCCAGTCACGTCCGCAAGCCAGTGCAGGGAAAACCAAGGATGAAGACAGACATAAGAGAGTTGTCATCCAATGCCCTGCCGGGGCCCTGTTTGCATCGTGATTCAAACAAACAGATGAAGCAAAACCATAGAAATGTACAAGACAACCAGAAAAAGGGAAGCCCCGCCTGGGTATTTAACGAAATGAAGGCATTCCTATTACTTTTGTTTGGATGTGATGATACATAATATATAACACACACATATACTTTATTTTAAATAAACTTGCTCTAAAACCAGCTTGTGTAGCAATCTACCCGGTATACTACCTTATTCTTTTTCCGTTCATCTCTAGCTTGCCTCTTGGCACCTGGGTCCACGTCCCTCCATCCTTTTCACGAAATAAGAACAGAGAAAGGTGCCTCCCATGGGTGTCTTTACCAACCAACCCCCAAGACTAAAGCGCCTTCAGTCAGAAAGAGATGCTGCTTCTTTTTATTCTTCACGAAGAGGAAAGCAGTTCCTCTCCCATCAACATCAAACAGTGAGGTTGGGAAAACCCATTTGCCCCCAAGAACCTCCCTCAGAACCTCAGAAATGACTGCAGTTCTGGGGTGTCCCACTTTTACAAACTGTCCCCTGTGCAAAGCCTTCCAGAAAGTGTGCTGGTCTTTAGGTGGGGATGGAAAGGACCTCTGCAATGACCTTCAGTCCTGCCCTTGGGGTCTGAGATTGCTGGACACAGGACGGTGGCCCGAGAGGGAAGGGGGAGGCCTCCGCAGCGGGGACAGCTGGGGCTGGGGAGGCTGCCCCAATCCTGTCCCCTCCCCCATGACACGGAGAAGTCGCTGTTTGTGATCCGGACTCCTGTGCAGTCATACTTCCCGTTTCCACTTGTAATGCTGATCCTACATTGCCCTCCTTCACCTTTCCGTTTCCCCAGGGACACTGCTTCTCCCTAATCAGAGCCTTTCCTGTCCCCGTCCCATCAGAGGAGGCGAGCATCACTGGCCGGGGCCGCTGCCCTGACCACGCTCCCTTCCCGCCGGCCCGGCCTGAGGCCCCAGGGATTCCAGAACATCTTTCCCCCTTCCCCCGGCTTTCGCCTTCTCCCCAGCTTTTCCACTCTTCTCAGTGGCACAGTGTTATTGTGGAGAAAAGTGCTTTTCCAAAACGAATCTGTGCTAGGATATTAGTGTTTAACAGCCTTTAGTGCTTTTTGAGAATTGTCTACCCCAGAGGCTGTTTCATCTGAGAAGGTGCCAGAAGAAACCAGTGGTGACGACTAAGATGACCCAACATGGGCACTTGGCTTTTCGGTTCTACGCGGCGGGGAGGCTGGTGGTGCCGGCTCGGGTCCTCTTTACCATCCGATAGGTGCCTCCACTTCCGGGCTGATGAAAAATATTGACTGGTGTTATGGATTGAGTCGTGCCACCCCAAAAGTTCCTGTGTTGAAGTTCTAGCCCCCAGCACCTTATACTGTGACTTTATTCGAAATAGGGTCTGTGCTAATGAAGTCATGGGAAGTCATGGGAAGGGCTAATGAAGTCATGGGAAGGGTTCCAGCACCTTATACTGTGACTTTATTCAAAATAGGGTCTGTGCTAATGAAGTCATGGGAAGGGCAGTTAACCCAATATGACTGGTGTCCTTATACAAAAGTCCCCTTTTATTTGGACACTTACAGGGGGAAGACAACATGAGGAGATACATGGAGAATATTCTTTTTCAAATTCTTTTCCATTACAGGTTGTTATAAGATATCGAATAGAGTTCCCTGTGCTACACAGTAGGTCCTCGTTGTTTATGTATTTTACGTATAGTAGCATGTATCTGTTAATCCCAAACTCCTAATTTATCCCTCCCCTATCACCTTTCCCCTTTGGTAACCGTAAGTTTGATTTCTGTATCTGTGAGTCTCTTTCTGTTCTGTAAATAAGTTCATTCGAATCATTTTTATAATTTTTTATTATGTTTTAATTTTTTTAACTTTTTATTTTGTATTGGAGTATAGTTGATTAACAATGTTGTGTTAGTTTCAGGTGTACAACAAAGTGATTCAGTCATACATATACACGTATCTATTCTTTTTCAATTTCTTTTCCCAACTAGGTTATTACAGAATACTGAGCAGAGTTCCCTGTGCTGTACAGTAGGTCCTTGTTGGTTATCCATTTTAAATATAGCAGTGTGAATCATTTTTTTAGATTCCACAATAAGTGACATCATATGATATTTGTCTTTCTCTTTCTGACTTCCTTCACTTACTATGATTATCTCTAGGTCCATCCGCGTTGCTGCAAATGGCATTATTTCATTCTTTTTTATGGCTGAGTAATATTCCATTGTATATATGTACCACATCTTCTTTATCCATTCGTCCATCAATGGACATTTAGTTTGCTTCCATGTCTTGGCTATTGTAAATAGTGCTGCAATGAACATTAGGGATCTTGATTTTGGACTTCTGGCCTCCAGACTGTGAGCCAATACATTTCTGTTGTTTAGGCTCCCCCCCACCCCATCTGTAATACTTTGTCACTGCAGCCTGCGTGGACTAATACAGCTGGTAACGCACTACTGGCCCCATCTCCTGAGCATTCTCCTTGTCCTAGTGGAAGTTGCTGCACCTCACCCCATGGCCAGTGACCAGTGACGAAACATGATATCAAGGGCCGGCCTTCTTGCCTCTAAAGGGACCAACCGTGTGGTACGATTCCTGCTCCAGAGCTCCCTGTGGGATCAGGCTGAAGCTGGTCTCCAGTGGAGCCCACATTCTCACCTGGTTCCCCCCCAAAACACATCTCCCCTACCCGTCCTCTCCTGACCCCTCCTGCCCTTGTCTTGAGAGCACTTCCTCAATGAACCCCTTGCATAATGTCCCTGCTTCTGGGAGCCTGATGTAAGACACTCAGCATCTAAGTAAGAGAGTATCTGGGTGGGTGGTACCCACCACCCCTTCTCAGCACAGAGGCAGGTCCTACCCCATCTCCACGTCTCCAGCTTGATATCCTTCCTCCCTGAAACCTCATGGCTCTGATAGCTGGGACCCTGGGGCACCCCAGAAATCCAACTCCATCAGGGAGACTCCAGGGACACCAAGTCCCCCTCGCCTCCACTGAGCAGCATCGCAGAGCCCCAGGGAGACCAGCACATTTTATTCCTCTGTTGCCATGACTCCTTCCCCACGTACATGGCTTCTCAATGCATTTAATGTGCCACCGTGTTGGGGATGCCTGCGGATCATTACAGAGCCTATTCAAGTCCTTGTCAGCAGGCCTCGCAATGTGACAGACAGACGAGGGGAAAAGAAAAAGAAAGGGAGGGAAATCTTACTGTTTTAGGATTCACTAAGGGAAAAAAATCCACCTGTTTTCCCACTAGATTTCACGTCGCTAATGGTTTCATCTCTCAGTTTTCTCTTGCAGTAATGAAAAGAAAGTATTTTTCCCCTCATTTTGCAGGCATTTTGGAGGAGAGGTAATATTTTTGGTTTTGTTTTTTGTTTTTTGGGTTTTTTTTTTTTTTTTTACCTCTAATTGGGTTCCTCACTCTAATGACGGCCCCAAAAGCAAATAGGAAGGGACAGATTATGTAAATCACTTTCCCTTTGATCATGTTTCAGCGAGTCCAAGCCAACCCACACTGACACGTGGTTTCCATGTGCACGCAGAGCAAGCGGTGCTAAGGGCGTAGGTTTGCACTCAGAAGCCTGCTCCCTGCTGAAAACTGCTGCTCCCACACGCTACAAAGCATCTCAAAGGCAAGGTAATTCCAGAGGAAAAGGAATTCAGAGTCCCCCCCCCCCCACTTCCGGCCACCTTTCCAATGCAAAGCTTCTGTATAGTTGTCTCCAGAGATCAAATGTTTTTCTTTAAGAAAAAATTCCAGAATATTCAGGCAAAATTCTACCCTAAGTAGCCTATATTTTAAAATATAGCTGCAATAGCAGGTGAAGTAGTTAAGTCTTTCTTCTATTCAGGGTTTCTCCCACCTAGAGTTTCACATCTTCCTCTGGGTCATCCCAGAAGTGACACAATTCAAATTCGCCTTTCCTATTTCTTATTTTTTTAATGGGCATTGCTTTAATTTTTTGTTCCTAATTTAAAACTAGGATCAAAATATAGAGCAACAAAATTTAAAACAACGTTATTTTATCCCACTCATCTTTGTGAAGATATGCTATTTGTCTACTCATCCTAGATTGAAGATGGAAAGATGAGTGAGATGCAGAAGCTGTGCTCAAGAATTTTACAGTCAAATATTAAGGCAAGGGACTTCCCTGGTGGCACAGTGGTTAAGAATCCACCTGCCAACGCCAGGGACACGGGTTCGAGCCCTGGTCTGAGAAGATTCCACATGCCGCGGAGCAACTAAGCCCGTGTGCCACAACTACTGAGCCTGCACGCCACAACTACTGAAGCCCACGTGCCTAGAGCCCGAGCTCCACAGCAAGAGAAGCCACCGCAACAAGAAGCCCGTGCACTGCAACGAAGAGTAGCCCCCGCTCGCCGCAGCTAGAGAAAGCCCAGCCCGCGCGCAGCAACGAAGACCCAATGCGGCCAAAAATAAATAAAATAAATAAATAAATTTATTTTAAAAATATATATTAAGGCAATAAAAAATACTCTTAAGTTGATCACAGGGCAGAATACAGTGCCCGCCATGAGGATTTTACACAGTGGTGCGGGGAAGGGAAAGCGTGATCCCACTGAGTTGAGGGTTTGGGAGAGCGCGCGGCTTAATAAATGTGATTTCAACAGTTAGAGATGGGAGGGGCATGGCATGGAAATGCAAAACTATTTTCCATAAAAGGAACAACCTGTGTGTGCCAAGGCACAGAGGCAGGAAATGTCAGGCCATGTTCACTGCATGGAAACCAGCCCGGTGTGAGTAGATAAGCAGTGAAGATAGTAAAGGCAGATCAGCTCCAGATCGTAAGGTCCCGTGAAGGCCTTGGGGGAGGAAGTCTGCTTAATGCTGAGGAACTAGAATCCATTATAAAGTTTTTGAACAAATGAGTGACTTGATCATAAGTGGTCTGTGCTCATTTCCTAGGACTTCCGTAGCAAAGTACCACAGACTGGATGGATGGCTTAAACAAAAGAAATTTATCTTCTCACATTTCTGGAGGCTGGAAGTCCAAGATCAAGATGGCAGCAGGGTTGGCTTCTCCCCTGGGCCTCACTCTAGCCCCAGATGGTCATCTTCTTTTAGGTTTCTTCACATGGTCTCCCCCGTGTGCACATCTCTGTGCCCTAATCTCCTCTTCCTATAAGGGCACCAGTCATACTGGATTAGGGCCTACCTTAATGACCTCATCTTAACTTAATCACCTCTTTAAATCACCCTGTCTCCAAATACAGTCGCATTCAGAGGTACTAGGGGTCGGGACTTCACCATATGAATGGGGGCTGGGGGGACACAATTCAGCCCATAATGTAGTGTATGTAAAAAATACCCTTAAAGAGGATGGAGGCAGAAAGAGCAAGAAGGCAGTGGAGTCTGGGAGGCCATTGGAGGCTGGTACCATGGGTCCAGGGAGAAACAATGAATGAACAGGCATGAGGAGGTTTCGTGAAGACGGATGCTTAGGACTTGGCACTGATGGATGCTGGAAATGTTGGGAGGGAAGGAATCAAAGATAGCTTCATGAAACTCCATGGGCCGGCTTGACATTGGCATGGACCTTTGCGTAAAATAGCTCGTCAGTAAACAGGAAGGAAGGGATGGAATAGCGGGAGAGAAGATTTGGGCAGGGACTAGTGTGGGAGGCATATTTGCTTTTTTTTTCTGTAATTTTGAAAATTTATTTTATTGACATATAGTTGCTTTACGATGTGTTAATTTCTGCTATACAGAAAAGTGATTCAGTTATACATATATATAGACATTCTTTTTCATATTCTTTTCCATTATGGTTTATCACAGGATATTGAATATAGTTCCCTGTGCTCTACAGTAGGACCTTGTTTATCAAATTTGCTTTTAACAGTACTTTTGTATTGATTGGCTTTTAAAAAAAAATTACATGCCAATTCAAAAAATCAAACACAAAAATAAATAACTGTGGAATTTCAAAGCCCTTCTGGGCTGGCTTTTTATATCACTGGACTTTACCCCTGACTCCTGGGCATGTATGTTGGGGACATCATCCAAGAAAACAACCCAGGGAAGAAATTATAGTAGTCAAAGGTGAGGTCAGCGGCTAGAAAGAGAAGACAAAATTCACCAGAACCACAACAAAACGGTTATTTAGAGAGAGCAATTTGATGTAAGAAGGATTAACCTTGGACTCTTCCAAGGAGATTCAGTTACTCAAGTTCCACCCCTCTTCCTCCAAAAGTCTCATTACAAGGGGGCTTCAGGCTGTTGACATGATTGAAAGACATGACACCTATAAAGTGCTGAGCACACCACCTGGTGAAGAGTAACTACCCAGTATGTTAGCTATTATCAAGGCACTGATAACATCCTATCTGTTATGTATCCCATTTTGAAGAGCATCGTCTATGAGTCACGTGGACCAGAGGGATGCAGTGGTTCTTGGTTGATGCCTGACCATCTCCTTCCTTGCAGCTTCCCTCCTCGCCTGCCATCAGAATCCCAACTGTGTTCACGGACTGGAAGGCCTTGTGCTTCTGTGGACCAGGCTCTCTATAGTTCCAGGGAGAATCTTGATTGGCCTAAGCCAGTCACTGCCATTTTACTCTCCTTGTGGGTGATGGATTTAGGTTTGGAAAAGGGATGCAGTCATGGTCAAGTGCAATGGGAGGAGGAATCTGCTGGGAAATACCTGGGAAATTATTTCCTGCTCTTACAAAGGGGTAGAGATGGTGTCATCTGTGTGGTGTGATGGGAATTGTAGCAGCTATCTTTGGACTATGAGGGAAGCCAGCCTAAAAGGACAAACCAAGCCACCGAGGGTACCAGAGAGAGAAGGGGGAGTAAACTGAGTCCTAGATGGTTTTGTTGAGCTGCTGACTTAACCAGTGCGGGCACTGGCCCATCTCGGGACTTCTTTTTAAAGGGTAATGAATGACCTTAACGTTGTTATCTCTTCCTTGCAGCCAAAAGTACCCTAATTAGTATAACTCCCTTTGGTCCACGTGGGAAAGTTCGACTCCTTTTCCTCTGGTGCATGTCCGTCTTCTTCGCCCAGACTAGGGGTGGAGTTTGGACGTCCCTGTGTGGGGCTCTGTACACCAGCATCCGCTACACCAGCAAGGCACACATCCCTGAAACAGCCACCTCTTGGAAGAACCTGGGAAAACAAGTGCAATTTCCTGGTAGCCAAAGCTCACACATTTCACTCCGACTCCCCCCCAAGTTGGACCTTCTGTTCTGAAGTGACTCACATTGCTTTTCCCTGGACTCCTTCCAATGCTTTCAGCATCCTAAACCCCAATGCAGAACTCCAACTGGGGGCTCGTCAGCTTTCTCCAGACTATTTCCTTTGTGTTTGCCAGGCTTCTTTTCTGATATGAGTCACAATGCTTTGCCTACGTTATCTGCTGATAAAGAAACAAGTCAGCCTCCCCGCCCCGCCACCCTGGGCTGTCTGCCATTTTCCCCAGATCCAATCTCCCCTGCTGGACCTGAAATAGTAACAACCACAACAATGCCTTACATTGCACTACAGAGCTCTCAACAGTTTACAAAGCATTTCCAACATGCCACCTAATTTCATCCTTGCAATGATGTATGAGCTAAGTAGAGCAGACAGAATTATTCCTATTTTGCTGAAGAAGAACCACATTTAGAGAGGATGACTTCTTGGACTGAGGTCAAATGGCAGATACCTGGCACTAGTAGAAATCAGACCCAGAATTAGACAGAGTTTCTCTCCATCTAATTCAGTTCCGTTCCACATGTATTTACTCTGTCTTCCCTTTGCGCTCAGCATTTGGGGGCTTGCCTGAGACAACTGTGAGAATGGGGACTGGCATTCCTGCTTAAAAGAGACAGAGGGAGGTCAAGCTGATGCCAACGAGCAGTGCCTAGGATCAAGTCGCCTCTCATTTTGTAACTTTTGTGTCAATTTCATGTGGTTCCAGGAATTTAATATGCTCCGCTCTTTCTCCCACTAGGAAGAAGCCCTTTGGTTTGTTTTTTTTCTTGGACGCTATATTGGGAAATGAAATGCAGGGAGTGGAGGATGTCCATTATCTACAAAGCTGACCGAAGCACATACTTAGCACGGCGAGCAGAGGCAAACGGGGACTGGAAAGGAGAGTCCCACAGGAAGGGGGCTCACAATGGTGGAGCCAGGACTTATTTGATGAGCCGGATAATAACCTAAAAATATTAGCTATGTTTACAAACACTTATTGTGCTCCAGGTGTATCAGTTCATTATTGACGAGTAACAAAAAGCCCCCCAAACCGTGTGCCTTAAAACTACAGCCATGTATCATTTCTGAATTGGCTTAACTGGGCTTGGGTGTCCTTGGCTGCCATGTTCATGAGTCTGCAATTAGTGGGCAGGGTGGCTGGGGACAGGCTGGTCTACGATGGCCTTGGGCTGGGATGACTTGGCTTTACCGCACATGGTCTTTCATCCTCAAACAGGCTAGCCTGGCCATGTTCTTATAGCAAAACAGAGATGCACGAGAGAGAGACCAGAAGTGCACAGGGTCTCTGGAGGCCCAGGCTCAGACCTGCCCCACGGCACGGTCACATCCACTGCATTCTTTGAGCCAATGCAAGGCACAAGGTCAGCCCACGTGCAGAGTTGGGGAAATAGATGTCACCTCTCGATGAGCAGAGATGCAAAGTCACCTGATAAGAGGTTTGGAAAGAGGGAGGGGTGCAGAATAGAGGCCCATTATATGCGTGGAATTTTGAGGGCTGAGAGAAATCTGTAAGATTGTCTTAGTCCTTCAACATGGAAAATAATTACAGGTCAATCCTAAGACCTGTTTATGCACGCTGTGTAGGATCACTTAGAGAAGCATCAGCTGAGGCTTCTTTGATGATTACAAGGTCAAGGGGATATTTTTGCATGAGAGAGAGTAGCAGTCCCTGCACCTAAAAGATGAAAGAGCAGACCAAGAACGGCATCTTTGGTCAAGGTCAGGGATATTAGCACCTCCTGGGGCAGTGCCATCTGGGGAGTTTGGAATGCTCACCACATCCAGATGTGGTTCATGCTCGCCGTGTGAAGAGGGCTTTATACACATTGTTATGTGTCAGCCCCACAGCAGCTAAAAGTAAGGAATATTCTGAGATTTGTTATTGAGCTTTATTCAGCACACTTTTGAGAACCCCGAGGCAGACAGCAGATGTCAGTTTTGCCTGAGCTGTAGTGGACGAGAACACCTCTTTGACGGAAGCAAAGGAAAAAAAGAATCTCTCGTCTACAACTTGGGTTACACAAAAGCAACATCCTTATTTCCAACCAGGCCCCTCGGAGCTATAGAATATTTTAAGGCTTGAATTCTTCTATTTGAAACTAAAATTAACTGTTAGGAAAATACAACATCTGAAATATATGCTTTTGTAATTATCTAAATATCAGTAGTCAAATTTTTTATGGCCTGCTGAAGATCAGACTTGATCTAACACCTACCAACAGTAAACAGGTGGGACAAAAGCATATCTCTCCATGAACCCAGACATGTCAGTGCCCTTGTTCTATTATAAAGAGTGTTTTAAAAATAAGAACTGTTACCTTTAGAACAACTGTGGACACGTTCTAAAGGCCACATGGAATCAGCCTGGAGACCCTGCTAAAAATCGAAAATATATGAAATTCATAAACTTGTAAAATTCGAACATGTTCCCTTTCACAGGCAGGCAGCAAAATGACAGCTGTGCTCAGACAAACAAGTGATTCCAGTTAAGGAAAGGAATATAACCGAGGCTTTGTTTGATCATGGCTGAGTTTAAACTCGTTAGAAGAAGCATGATCTGGAAAAGAAGCCAAAGAAGACAGCCAAGCAGGTGCACCGTCAACACCGCCGCTGTTTATTCCCCTTTGCTTTATTCATCACTTACCGGATGTTTTGAGCACCTGCTTTTAGGAGGGCATCACCTCAGAGGTAAAAATCTCCCTCTAGCCCTGCAATGGTTCTGAGAGGTTTGAGGGGTGGAGGGCAGGGGGACAAAAGGCCTGGCCCCGGCAGCCATGGGCTTTTGGGTCACTTCACCAATGCCCACACTTACGTGGCCTTACATGGTCCCACCAGGCACCTGGGACATTTTTGCATCTCTTCTCAGATGGGCCCTGTCCTTCTGCAGCTCCTCCCGGTGGCCGAGGGCAATGATCTCCCACCACCATCCAAGGGTTCTCATGCACCCACCCCCAGCCCCAGCAGAGCCCAGGGGACACCCTCAGGTGCAGGGAAGCACCCAGGACGGGCCTGAGCTGGTCTGGTTGAGCGTGAAGTCCACACGCCGCCTCGTGCGAATCTCTACTCCCCCCCAGAGCAGAGCCAGGGGCTGGGTCCAGGGATGGACCCCCCTGCTTGGGCCTTGCCTGCTGAGTCTGAACAGGAGCCGTCTCCTGGGTGCAGCAAAGTCAGGGCGTGGCATGCAGCGAGAGTTAAAGGCCCCTGTAGAAATGGATTCCTCACCCGGCCTGGGAAGGCAGCATTGCTACGGTTACATTTGAGATAGAAAATTGGTGGAGGAGAGTGTCTCAGAAACTGGCAACTAAACTCAACAGCTGCCTTTGGCCCTTGAGAGACTGAATGGAGATGAGCGGCTGGAACTTTGGCCTCCAGTTCTGCTTCTGCCACTTGCTGGCTGTGAGATTTTGGACAAGTTACTTCATGTCTTGGGATCTGTCTCCCCACCAGTGAAATGGGAATAGGAGTTACCTGCCCCAGTGGATCCTTGTGAGGTCTAAGGCTTCTATGATACATAAAGATTGTAGAGCAATGCAGGCAAACTGTAAGCCCATATAATGGCCAGAGCAGCCCAGCCTCAGGGCACAAGGTGGAGGCCAGGGCTCCTGCCCACATCTCTCACTCTGGGTGGTGACCCAGGCCTCCACCCCAAAATAGCCTAAGCAGTAGCTACAGAGGTCAGACAATAGCCAAGAGCTGCAAAAAGGTTCAGGTCCCTGAGATCAGTCTAAGATTTTAGTGGTGAGGAGAAGGAGGCATAGCTGGAGGCCAGAGGATTCTAGGGAAGCCGGGAGGCTCTGACACGTGGCCAGTCCAGACTCCCACCTCCGCCCCCCCCACCAGCCAGGCAAACAGGCCAAATCAGCTCTCCCTCCCTCCTCATTCCCCACCAGCTTCCCAGCCAGGGCATCTTCTTCTCTTTAAAGGGCCGCAAAAGTTAAGTTTAAAGGGCAGGAAGGAGGAGTGGATGAGAGAAGGGGAAGGATGTGATCAGCGTCGCCCCAGCCTCATATTCCCATGGGGAGTCCCTCTTCACTCTCACAAGGCCATGTTCAGCTCTGAGCCCCTCTTTGCCCAGCTAACGAATGCCAGGGTGGGTCTGACGGGCTCAGGTAGGAGGGGAAGATGGCGAGGAGGAAACCGTGCAGGAGGGAGGGGCTGTTTGGGCCCTCGCTCACAAAGAGGCTCACACGTGTGTTCACACGTGCACACACACAGAGGCACACACACACACAGGCCCACCTTCCAGCTGAGCGATGGCCGAGGCAGTGGCAGTAGGACCCTCCAGTGTTCTCCTCTGTTGGTGAAGCCCCAGACCAAGTTCCTAGACAGCGACTCTTTGTCCAACACTTGTACCATGTCTTCTAGGGCTTGAGTCACTGAGACGTGATGGCCGCAGGCACTGGAGAGCTGTAAACATTTAACAACGGGCTCTTAGGGAGCGGCGGGGAGGCCATGATTTGTAGGCCTTGCCAATTTCTATGGTGTAAATACTCCATTGAGGCCAGTTTCAAGCTCACTGAAAGTGTGGCTGGGAAGAGACAGCTATGATCAGCTGTGGCAAGCAGCACACCTCGCGGGGACCAGGGAATCATGGGTCTCGTGATTGCAAGAAAGGCTTCCCAGTTTAAAGACCACGATGCTCAACCCCAGCAAGAAACAGAACTGAAACACCAGCCGAGCTGCTGGCTAAAGTGTATGTGTTCAACTGACAATATTTACTTGAGTAAGCGAAAACCATGGAGAAAAACTGGGGGGAAGAAAGGTCCTTGTGACTTTTGCCACAATGCATGATTAACATAGGTGGAATGTTTTTCTGCCCAGAAATTGGCAGAATAAACATTACTGGGTAAGCTCAGGGAGACATCACCTCTTACGAAATTTTTGTTTATTCTGGTGTAAAATAACTTAAAACAGCTTTATATCATACGAAGTCAAAAAAGAACTCACTAGAAAGGCACTCCAATCTAACTGAGGTCACGTGGAAGGATTCTCTGCCTCAGATGCGTAGGATCCCCTTGCATGAAGGATGAAGGGTCATGTGAACCTTCTGGAGTGACTGCCTGGGGTGGGCGGAAGCAAACTCCGCCCTCCTAAGAAAAAGCGAAGTCCTTCTGCAAATGACAGCCTTGTCCCATTGTTCTGCAAAATCCTTATCAAACAACTTCTTTTCATTTCTCTGCTTTTGCCCAGTTGTTTGCAGCTCACATTTTTAGTAGCTTTTCTGAACGTAGACCTGAGATGACTCCCAATGCAGACAGAGAAATCTTCTGTTACAGTCTGTTGAAAAACTGCTCACTGGAATAGGGGAAGAGAATGGGAAGAGAAAACACATTTCTATATTTATCTAAAGGAAATGGAGCCTCAAAAAATAAGTTAAGATTATAATATTCTTGAGGGAGGCAAAACCCTCAATTGCAATATAAACTATACAATTGGTTATCTCTATACCGTTAAGAAAGTGTCCCAGCCAAATGAACTAAACATACTCTGGGTAGCCCAGATCGCTTACAGAACAGCAGTCTGCACAAAGGCAAAGAAGAGATAAAAATAGAACACCTCTCCCAGACAGTAACCCCAAGTGGAAAGCTCTAAACCTATTAGAAGTGTGGGTTTAACATCTCACCCATCAGGAGTTTATTAATGAAGCTGTTGGATTATCAGCGCCTGGTTTTATGTGGCACAAACTTCAGAACTGACACCCGGACACCAGGACTCAGAAGGGTGAACGTCCAGCCACAATCCCACTGCAGGGACGTGGAGGAGTCGGAACCAACGCCAAGTCCAAGGTGAATTAGGTCAGGAGGGCATGGGGATGCCACCTTATCAAAGCATTCTTTCCATAACATTCCTTTAAAAAATAACTTCCCTCTCGTGAATTTGAAAGATACAAGCATTCTATTTTTTACACTTTTCCAGAAACTCATACATTGAGTGAACAGAAGTGAATCTGCTTTTCCATGTAACAGGGGGATAGAACAGGGAAAGATGCAGCCTCGTGTTCTTCAAAAGGCTGAGGTATGAGGGTCCTGGGGTCCTCAAGCTGATTTCTTCTTCCACCATTTTAAAGCTGTGCAATCCTTGGCAAGTTAATTTTTCCATGACATGTCAAGCCTGGAAAGGAGGAAACCCAAGCAGCGTACTTGATAAAATGTCCATAATGGGGTGTCCACGCCGTGTCCATTACAAGTCAGTGTCTCTAGTTGTTTTTTAGACCATGCTACCCGAGCAACTCACCAGGAAGGTGGGACGTATATGAGCTGGATTTGGCTATGTAATTGAAGAAAACTTGCCTCAAAGTTAAGTAGACATTTTTTTAATGTGCATAAGTGTTTATCCACCCCGTGACAAGTAGGCATGGATGATAAATAGTTCATTCAAATAATAGTTATTGAAATGATTTCTGCAATAGCTCCCTGATATTTTGTCTCATCTCACCTTGTTGTGTAGCTGAAATCAGCATCCTGGTTAACAATTTTCCTGAATATTCTCTACAGGTTAGCCCCAAGGGTGGGATCCTCTGCATCTGTAATCTCACTAGCCACGGCCAGGCTGAAGTTTCCTGGGCCCCAAAGGAAGGAATCCGGAAACAGCACAATTACTTCCTGCTTCCCGCTTCCCACTTCCAGTTTTGGCCAAAGCAGCGGGAATGATGGGCTCCTGCTGCCTCTGCCTCAGAATACATGGAGGAACCTAGGCAGAGGCCTGGTCCACAGACGGAAGAAGGCGCTCAGAAGATGAGCTCTGCAGAGTCGGAAATCTTTGCACAGGAGGAAAGAATTCAGCCTAAAGAAAGGGGAGGGGTGATGGCAGGGGGAAGCTCCAGCCTCTGTGAAGGCGGCAAAGGGAGGGAGCCAGTGGGGAAAGCCAAGAAGGGGGGACCACCTCACAGGGCAGAACTCCAAGGAAGTGGTGGACTCTGGCCTGAGTTCCACCTGAACTCCCCCCGCTGCAGCCCAGAAGCCCCAACTGATGCTTGGGCCGTGCGGTCAGTAGCCTGGAAGTAGCAGGGATGGCCCACAGGTTAGCCTGACTTGGTGGCTGCTCAGGAGCAGGCTGGGAGGTCGCCCTGAGGGCTGCGTCAACCCAGAGCAGGATTTCAGAGTGACCTGGAGGCTGGGTTCAGAGATGCACCCAGACCTCCACCCCACTGCCCAGGAGACAGGCAGGTTAGTTGGCTGATGTCTGAAATATCGTTTAAAGGGGGCAGGATCTCTCACTCCACAATAGGAGAATGGTTGCCTAAAATGTTAACTAAAGAGAAAAACAACACCCTGAGAGCATTTCCACTTAGTTATAGCTCTGAGTAAGGGATCTAGGACATTCAGTATGGCTATATCAGCTTTGTCCTATTGAGCCTCAGGGAAAAAAAGGCCTGGTAAGTTGCTTTCACTCTTTCCCCGGATTTGAGAGCCTTCTGCCTGCCTTGGAAGGACAGTGTTTATTCCGGTATGGATCCCATCCCTGGCTGCCTCGTCCAGGCCTTGCTGATGTAGGCGGGGCCAGGGCTAGCCTCACAGCTCCTTCTTCCTTGTGCCGTGGACTTACTGGGGTCCCCAACCTACAACTCGCTCAGCCGAGCTCAGGGTCCTCAGGGATGAGAACTGCTGAGGTCACAGAAAAATCCACCATCATTATTCCTGAATAGAGGGCCCCAGGCCTGGTACCCCTGACCCTGATTTTCCATCTAACCATGAATAAATGATAGCCACTCTTTTCTTGTTTTGATAAGTGGAGAGGACCCAAGGTGAAAAGGCCTGAGAGGTGGACGGGGGCACTGCTGAGGAGATGAAAGGGCAGAGGAACAGGAAACAAAGACCATCTTGCTGGACTCTGCAGTTTCTCCAGGGCTCTGCTTTGCTTCCACCGACTCTCACAAAATAGAGGTAGTTTCAAGGAGGTCAGATCATGTCCGACATCCAGAATCATGCCTGGCTCAGTGAACACGCTGGCAGGAACCACTTGTAGTTTTAAGTTGGTTGATTGCATATTTAATCATTTTAATTCCACCATTGGGGTAAATTGAAAAATCACTTTGCAGAACCTCACCTGGCAAATAAAGGGGGCTGAGACGTGTGAGCTGGTACTGACATGAGATGTTTCAAGAGAAGGTAGGTCTGCTGAGAAAGCATCAATTAGAAGCTGGAGAGTTTAGCGCTGGAGAAACTGGAGAAGGGGGCACACACACATACACACACCTTGTTATCCTGTTTTATCTCCATCATTGCTGTTCTCACAACCTGAACACACTTCATGGATTTACTTGTTTGCACCTGTCAGCCCACCATAAGAACACCCCTGAAGGCAGGAACCTTGTGTGTCTTGTTCGACTCTAGGGTCCCCAGGATCTACAACAGTGCCTGGAACCAGAGCTCATCACTGTTTGGAAGAGAGGAGAGGAGGGAGGCCAGGCAGCCGGGCACTTGTCCCATAACAGATGCTGAAATCAACCGGGCTGAACAGACCCACACAAGCTGGTCATGTCAATCTCCTCCATAGTCGGCAGGCCAAGTATGAAACCACGGATTTGGGATAATGACCATCTCTTGAATCCTACTGTTACCCAAAGTGCAGCTCCGTAAACTAAAGAGCGTAAGATGGAGAGAAAGAAAGTCTTTCCCGGTTCCAGACACACAGGAGGGGAGGGGAAAAAACAGACACGCCAACAGAAAACCTAGCTGCTGGCTTGCTTGCTGTGAGAAGCCCACGTAAGAGGAGAGTTTGGGGTTGGCCCCACCCAGTGAGCTGGAAACCCCGGGAAGGGTCCGAACAGTAGGGGCCCTGTCCCTGGAACACTGGGGTTTACTTGCCTCAGTTTATAACTTTGCCCTGGTCGAGATAGTGGGAATGAGTTCTTTAGGGTGACATACACATAGAGTCTACAGTCTGTGGCCTACAATCTGTGCTTAGCCCATATTCCGATGTACTTATGTGGAAGGAACAGAAACTGTGTGGTCCGTCCTGATGGGACACCAAGCACATGTAACTGGGAGATTTTTGTTTACTCTGAGCATGATAAGCGAGCACATTTAGACCAAGATTGTGTGCAAACCCAGTTCCAGTCTACACTGGGGAAAACTCGTTAAGATGCTCATCAGCAAACTGCAGGGTCCAAGAAGATGGGCCACTGTGGTCCGAGGACGCCAAGCATGTCACCCAAAGAAAGAACAGGGGTGTGTACCCTGGGAAAATGAGGGCTCGAAAGTTCCTAGAAGCCTTCGGGAAGCATGTGACAAAGAGGAAAGAATACAGTTACTCTGGCTACAGATGGAAGACAAAAAAGTTAGACCAATGAGACAGGAAAGCAGACTGACTAAATGCAAATGGACTTTGGTAACAATTAGAAGTTTACGACAATTAAATGTGCAATAGGGAGCAGCATGGCTTCTGAAATTGTTCTAACCTGGACTGTGGCCCTACCCCACCATCTACTAATTGTGAGGTCTTGGGCAAGTTACTCAATTTCTTTAAGCCTCAGTTTTATCATCTCTAAATTGGGAAACATGACAACAACTTCTTCAAAGTTTGCTGTGAAGGTTAAAATTTAATAATTCATGTAAAACAGTTAACACAGATAGTAAGTACCCCATAAACATTAGCTATGATCATTTTATTATTATAGAAGATTCAGGACATAGCCACCTATTACATGAAGGAGTCCTGTTATAGGTTGAATTGTGTCCCCCCAAAAAGATATGTTAGGGTCCTAACCCCCAGGACCTCAGACTGTGACTTTATTTGGAGACAGGATTTTTACAGCAATAACCCAATTAAAATGAGGTCATTAGGGTGGGTCCCAATCCAATAAGTCTGGTGTCCCCATAAAAAGGGGACATTTGGACACAGATGGGGGGAAGACAATGTGAGGAGACACAGGGAGAAGACAGCCGTCTACAAGCCAAGGAGAGAGGCCTGGAACAAGATTCTCCCTCACAGCCTCAGAAAGAACCAACCCTGAAGGCCTCATGAGTTTGGACTTCTGGCCTTCAGAGCTATGAGACAATAAAAGTCTGTTGTTTAAACCCCCGAGTCTGTGGTACCTTGTTACAGAAGCACAAGCAAACTAGAATGGGTCCCCACTCACCAAAATCGTGTGGCCTCTTGTTGGGGGTGGAGATGGTCATGACCAATTTACCATCTGTCATAAATAGAGACTCCTGGGCGTCACCACCAGAGACCGATTCAACTAGGTCTGGACTGGACCCCAAATCTGCATTTAAAAAACATGCCCAAAGTACAGCAAGTGATGGTTGGTTTAAAGCCACTGGATGGACAAACTTCAAAGTATTCTTCAGCTCTGTTTGCTGTCCATGTGAAGCAAATATGAGAAGGAAGGTGTGTGTGCACATGTGTGTGTCTGCGTGTATGTCCACGTGTCCATGTCTGGGTCATTCAAAGCATATGCCCGTGTTCAGAAAGGATCTCCATTTCAAGATTCTACAGATGAAAATGAGAGAAGAAAGGTAAAGAATACAAGTTGAATTGATTTGCCTTTTCCACACGCAGCTCCCATCTTGGTCCAAGCAGCCCTGGCAGCAGAGTTATGCCTCCTGCTGCCCACAGTTCTGGCTGACGGCCACCCAAGCAGCTGTCGGGGGTTCGAGGGGCAGTGGGGTGAGCAGATCCGGCTGGGGCAGCTGCAGCTGCTCACGGCGCCTCTGCAGACCGCAGGTGCTGGGAGCTGCCTGAGCATGAGGGCTGCTCCACGGACTGCACAGAGGGAACGTTTGCAAAGTCCAAGCTTGTCTTTGTGATATGCCATAGTTTCACTTTCAAAGAAAGAAATAGCAGCTCAATACAAAGTGGGCATCTTCTGGTATTTTCTTTTATATAAATATTAGCCAATTCAGATATAAAAGACCATTTTCCCACATGAGCTTAGATATTAGGTCTGTGCATAAAGACAGGTGAAGAACCAGCCCCCAAGCAGTATGCGAACCTAGGAGAAGACAGACAGGCCCGGCGCGTGTTTGAAAATAGGTGGGGACGTCTGAACTTGTGTCAAGTAACAGTCTACTTCCAAAGAGGGATACTTCAGCTGTGTAGTATTTTCCAATTTCATTTAACTTAAATAAAGCAGACTGAAGAAGTTCTATCAGCCTGAAAGCTGTATTATTCCCTCATTCAGGTCTGGGTTTTTTCTCCTGTGTAATGGTTATCTATAGCTGCATAACAAATTACCCCCACAGTGTAGCAGCTTATCGACAGATAAATGGATAAAGAAGATGTGGTACATATATACAATGGAATATTACTCAGCCATAAAAAAGAATGAAATAATGCTATTTGCAGCAACATGGATGGACCTAGAAATTATCATACTAAGTGAAGTAAGTCAGACAGAGAAAGACAAATATCATATGCTATCACTCACATGTGGAATCTAATTTTTAAAAATGATATAAATGAATCTATTTACAAAACAGAAACAGACTTACAGGTTTTGAAAACAAATTTATGGTTACCAAAGGGGAAACATGAGAGGGAGGGATAAATTAGGAGCTTGGGATTAACATACACACACTACTATACATAAAATAGATAACTAATAAGGACCTACTATATAACACAGGGAACTCTACTCAATCCTCTGCAATAACCTATATGGGAAAAGAATCAGAAAAAGAATGAACACATATATATGTATAACTGAATCACTACGCTGTACACCTGAAATGAATGCAACATTGTAAATCAACTGTACTTCAATAAAATAAAATAAAAAATGACACACATGTATTATCTCACAGTCTCTGTGGGTTGGGAATGCAGGGGCGCTTAGCTGGGAGCCTCTGTCTTGGAGTTTCTTGGGAGGTTTCAGTCAAATCATCAGTCAAGGCTGGGATCTCATCTTAAAGCTGATCTCATCTTAAAGCTTAAAGTCAAGGCTGGGGTCATGGACTCGCTTCCAAGTTCACTCACGTGGTTGTTGGTGGGGCTTGGTCTCTTGGCACACACATCTCTTCACAGGGCTGCTTCACAGGCTGACGTCCCCCAGGGCAGGCAACCCAGGAGAGCATGAGAGAGCGAGAGAAAACCCAGGACAGAAGTCACAGTCTTCTTACAGCCGAATCTCAGAAGCAACATCCATCACTTTACCATATTCTGCCCATTAAAAGCCAGTCACTAGATCGATCCCGCACACAGGGAGAGGGGCTGATTCAAGGACATGATGAGGAGGAGAAGGGGATTTGGGGGAGTAACCTGCCAGGCTGCCTCCTACATTCTGAATCAAAGTAAAGTTTCATGTCGTGAAACATGACATCAACATAAACATCGTCATGTCTCCCTAGGACATTCTACCAAAAACTGTTCTTCACAACTCATGTTGCAGATAGGAAAGGTGGTGCACTTGGGAAGGATCTACTGATGTCTGTTGGAATACACGTAAGAAATAAGGGGTTCACACAACATTGTAAATCAACTATACTCCAATAAAAATTAAAAGAAAAGAAAAGAAAAGAAAGGGTTAAACTTAAGTCACGGAAAATCCTAAAGTGGTAAATTATCAAAATATTTACTGAGTACAAAGTGCTTTGCTTCCACTTTTTTCCCCGATACCTACAGCAGAGCTGAAATGTGGAAAAAAAGCATCCTTTACCTGATTTAGTGTCATAAGGAAGTCAGTCTGTGCCCACCCCTGAGATATTGCCTCTTTTGGTGCCACTAACTGATGCAGTCGACAGGGGTGGACAAACTTCCTACACAGATCAGACAGTAAATATTTTTCACTTTAAAGGCTCTGTCACAACTATTCATCATTACCGTGACAGCACAAAAGCAGCCTTAAGTAATACATAAAAGAACAGGCATGGCCATGTTCCAATAAAACTTTATTTATACAACAGGCATCAGGCAAAATTTCATTCACAGGCATAGTTTGCCAAACCCACAATTGAGAATAGCCTGTATTCTATTTGTGAATAAAATAAAAATTAGCAATAAAGGTACAGTAGCACTAGTATGTTACTATTTCTAACAAAGGCCTTCAGGTCACATGTATAAAATGTTTCATCACAAACACGTGCAAATTATATTGAGTCCGTATTGATAATCACCAGCCAAGTACCGGACATATGACCTGTGAATTCTTGTTGCCTGCAATCATGTTAGAAGTTGTGTGACAATTGAATCAATGAGGTGAGTGTAGGAAGGCCTGAAATTACCTGATATTTTCCCTTTGCCACCCTAATAATGAATTTCTACCTAATCAACTAGAACAGGAGTACCATTCATTTCTTTTAGTTGATGATACAACAAAAGAAACATTGTGCTGACTGTGAAAATCCCATCTGATTGGAGGATACAGGACATGTAAATGAAAGAAAAAGTTCATGATAATAATTACAGTACTAAGCCTAAAGTGAAGATAGAGGAAGAGGCTTGGTCATGGAGATTTTTTTAAGTCTGAGCACCTGGAAACAGGAGTCAGGCCCATCCTCACAATTTCAAGGAAGTTTGATGGAATCTTTTTGTTAGGGGAACCACTGACCGAAACCGCCCGCCCTGGCCAGCCACTATGGTAACCACTTGCATGAGTTATCTTACAACAGGAGGTCCTGGTAAGGAATATGGAACTAACAAGCTACCACCAACTGCAAGAATTCGAGAAAGGTCAAAAGGAGAGAGGAGGTGCCAATCCACATATCCCACCAACCTCCCAGAATCCTTCTCGCTGGAATCCATCTTGGCTGACCGATGGGCATGCCACCAGGAAGGACCCTGAGTCGGAATGATTGGCCAGAGACAACTTGGAAACTAACCCCATCACCATAAAACCCGAGACTGTGCGCCACGTGGAGAGCGGTTCTCCTGGGTTCCCTTACCCTGCTGCTCTCCGCCCGGCCGCCCCTTCCCAGTAAAGTCTCTTGCTTTGTCAGCACGTGTGTCTCCTCGGACAATTCATTTCTGAGTGTTAGACAAGAGCCCACTCTCGGGCCCTGGAAGGGGTCCCCCTTCCTGCAACATTTTCACTCATCATTCATCCACGTAACCAGGGAAACATATTCCAAACAATGGACTAAAGTCTCCCCATGCTTACCCTTCAATTTCATCATGTAGACTGCATTTTGGAAATCCCAAACATTGAAACTCAGTGTTCCCAAATACAGATTTTTTTCCTCTTTAGAGGAGGGCAATAGTGAGCAAGAGTCAGCAACCTCGGAGGCAGCATCACACTTACCCGGGGCAAGAAAGGCACAGCCATCTCCCTCCCTTTCTTGTACCTTACACGGGAATCTGTAAATCAGACTCGTTCACAGCCTCCTGGGACAGCAAGGGAGTTGTTTGTAATCACAGAGCACTAATACACGTAATCAGTCAATGTCTTCTCCTCAACTGTGATCAAAAATTAATTTAAAGAGATTTAACTTTTAAAAGGGACATTGATGTGATGCTCATAAATCAATGAGCTAAATATTAGCCCTCATAAGTGTTATGAAATCAGTTAATGATCCCTTCTGCGGTGAATACAGTTCTTAATCATTAATGCCACTGCTATATGTAATGCCTCTCTTAAAATGCCTCAGCCAATGCATCTCAACATGCAACATTCACTTTCTTAGCAATCACGTGAAAAAATAAGGATATATCAGGAATTCAAAAACTGCTTCGGGGTTTTGACTTCCTGGTAGGTCCCTAAATATTATAAGAAAAAAATCATATATTCGATGGTTCTCAAACTTTAGCATGAAACAGAATCACCTGGAAGGCTTACTAAACTACAGGTTGCTGGACCTCGCCCCAGAGTTCCTGATGGAGCAGATCTAGGGTAGGGAAAGAACTTCCATTTCTTTACAAGGTCTTAGTTGATGCAGGTGCTACTGGTCTAGGTGTAACAGGGAAGAGCCAAATCTGACCACAAGTTGGATCTGTTTCTTTTACTTTAACCTTTGCTTTCTGCTGCTTTTGTTCACTAAAAGGATACTGTCTGTACATAATGGCCTGCCTCGGGGAACCCTGCCCCTCTGCCTGAATGTTAAACCGAAGTGCCTTTGTTCAGGGAAGCATCCAGATCCTGTCCACCTGTGGACGGCTACAAGAAAGAAGTAACACATCCCCTCCCCAAGGCTGGCCATTCCAGGGGATATTTGCAAAACTTATGGCCTTCTTACTTTACTTCCTCATCTCCTCCCCCTCTCTGTGCTATAAAAGAAACTGGCATCCAAATCCCGATAAGATGGTTATTTTGAGACTTTAGTCTGCCATCTTCTCGGCCTGCCGGCTTTCTGAATAAAGATGGCATACTAGGAGGATGTGGAATTTGTGTTTCCTCACAACTAAGGCGCCTACCAGGCACTGGTGGGGGACCACGGACACCTAAGGGGATGGGAGGAACCCCCAGTGACTGGGTAGGATGTGGGGCGTGGGGGGAGTGAAGGGGGAGAAGTGGAGGCGGGATGGGACTGGCGCCCCTGAGGGGCGGCTGGGGGAGGGAAAGGGATCCCTTGCCCAAAAGGGGAAATTGGGGAGCCATTGGGAGGGCAGAGGATCAAAAGGGAGCGTGGCCAGGTTTGCCCTGCCCACTTGGGCCCCCAGGAACCGGCTGAGATCCCAGGCCTGATCCTCTGCCCACCGAGGCCCCCTCCAGCCACGTGGGAGGGAGGGAAGGGGGAGCAAAAGTAAAGGCCGGACCTCCGGGACCAGCACCCCTGTGGGGTGGCTAGGGGAGCGGAGGGGTTCCTACACCCAGCGGGACCCACCCATGGTTAGGGGTCCAGTGGCGATGGGGGAGACCCTGGGGGAGATGGAGGGGGAGGGGCACGAAGGAACGGAGGGGAACGGGGCCAGAGCTTTCCCTGTCCACGTAGGCACCGGGGAGCCTGCTGGGCTCTGGGGCCTAATCCTCTGCCCTCGGGACCTCCCTCCTTCCGTGCAGACCCCAAGCCCCGCCCCTACCCCCCCCACCCAGGGTCCCACTTCTACACTCGGAGACCCCCCTCTGATACCCCCTCCAACACGCTGGGCCTAAACCCCACCCACACACCCCGACCCAGGGCCTTTCCTCCAACTCCAGAACTCCACACTCCAGAGGCCCTCTTTTCCACGTGCTGCCTCTCCCCTTTTGTGCAGGTCCTAAGCAGAGGCCCCACCCCATGCTCAAAAGTCACCGCCCCACCTGCCTAGGTCCTGCCCCACCCAAAACCCCGTCCCTGTCTAAGTTCCACCCCCGCCTAAACTCCGCCCCTTAGCCAAGGCTTTTCTTTTTTTTTGAATTTTTTTTTTTTAATTTTATTTATTTATTTATTTATGGCTGTGTTGGGTCTTCGTTTCTGTGTGAGGGCTTTCTCCAGTTGCGGCGAGCAGGGGCCACTCTTCATCGCGGTGCACGGGCCTCTCAATATCGCGGCCTCTCCCGTTGCGGAGCACAGGCTCCAGACGCGCAGGCTCAGTAATTGTGGCTCACGGGCCTAGTTGCTCCGCGGCATGTGGGATCTTCCCAGACCAGGGCTCGAACCCGTGTCTCCTGCATTGGCAGGCAGATTCTCAACCACTGCGCCACCAGGGAAGCCCTTTTTTGAATTTTTGAATTTTATTTTATTTATTTTTTTATGCAGCAGGTACTTATTAGTCATCAGTTTTATACACATCAGTGTATACATGTCAATTCCATTCGCCCAACTCATCACACTACCCCCCCACCCCCCCACGTCTTTCCCCCCTTGGTATCCATATGTTTGTTCTCTACATCTGTGTCTGAACTTCTGCCCTGCAAACCGGTTCATCTGTACCATTTTTCTAGGTTCCACAAACATGTGTTAATAGACGATATTTGTTTTTCTCTTTCTGACTTACTTCACTCTGTATGACAGTCTCTAGATCCATCCACGTCTCAACAAATGACCCAATTTCGTTCCTTTTTATGGATGAGTAATATTCCATTGTATATATGTACCACAACTTCTTTATCCATTCGTCTGTCGATGGGCATTTATGTTGCTTCCATGACCTGGCTATTGTAAATAGTGCTACAATGAAAATTGGGGTGCATGTTTCTTTTTGAATTATGGTTTTCTCTGGGTATATGCCCAGTAGTGGGATTGCTGGATCATATGGTAAATCTATTTTTAGCTTTTTAAGGAACCTCCATACTGTTCTCCATAGTGGCTGTAACAGATTGGGGTTCTGTTTTACCTTGTTGATTCATTGTTGTTGATTCTTTTATATATTTATTTTTCCTGATAAATCTTTTATTTTTCTAATTTTATTTTATTTTATTCTTTATACTTTGTTAATGATCTCTCCTTTTGGTTTGTTTGCCCACCCCACCCCCCTTTTTTTTTCTTTTTTCTGTTGTGGTTTTATTTTATCCTGTTGCTGTTGTTTCAATTATAGTTTTATTTTTCCTAATATGTTTTTTATCTTTCTAATTTTATTTTGTTTTTTATTCTTTGATATTGTACTGCTCCTTTTTTCTTTCTTTCTTCCTTTTTTTAAATATTTTTATTTTTTAACTGCACCACGAAGCTGGCAGTATCTTCGTTCCCAGGCTGGAGGTCGGGCCTGAGCTCCAGTGGTGGGAGCTCTGAGTCCAAACAGCTGGACTAACAGAGAACCTCAGACCCCAGTGAATATCAGTCGGAGTGAGGCCTCCCGGAGGTCCTCACCTCAGCACCAAGACCCAGCTCTATCCAACAGCCTGCAAACTCCACTGCTGGATATCTCAGGCCAAACAACCAGTAAGACAGGAATACAGCAACACCCATCCAAAAAAAAAAAAAAAAATGAAATGACCAAAAAATTTAACAAAAGATGGAGCAAGGTAAAAACCTACAAGACCAAAGAAATGAAGACAAAATAGGCAACCTACCTGAAAAAGAATTCAGAGTAATGATAGTAAAGATGATCCAAAATCTCGGAAACAGAATGCAGAAAATACAAGAAACATTTAACAAGGATCTAGAAGAACTAAAGCACAAACAAACAGTGATGAACAACACAATTACTGCAATTAAAAATACTCTAGAAGGAATCAATAACAGAATAACTGAGGCAGAAGAACGGATAAGTGGGCTGGAAGATAAAATGGTGGAAATAACTGCCAGGGAGCAGAATAAAGAAACAGGAATGAAAAGAATTGATGACAATCTCAGAGACCTCTGGGACAACATTAAACGCACCAACGTTCAAATTATTGGGGTCCCAGAAGAAGAAGAGAAAAAGAAAGGATCTGAGAAAATATTTGAAGAGATTATAGTCAAAAACTAACCTAACATGGGAAAAGAAATAGTCAATCAAGTCCAGGCAGCACGAAGAGTACCAGACAGGATAAACCCAAAGAGAAACACGCCAAGACACATATTAATCAATCTATCAAAAATTAAATACAAAGAAAAAATATTGAAAGCATCAAGGGAAAAGCAACAAATAACATACAAGGGAATCCCCACAAGGTTAACAGCTGAGCTTTCAGCAGAAACTCTGCAAACCAGAAGGGAGTGGCAGGACATACTTAAAGTGATGAAAGGGAAGAACGTACAACCAAGATTACTCTACCCAGCAAGGATCTCATTCAGATTTGAAGGAAAAGAATAAAGAATAATAAAGAATGTTACAAGAGACAATGAAGGACACTACATAATGATCAAAGGATCAATCCAAGAAGAAGATATGACAATTATAAATATTTATGCACCCAATAGAGGAACACCTCAATACATAAGGCAAATACTAACAGCCATAAAAGGGGAAATCATCAGTAACACAATCATAGTAGGGGACTTTAACACCCCACTTTCACCAATGGACAGATCATCCAAAATGAAAATAAATAAGGAAACACAAGCTTTAAATGATACATTAAACAAGATAGACTTAATTGATATTTATAGGACATTCTATCCAAAAACAACAGAATACACATTCTTCTCAAGTGCTCATGGAACATTCTCCAGGATAGATCATATCTTGGATCACAAATCAAGCCTTGGTAAATTTAAGAAAATTGAAATCGTATCAAGTATCTTTTCCAACCACAACGCTATGAGACTAGATCTCAATTACAGGAAAAAATCTGTAAAAAATACAAACACATGGAGGCTAAACAATGCACTACTTAATAACCAAGAGATCACTGAAGAAATCAAAGAGGAAATCAAAAAATACCTTAAAACAAATGACAATGAAAACACGATGACCCAAAACCTATGGGATGCAGCAAAAGCAGTTCTAAGAGGGAAGTTCATAGCAATACAATCTTACCTTAAGAAACAAGAAACATCTCAAATAAACAACCTAACCTTACACCTAAAGCAATTAGAGAAAGAAAAACAAGAAAACCCCCAAAGTTAGCAGAAGGAAAGAAATCATAAAGATCAGATCAGAAACAAATGAAAAAGAAATGAAGGAAACGATAGCAAAGATCAATAAAACTAAAAGCTGGTTCTCTGGGAAGATAAACAAAATTGATAAACCATTAGCCAGTCTCATCAAGAAAAAAAGGGAGAAGTCTCAAATCAAAAGAATTAGAAATGAAAAAAGGAGAAGTAACAACTGACACTGCAGAAATACAAAGGATCGTGAGAGATTACTACAAGCAACTATATGCCAATAAAACTGACAACCTGGAAGAAATGGACACATGCTTAGAAATGCACAACCTTCCGAGACTGAACCAGGAAGAAATAGAAAATATGAACAGACCAATCACAAGCATTGAAATTGAAACTGTGATTAAAAATCTTCCAACAAACAAAAGCCCAGGACCAGATGGCTTCACAGGTGAATTCCATTAAACATTTAGAGAAGAGCTAACACCTATCCTTCTCAAACTCTTCCAAAATATAGCAGAAGGAGGAACACTCCCAAACTCATTCTACGAGGTCACCATCGCCCTGATACCAAAACCAGACAAAGATGTCACAAAGAAAGAAGACTACAGCCCAATATCACTGATGAACATAGATGCAAAAATCCTCAACATAATACTAGCAAACAGAATCCAACAGCACATTAAAAGGACCATACTCCATGATCAAGTGGGGTTTATCCCAGGAATGCAAGGATTCTTCAATATATGGAAATCAACGTGATACACCATATTAACAAATTGAAGGAGAAAAACCATATGATCATCTCAAAAGATGCAGAGAAAGCTTTTGACAAAATTCAACACCCATTTATGATAAAAAAAACCCTCCAGAAAGTAGGCATAGAGGGAAATTTCCTCAACGTAATAAAGGCCATATATGACAAACCCACAGCCAACATCGTCCTCAATGGTGAAAAACTGAAACCATTTCCACTAAGATCAGGAACAAGACAAGGTTACCCACTCTCACTATTATTCAACATAGTTTTGGAAGTGTTAGCCACAGCAATCAGAGAAGAAAAAGAAATAAAAGGAATCCAAATTGGAAAAGAAGAAGTAAAACTATCAGTCTTTGCAGATGGCATAATACTATACATATAGAATCCTAAAGATGCTACCAGAAAACTACTAGAGCTAATCAATGAATTTGGTAGAGCAGCAGAATACAGAATTAATGCACGGAAATCTCTTGCATTTCTATACACCAACGATGAAAAATCTGTAAGAGAAATTGAGGAAACACTCCCATTTACCATTGCAACAACAAGAATAAAATGCCTAGGAATAAACCTACCTAAGGAGACAAAAGGCCTGTATGCAGAAAACTATGACACTGATGAAAGAAATTAAAGATGAGCCAAACAGATGGAGAGATATACCATGTTCTTGGATTGGAAGAATCAACACTGTGAAAATGACTATACTACCCAAAGCAATCTGCAGATTTAATGCAATCCCTATCAAAATACCAATGGCATTTTTCACAGAACTAGAACCAAAAAATTGCACAATTTGTATGGAAACACAAAAGACCCTGCATAGCCAAAAAAAGCTTGAGAAAGAAAAACAGAGCTGGAGGCATCAGGCTCCCGGACTTCAGACCATACTACAAAGCTACAGTAATCAAGACAGTATCGTACTGGCACAAAAACAGAAATATAGATCAATGGAACAGGATAGAAAACCCAGAGATAAACCCACGTACATATGGTCACCTTATCTTTGATAAAGGAGGCAAGAGTATACAATGAAGAAAAGACAGCCTCTTCAATAAGTGGTGCTGGGAAAACTGGACAGCTACAAGTAAAAGAATGAAATTAGAACCCTCCCTAATACACAAAAATAAACTCAAAATGGATTAAAGACCTAAATGTAAGGCCAGACAGTATAAAACTCTTAGAGGAAAACATAGGCAAAACACTCTATGACATAAATCACAGCAAGATCCTTTGTGACCCACCTCCTAGAGAAATGGAAATAAAAACAAAAATAAACAAACGGGACCTAATGAAACATAAAAGCTTTTGCACAGCAAAGGAGAACATAAACAAGACGAAAAGACAACCCTCAGAATGGGAGAAAATATTTGCAAACGAAGCAACTGATAAAGGATTAGTCTCCAAAATATACAAGCAGCTCATGCAGATCAATATCAAAAAAACAAACAACCCAATCCAAAACTGGGCAGAAGACCTAAATAGATATTTCTCCAAAGAAGATATACAGATTGCCAACAAACACATGAAAGGATGCTCAACATCACTAATCATTAGAGAAATGCAAATCAAAACTACAATGAGGCATCACCTCACACCGGTCAGAATGGCCATCATCAAAAAATCTACAAACAATAAATGCTGGAGAGGGTGTGGAGAAAAGGGAACCCTCTTGCACTGTTGGTGGGAATGTAAATTCATACAGACACTATGGAGAATAGTATGGAGGTTCCTTAAAAAACTGAAGTCACTAAATGAGAATGGACTTGAGGATACAGGGAGGGGGAAGGGTAAACTGGGATGAAGTGAGAGAGTGGCATTGGCATATGAACACTACCAAATATAAAATAGATAGCTAGTGGGAAGCAGCCGCATAGCACAGGGAGATCAGCTCGGTGCTTTGTGACCACCTAGAGGGGTGGGATAGGGAGGGTGGGAGGGAGACGCAAGATGAAGGAGATATGGGGATATATGTATATGTACAGCTGATTCACTTTGTTATACAGCAGAAACTAACACAACGTTGTAAAGCAATTATACTCCAATAAAGCTGTAAAAGAAAAAATAAACTACAATGTGGTATCACCTCACACCAGTCAGAATGGCCATCATCAAAAAATCTACAAACAATAAATGCTGGAGAGGGTGTGGAGAAAAGGGAGCCCTCTTGCACTGCTGGTGGGAATGTAAATTGGTACAGCCTCTATGGAGAACAGTATGGAGTTCCTTAAAAAACTAAAAACAACACTGTAAAGCAGCTATACTCCAGTAAAGATGTTAAAAAAGAACAAGAAGAAGAAACTGGCATCCAAACACTGATAAGATGGTTATTTTGAGGCTTTAGTCTGCCCTCTTCTCGGTCTGTAGGCTTTCCGAATAAAGGTGTACTCCCTGCCTCAACACCTCGTCTCTGACTTATTGGCCTGTCGTGTAGCGAACAGAGCGAGCTTGTACTGGGTAACACGGGGACCACACTTTGAGAACTGTCGACTGAAAAAAAATCCACAGCCTAGAAATTGAGAATTATGTTTATCTGGTGGCCAAAACGGAGGACTTAAGCCCAGGAAGCAGCCTCTCAGATGGCTCTGAGGGATTCCTCTGAAGAGATAAGGGTGGAGCCAGGATTTATAGGGGTTTTTGCAACAAAGTCCAGGTGGTAGGAACATCAAAAGGTTACTGTTAAATAAAGAAAACCAGACATCTAAAGTTAATGAATTTAGTGCTTTTCCGTGTATGGGGAGATGCAAGAGTCTGGGCTCACTGAAATTGTCCCTTTGATATGCACCTCAGCTCTCTAGGGCCAGTATCCTGTGCTTTCCCATCCTGAGTGTCCTCAGGGGCACCGTTGGGGGTGGTTGCAGTGGCTGAGGGCTTGGCAAACAGACAGCCTGCTGGTCTCCATCCTGAGTTCCCGCAGGGCTCACCATTGGGGGCTGCTGTAGGGGCTTGATGGCTGTCACATCCTTTGTTTACTGATACGCAGGCAACATTTTTCATCCACAGCACCATCATTCTAAAGGAGTGGGCAAACTTTCTGTGAAGGGTCCATTAGTAAATATTTAGGTTCTGCAGCCCATACCATATCTGTTGTAGCCCCTCAGCTCTGCTGTTGCAGCATGAAAAGCAGCCATAGACAATACAAAGATGAATGCACATAGCTATGTGTCTTTAAAATTTTATTAGAAACCAGTGGCGGGTTGGACTTGATTCATGGGCTGCAGTTTGCCCACAACGGGTCCAGAGGAGGAAGGTCTCTCCCCACCAGACCTACCCTGGATCCCAGGGCCTGAGCCACACCTGAAAGTGATGAATGGAATATTTATAAATGGAATATTTCCTGCCATTATCAGTAAACAAAGGATGTCACAATCATCAATGATTGCAGCCCTCCAATGTGAGCTGGTGAGCCCTGAGGAAACTCAGGGCCCAAAAGAATACCTACCATCTAGCAGCCAACAGGCTGCAGCCACTCCCTGTGGTGCCCCCTGAGGAGACTCAGGATGTGAAAGCACAGGATACTGGCCCCAGATAGCTGAGGTGCATATCAAAGGAATGATTGCAGTGAGCCCAGACTCTTGCATCTTCCCATACATAGAAAAGCACTAAATTCCTTAACTTGAGTTATCTGGTTTTCTTTAATTAACAATAATCCTTTGACGTTCTCAACTACCTGCCCTTTGTTGCAAAACTCCTATATATCCTGGCCCCTCCCCTCGCCTCCTCAGAGAAGTTTCTCAGAGCTATCTGAAACGCTGTCTCCCGGGCTGCAGTCCTCATTTTACCCCAAATAAAACTTAACTCGCAACTCTCACGTGGTGTATTTTTTTAAGTCAACAAAAAGAATAAAGGGTATGCAAGACAATCCCTCCACACGCACAGTTTCTTCCTGAAGGGTCTTGCCTGACATGAACAGAGAACCAGAAACACCATGACACCAGAATTTTATCTTTTAAAACACGTCCCAGGGAACCCTTTGTTCAGTATTTGTGCAGAAACGACACAGCATATTAACATCACGAAGCTTTAGAACCTGGGGAGTTAGCCAGCGTTTCAGTTGGTTTGGAGGAGAATATCAGAAGCCTACCTCTGTCACTTGTCATCATGCACAGTTTCAGCGTCCAGTCGTCCAGAATAAAGGCTCTAAAAAAGCTGAGAATTATCTTCAATTTGTAGAAAAGTGCCTGGCACTTTTGAGGGTAGGTCCTCGAAAGTGTCTGTTGAATCAAATAAAGTCTATGACGTCCATAAACCCGTTTCTAGTCTTGAGATTTCTAGATTTATCCTCAGAGCCTGGTAGCCAGCTGTGCCTCCCTCCTCCTTGCATTATAACCCTGGGATGGTAGTGAAACTGCACAACTCAGATGAGAGGCAAACTCAGCCGAAACCCAGATTGGGACCTGAACCCATGAGCTGGGACTCGAACCCACTGTCTTTTAATTAAAATTGCACACCTGGTCTCCTGACTTAATGAAGCTCAGGTTCTTTATGTCTCAGCACAGAAGGAATTCAGCGAGAGGCCAAGTGATAGGTAAGAAGTGGATTTATTTAGAGAGATACACATTCCATAGATAGAATGCGGTCCATCTCAAAAGGGCCAGAGTGGCCCTGGGAGAAACACACTCCACAGACAGAGTGTGGGCCGTCTCAGAAGGCGAGAGCCTCCAAAATATGGGGTGGTTAGTTTTTATGGGCTGGATAATTTCACAGGCTAATGAGTGGGAGGATTATTCAAACTTTTTTGGAGAAGGGGTGGAGGTTTCCAGGAATTGGGCCACCACCCACTTTTTGGTCTTTTAGGGTTGGCCCCAGAACTGTCATGGCACCTGTTGGTGTGTCATTTAGCATGCTAATGTATTATAATGAGTGCATAATGAAGCTCACCATCTACTGGAAGTCAAATCTTCCACCATCTTGGACCTAGTTGGCTCTAACCAGTTAATGTCTCAATGGTTATATCATTCTTTTAAAGGTCGTGTCCTGCCCCCTTCCCTTCAGTTTCAGTAGGAAGGACAGGGCCTCCAGGAGGGAGGCTTGGGACAAGCATATGTCTATCAAGACCACCTCCTGTGAGTAGGTGATGAGGACAGGTTTCCTTTCTATCTCTCAGCTACTGTAGCAGCTGCTGGAATCTCAAGGACCACTCAGTTCTCCAACCATGTAAGTGAAAGTTGGAAAAGTTGGGATAGAACACCAGGAAGGAGCCTGGGATAAAAGCAGAGAACCTAGGGCAGCTGATGGAGAGCCTGGAATGAATGCTGTGTCTCATGCAACAGGGAAGATTTTAGTATCAGAAAGGCCAGCAAGGTAGTATCAGAAAGGGGGTGACTGGGGGGAGGAGGGGTGGAAAGCAAAACTTCTGCGTGTGTCATGAATCCATTAGAGGAAATGCTTTTTATTTATGTGCAATTTGCAAGTGTGAAAGGAGAAAAACTAGACCTCGAGGTCTGAGAATCTTCCAACAAACACGAGATTTTACATAAGATATATGATCTATGGTGGTGAGTTAAACTGATACAAAGCCAGGGAGGTCATTTTGCTGCTTGAGTTATTAACATTAGGCATGGTTTGTGAAGTAACACTATCCCTCACTAGGTGTAGGTTTAGGACTTGATGCAATTCTCTTAAATGTATTTTACAACTTGGTGTTACACAAGGAATGGGGTTAAAGGATTACATTCCCCAATGAGTAAACAGTGGATAACAGGAGTGTCCTTATCCCTTGACATCAAATTCCAGAAAAACCTGAAAGAGAGGATCAGTAACATTTTATGATAGATAACAGAGCCTCGACAAATTTATGTTACTTGAAATCTTCTAAGCCTGATTAGTCAGTTAACAGAGCTCCTTGTTTATTTAGTTCACTGGGTTGTAAATGTTCTATCCACTTCAGCTTATTTAGCAGCCCCCAGAAAAGTCATTTAGAGTGTAAAACAAAGAATGTTGCCCACCATCCAGTTCTACAAGGATCAAGTCATTAGCCACTGCAGTCACTGAGTGACAGAGTACCCTGAAAGGAATTCAGATACAAATGTTCTAGCAGGGCTCTCAGGAAACTTATTTTCTAGACCATCCCCAGTTCCTGAGACTGAGGAAAAGAGAGAAAAGAAGCCTTTTTAAACTCAAATGAATAGATAATTCATTCCAACTGTTATTTATAAACTAGTGAGTTTTATATTGTAACACCTGATTCATGATTAAGTTTTAAAATGAAAACTATCCAGGATAGATAAGAAGATGTACCCTACAATTCCCTTGGGCTCAAGGCCACTTGTGTGCCAATTTAGATAGGACTCCAGCAAATTTACCATTGGTATGAGCCTGATCAATCACTGGTATCTCATGGGTATAACCATTTAGCAGCTATCTTTGTACCTTCAGGAGGATTGGAAAATGTAATCACCCACGTCAAATCCTTAACAAAATTCGCTCAACGAGCCTTAAGTGATAGTTATCAGGCCATTATGCTACTGAATTCTGAAGTCTCTATGATGAGAAAAGCGGTATTACAAAATCACATGGCCCTAGTACCTCAAGGAGGCACCTGCACCCAGATTCAAACTGAATGTTGTGTCTTTATACCAGATTAATCCTTTAATATAACACATTTAATGACCCACATGAAAAATCAGATTTCTGCCTTGAACAATCCACTCCTTAGTCTTGGTGATCTCTTAAAGAACTGGGTTGGTAATGGAAATTCTTGGCTTAAATTCTTTTTTTTTTAAACATTCAAATAATCTTTTCTGTTTATTTATTTATTTATTTATTTATTTAACATTTTTTGGCTGCGTTGGGTCTTCATTGCTGTGCGTGGGCTTTCTCTAGTTGCCGCGACCTGGGGCTACTCTTCGCTGCGGCGTGCGGGCTTCTCATTGCAGTGGCTTCTCTTTGTTGTGGAGCGTGGGCTCTAGGTGTGCGGACTTCAGTAGCTGTGGCACACTGGCTTAGTTGCTCCGCGGCATGTGGCATCTTCCCTGACCAGGGATTGAACCCATGTCCTCTGCATTGGCAGGCGGATTCTTAACCACTGCGTCACCAGGGAAGTCCCTTAAATTCTTACTTATGACTTTATTAACGCTACTAGCTCTATTATCTGTATTTTACCTATTTTACAAGATTGTTGTTTCTTGTACTACCCAATGTGTAACAGAGTCTCTGACAAAAATAATGATGACTAAGCAACTTGAAATGGTTGACCAAATATATAGTTTTACATAAGACTGAAATGATTGTAATAGTGTAACTCTAGATATGGGAAGAAGCAACAAGGGAGAATCGTTTCATGGACGATAACAGAGTAGTAAGTCATGTGATCCAGAGACTTTTATTGCTACCATTAACAGGGTCTAGAAAATTAAGTGGCCTATCAACGGAATCCTTGCCTGACCTAGGTATGAGCCTTCCTAGCCCTGTGAGACAAACTGGCCATGAAATGCCTCCCAAACCTTGTTTGAATGTATAACCAAAAGGGGGGACTATAAAACAAAGAATTTTGCCCACCGTCCAGTTCTACAAGGATCTAGTTATTAGCCACTATCGTTACTGACCGACGGTGCACCCTGAAAGGAATTCAGGACAAAAAACCGGATGAAGCACCCTGTGCATTAGAAAAACAGACCCAGACCCCCTCAAATAGTTAGATGTATATTTTAGGAAGAATTTTAATGAACCCGCATTCTTTCATCTTCTCACACATAGAAAAACACTAAAATCATTAACTGAGATATCTGTTCCTTATGCCTATCAGTTATCTTTCACTGAGATGTGTGCTTGACTGCACGCACTCCTGAGCCAAAAATCACGTATATACTGGCTTCTCCCCTTACCTCTTTGGAGCAGTCCCCTCAGAGCTACTCAGAGGCTGTTTCCCATGCTATAGTCCTCAGTAAGGTCCCTGAAGAAAACTGAAACTCACAACTTTTACATTGTGCATTTTTCTTTCAGTCAACAAGAGCACAGCACCTGAATTAAAGTAGTTTGAGGCCCAAGGATGTTTCATGTTCTCTGAATTTGATCTTGAATGGAGGGCCAGGTGAGTGAAAACAGTTGTAGCTAGTGTATTAGTCAGGGTTCTCCAGAGAAACAGAACCAAGAGGAAATATATCTATATCTATATCCACATCTATATGTGTATCCATATCTATCTAGATAGATTGAGAGAGAGACAGAGAGATTTATTTTAAGGAAGTGGCTCATGAAATTATGGAGGTTGACTAGTTGAAAGTCTGCAGGGTAAGCCAGCAGACTGGAGACCCAGGGAAAAATTGCAGTTCGAGTTTGAAGGCAGTCTGCTGGCAGAATCCCCTCTTCCTCTGGGAGGTCAGTCTTTTTCCTGTTAAGACCTTCATCTAGTTGGATGAGGCCCACTCGCATTATGGAGGGTAACCTGCTTTACTCAAAGTCCACTGATTTAAGTGGTAATCGCATTTTAAAAATGCCTTCACAAAATCATCTAGAATAATGTTTGACCAAATACCTGGGTACTGTGGTCTAGCCAAGTAGACACATAAAATGAACCATTGCCTGGAGTCATCCTCTGACAGCATTTTAGAGCTAGAAACTCAGTTATTGGTATTCCTAGGGCTTCCATGTTTGTTCCTGAAGCTGCAGGAATCCTCTCCTTAATTTCATGAATTCTTCCAGTATTCTACAATATTCCAATAAATACTCAGAGTTGGTTTCCCTTTCTGAAAAGAAAAAAGAAGAGTAGAGAAGAGGAGAGGGGAGAGGAGAGGGAAGGGGAGGAAAGGAGAGGAGAGGAAAGAAGAATAACATCCTTAAATGATAGGGGAGAAGTGAATAAGTCAAATCCAAGCTAGTCCACCAGTTACTCTCCCATACTGTGGGAGTGATATCACATCAAGTTTTACCTTTTCTGTGGGCCCTGCAAGGAATAGCTTAAGTGTAGCTTTTCTTTACCCGAACACTCCATGGTTCTTTGTTAAGGAGATGAACCGTTATGTTGGAAGTTTCCAGCAAGCTACTGAATCTTGTATATTTTCTCTTATCTTTTCCATGGTCAGTGGCAGTTTATTAATTTATGTCAGTGAAAAGCTATGAACAGTGCCCCAGAGGGGCCCTGCAAAGCTGACATATGGGCTCGGGATTTGTTCTTATCTGGATTAACAGCAATCATATTTCCCAAGCTCAGACGTTTTTCTAAAAATTGAGCAAGAAAGGAGGTGGCTTTTCTGCAAACATGGTAAGAACTAGGATGCTGACTGAAGTCATTATTTACAGCCTTCTCTAGTCTGCAATGTCACACACAGATACTTCAGCCTGAATGGAATAATTAATCGATTATGTGAAATCACTTGGCTGAGAAAAAAAGATGGCTTTAAAAAGAAACCCAGGGCTTCCCTGGTGGCGCAGTGGTTAAGAATCCGCCTGCAAATGCAGGGGACACAGGTTCGAGCCCTGGTCCGGGAAGATCCCACATGCCGCGGAGCAACTAAGCCCGTGCACCACAACTACTGAGCCTGTGCTATAGAGCCCGCGAGCCACAACTACTGAGCCCACGTGCCACAGCTACTGAAGCCCGTGTGCCTAAAGCCTGTGCTCCACAACAAGAGAAGCCACTGCAATGAGAAGCCCGCGCACCACAATGAAGAGTAACTCCCGCTCGCCACAACTGGAGAAAGCCCACGTGCAGCAACGAAGACCAAATGCAGCCAAAATAAATAAATAAATAAAATAAATTTATTAAAAAAAAAAAAAAAAAAAGAAACCCAGGTAATTTCAGCAGGGAAAATAGGTTTTAAATTTGTAAGGGAAAGTATTTGCCATCTCTAACTCCAGAATTGTGAGAGAGAAGAAAACTGAGATGGGAAGAGCCCAAAGGTTATCTTCCAGAATCGTGGTCAGGTATATGCTTATTAATATAGACTCTTATCAATTATTAGGCAACTTCAAGGTTATGATATAAAAAATTTAGCCTGTGTTCATGCTGATTCCTAGTAGACAGCTTAATTCATGAAAAAATTAATCTCAATCTATAAAACAACCATATTTAAAACACTTTCTATCAGAGAGGTGATCTAGGTGAAAATTATCAATGGTAAGTCATATTGATAACATGTACCCTTGATACCATGTGATGAAAATGGCAGTTCACTTATATGGCCTTCCTTTCCAAAACCCATAACCCCTGTTTAACAATGAGACGGGAATTCTCTGGTGGTCCAGTGGTTAGGGCTCGGTGCTTTCACTGCCATGAGCAGGGGTTCAATCCCTGGTCAGGGAACTAAGATCTTGCAAGCCACATGGTGCAGCCAAAAAACTGAGAGAAACATCAGACAGACATAAATTGAGGGACAATCTACAAGATAAGATAATTAAAAAGAATCCTTATCTATTTTTTTTCTGGAAGCCTAGAGGGACACACAAAGTATAAGTGGTAGACTCTAATGCTGGTAGGATTATTGAGAAGCAGTGACTTACTTTCTCCTTTGGACATAAAGAATACCGTTATTTAGGTTTTCCAAAGTATACTGCTTTTGTATTTTTCCAAAATGTATTCATAGAAAGTATTTCTTGAAAGTAGTCAAAACATTCATATGGCCTATTGAGGGAAGGCACAACATGCAGCTTTGGAGGGAAAAATATGGCCAAGAGCTTCATGTTTGAGACTTCTGCCATTCCTCACTTAAAAGCCTGTGAATTGTTTTTTCTAGTTCATTAGAATTTTGATATGGATTGCACTGAATCCAAAGACGGCTTTGGGCAGTATGGATATTTTAACAATATTGATTGTTCCAATCCACGAACATGGGATATCTTTCCATTTGTTTGTTTCTTCTTCAATTTCTTTCATGAAAGTCTTGTAGTTTTCATAGTACAGATCTTTCACTTCCTCGGTTACACTTATTCCTAACTATTTTATTGTTTTTGATGGTATTGTGAATGGGATGGACCTTAAGGTTATTATACTAAGTGAGGTAAGTCAAACAGAGAAAGATAAATATTGTATGAAATTGCTTACATGTGGAATCTAAAAAAGCTGAACTCATAAAAACAAAGAGTAGAATGGTGAGGGTCGGGGGTGTGGGGAATGGGAGAGATGTTGTTTAATGTACAAATTTGGAACTAGTAGATAAATAAGTCCTGGAGATATAATGCACAAGATAGTGATTATAGTCAACAATACTGTATTATAAACTTCAGAGTTGCTAAGAAAATACATTTTAATCGTTCTCACCACAAAAAAGAAATTATAACTATGTGACATGATAGAGCTGGTAGCTAACGCTAAGGTGGTAATCATATAGCAATATATAAATGTATGAAATCAATACGTTGCACATGTTAAACTTACACAATGTGATATGTCAATCATACCTCAATTTTTTAAGCCTGTGAAACCAGAGCTTTGGAAAAATGATGTCAACAACGTTATCAAAACTCTAAGATTGCTCAAACTGCCTTTTCAAAGGCAAACAGCACAGCAGGTGGACTTTGTGGATCCAGAAACAGCTGTGGTGAGTGGGGAAGCCCAGACAGTGGGGACTGGTGCTGTCATTCTGGAGGCCAGCCTCACACCTCCATCCCAGCTGACCCGGCTGGCCCAGCGCCAGTGAGTCAGCCTAGAACAGGGGAGCCCCGAGAGTCCCCCTGCTGCCTCGGCCACTGCTGGGGTGATGCCACCTGGTATTGTAGTCCTAGCCAATTGTAGGTCTGACATCACCACTGACTACAGTGTGGTGGTTGTATTTTAATCCAAACACATATTTTTCTTATTCTTAGATCAATAAGTGTCTAAAGAATGATCAAGAACAGCAATTCTCAGAGTGTGGTCCAGTGACCCCTGGAGGTTTTCTAGACCCATCCAGGGGGTCTGTGAGGTTGAAACTAATTTTTTTTTTTTTTTATAACACTGAAATGTTACTTGCTTTTCTCCAGTCTTATTCCCTCTCAAGTGTACAATGAAGTTTTCCAGAGGCTACATGACATGATATTGCAAGAGACTGAATGCAGAGACAGAGATGAGAATCCAGCTGTCTTTCTTCAACCAGACCTTAAACCAGGACCTTCTGGTCCGCTGTTACCTTTCCACGCTCATCCCACCCTCAGGTCAGACTGGACCAATCACCGTCTTGGGCACGTGAACTGCTGCCCCAGCTCCGCGCTTCTCCTCCGCCCTTTCCCCGGTGGAACGCCCTCCTCCTGCCTCCCGTCAGCTGGAAGAGCTCAGTTCCACACCCCGTCCCTTGAAACCTGTTCATTATCACCATGCCTACCCACCCACAAACCAGCAGGAATCTCCTTTCTGTCCTATAACATTCATCGTCTGTTTTGTACTTTAAAATAAATGTTTACTTTGCTGTTGCTCTAAAATCTCTAAGAAATAATGTGCTTTGGGTAGACTTGTGTTTAGTCCTTTAATGTTTACCAAGCATTTTCAATACACTATCACGTATACTTCCTGTGAATATTGTAGAGGGGCATGTTATGTTCCCCACTTTTAGGTGAGGGCGCTGAGACTCAGATCTCTCTGATGGAGAGCTTCTGATGCTGTGGAGTTTCTCTGATGTTGCACATTTAATGTGTGATCAGGCTGAGTCTCAAACCTCAGTCTAGAGACCCCAGGACCCGTGCTCAGTCATTTATAGATTCTCCTGCTCAGACTGATTCCACATGGAAAGCTGAGTAGAGGCTAATGGGCCTGAAAAGATGGGAGTAAAGCCTCAATGTACTTTGGCTATTCATCTGTCACTCAAGCTCTCTGAATATGACATACTCATAGCCTTTCACACCCACAAAAAAAAAAAAAAAAAATTTAAGGAGAAAAGGGTCAAATAATGTCCTAGTACCACTGAATCCTGGATAGATGGTTTAAAAAAAAAAAAAACGAACAAAAATACATGTTCTTCAATTTCAGATTTCAGACTCCCTTGAGATGATTTTATCTTGCCTTCGAAAGCCTCTTTATTCTTGATGTCTTTGTCATGTTTATTTTTTGTACTTATAGCAATTCGTATACCCTTGTAAGAAATTTTATACAGGGAGATAAATGCTAAGACATAATATTGAATAACTATTTGAATCCTTGTGTAAGATGGGTATTACTGCCTCTACTATGGAACTATGATCACAGAATGCGGAAGTAGCTTGCGCAAGGTCAAATAATGACTCAGTGAAAGAGCCAGAAATAACATGATCCCTACCCTCCACCCCCATTTCTCTGCTAAAACACATTTTTCATAAATAACTTACATATCATTTGCAATTCTGTGGGAAATCAGTATTCATGGTTGTAGTACTCCCATCTTTTTTGCAGTTTCTATTTTCTAACTTCCAAATAAAGATAAGAGGAATATTTTGCTGAGATTCAGGCTGGTTATTTTTTCCTTCAAATATCCTTAGCTAAAGGATGACCTCAGATGTGATGAAAAGCGACCTCCACATCCTTCACCAGCTGTTGAATCACTTTTGCAAAATGCCTCAAAATGTTTCTCAATTACCCTGTGACTGACTGACAAGTTGGAGCCCAATGAAACCCTGAAGGATTCCCCATGTGTGTGAGTGTGTGTGTGTGTGTACGTGAGAGAGAGAGAGAGACAGAGAGAGAGAGAGACAGAGAGAGAGACAGAGAGAGGGGTAGTCCATCATTTTTATTTTGGGACATGCCTATCTTCTTCAAGTATTGTATGTGTACTTGTGGGTATCAAAGAAATTATATTTAAATAAACATTATTTAAAACCCCCATAACATAATACAATGAGAAACATCCTGGATGTTACAAAGCAAAGTTGAGAATGGCTGCTGCCCTTCCCTTCCCAGCAATATCAACAATGGAAGAGAAATCCTGTGAAGTGAATAAGAATCCTCATCCATCAGACAACAGCACAAGGAGACAGAACGTATGGGCCAGCCGGGAATAAGAAAGCAATGTTCATCAAACTGATTGATAGGCGGGGTTATTTTAATACACCGTGGGACAATTCTTGTATTTCATGAATGCTAACGAAAACTCCGTCTGCAATAATAACAGTATATTCTGTAGTATATTATGGTTTACAAAGCACTTCCAAACGTGCAACCAGGATGGCGGTGAGAGCGGGCTCTCCCGGGTTTCCCCACATTAGCTACCGACCCCTGTGCTTGGCCTTTCACAAGCTCAGTTCCTCCGAAAATGAGGGCAGAGAAGCCCTCATGTCTCAGGATCTTACGGAGAGCAGATGGGATGATGCTGAACTATAGGGGCTTGCAGGCGGCACTGAGATGGCCCTGGATTGTCACACCAGTCCTGCGGGAGGTCAGTGTTCACATCTGCAACTTGCAGATAAGAAACTGAGACTCAGAATGTTTCAGCGACATAGTCAAGGTTCCAAAATACACACATGGAGGAGAGAATCTGCATTTTCTGTTTCTTCTTTGAATACTTTTTCCAGTGTTTACAGCATTCACATTAAGTAGTGTCTTAGACTCAGTGCCATTTTTTCCGGCACCACTTGGGATTACAAAAGAGCCTGCTTAGAGAAGAAGGGGAAACGGCTCCCGAAACTCTACTTTAGAAGGCAGCCAACAGTGGGGAGAAATGGGATTGGGGCTTAAAGATCTGGCTTCTCGTTCCAGCATGCACTCAACAGGGTTGGGTCCCACATAAGTTCAACCATCCTTTCTTCTCCCTTTTGTCCGTTTGCTTTTGTCTTTCTTGGTAAAAATGGGTCAACCTGCCCCAATCCCAGAGTTATAGTGAGCTTATAAGATTATTCACTCAGAATTCTAATAATATCTATGGAATGTGCATGTCCACATAAAAAGCTTCCAAAGGGTGGTGTCTGACATACATCCTCAGCAACTAGGACTTGTGGGGCTGGACACACAAACACACACATACACACGAATATACTTATGAGTGAAAGTATCAGAAAAGATTAGTGGTCATCTGTATTAATGTATTAGTGGCCAATCTGTATTAATTAATTATCTATAATACATACTGTAATGTATATTTTTCATTCTCTGTGTAGACCTCATTTGCTGTTCTTCATTTACGTAACAGTTGTGAGAAATTAAATGTATCTATGCTCCAGAATTATGCGGGATAATATCTATCGAATGCTTCTTCTGTGCCCACCCTGGTTTTGGCTGGTGGAAATACAGTGAGCAAGATGGACAAGATCTCTCTCCTCAGTGGGCTGCCAGTCGACCGCGCAAGTCAGAGGAGAAAGACAGTAATGCCCAGGGATATAATGATGGATGACGATGAAGACAAAGTTATGAGAGTCGAGTGCCTGGACTGCCTTCTTCAGATCTGGTGGTCAGGAATAGGCTCTTTCAAAAGCTGATTCCAGAATGCAAAGGAGTTAGCCATGCACGAATCTGGGGGGAGACGGTTCCAGGTGGAAGGAACAGCTAATGCTAAGGCCCAAAGGGAAGGGTTGGTTTGTCACATCTGAGGAGCATCAGAAAGGCCAGTGTGGCCAGAGGAGCTGTGAGAGATGAGCTCCTAGAAGCAGGCAGGGCCCCCATCACCCGGGGCCTGGTAGGGGTTGCATTTGGCTGCATGTAAAGACACCAATCACAGGGACTGCATCTACTAGGGGTTTGTTTTCCACACAACAAAACAGTCTGGAGGCAGGGTCCACTGCTCTGCAGAGACACCACAGAACCTCAAAGTCCCGCTTCCTTTGCTCTTCCTGTTCCGCCACCTTTAGCATACAGCTTTCATGCCTTTGGTTGCCTCGTGGTTGCAATACGATTGCTCTGCCTTCCACCTTCTGTCTGAGTTCAAGGTGGTGTGAACAATGAAGTCACCAGGAGGAAGGGTGGTCCTCATATCAAGAATGCAGAAACTTCCCCAGAAAACCCCAGTTGACTTCCACTTACATTTCAATGGCCAGAACTGCCTCTTGGCCCCCCCTAGCTGTAAGGGAGGCTGGGAAATATGGGTGTTTGTTTTCAAGCTAAATTCCTTAAACAGCCGTATTTTCTTCAGTAGGAACGCTATGGATTAGGCAGGTACTCACACCGTAAGGAATAGTTTGGATTCTCCTCTAGATGGGAAGGTATCTATGGGTAGGTGGGTGAGTCAGGAGTTCTGCTTCCACATGTAAAACTAGGCATGGCTGTTAACACTAGAGTTTCTTGATCAGTGTGGTCCCAGAACAGGTCTCAGGCAAAGATATGGATCCTCTCAGGCCTTGGTGCAGCCCAGTGGTGACCGGAGCCTCCAGAGCCCTTGGGTAGCTTAATTCCTTCCTCAGCATGCTCCTTCTTTTACCCCCAGGGTTCCCTAGCAATGCCATGGGTCACTGAATCGAAGATGCCATTGCTCTTAACATATGACTTTAGGTACCACTAAGAGGAAACAACGCTGCCAACTAAACTATAACACAATGTTTTCTAACCTAGAATTTTTATTTCATACTTCTTAGAAATGGTTCTTTTAGACTTAAGGCATGAGTTTTTAACCATATAGCACTCTTGAACACACATAAAGAAGAAAATATTCAGTTAATTTGGTTAGGTATCCTTAAAGCTTCTACTTAGAATCAAATCATCAGTGTCTGTGGATTTCCTCACTCTGTTCTATGAATAGTTAGTGATGGAGCATCGCCTAAAAGAGTGCTCCACTATTGATTTCAGATTTTCTTCTAAGCTGCTGACACCTGTCTGCAAGTTTTGATGTGAATTCAAGACAAAGACAACTATATCATGACTGCTGCCTGGCCAACAGCTGTCCTGCTGGTAGTGCTACTGGAACGTCGGGGGAAAGTCCCAGATCAACGTAGAGTATGTGCATTTCTCTGTGTGCCGTGATGCAAAGAGCTGGGCAGAGCTAAGTTAGACATCTGGGTAAGGGAGGTCAAAGGTGCAGCGGAATGTGAGTCTGGAGCTTAATGGAGAGGCAGGCATAGAGAAATGGGTTTGCAGATTTGGGATCCATAAGCGTATGGATGATAGTCCATACGCATGATGGCCTCATGTGACCACTGAAGCCAAGTTTAGACACGGAAGAGGGCTGGTGTTGAGCCTTGAGAGACTCAAGTGTTTAGAAATCTAGAAGAGGAGACAACCAACCCAACTGAGAGTTAGCAGCCAAGCCTCCAGCCCAAGCACTGGATGTCAAGGCCACGATGTGGCAACCCTGAAGCTAAGGAGGAAGGGGACGGTCAGCTAGGTCAAGTGCTGCTGACAGGTCAAGCAGGATGAGAGTGGAAGAGTGAACACTGGATTGGGCAGCACGGAGGTCACGAGTGACCATGATAAAAGGACGTTCACTGGCTGGTGGCAGCCTTTGTGGCGCTGATGACAACCAGACGGACTGGACTGGGTTGAGGAGCCGGGGGTGGGGTGGGGTGGCGGTTGAGATGCTCTTCGAGCAGCTGTGCTGTCAAAGGGAGACATACAGCCAAGAGAGCCGATGGTGTTTCCTTTTCTAAAGACAATGGACATGTCTGAACGCTAATTTAACAAGGCGGGATTGATGGTCAGTAGAAGATACCTGTAGTTACAAAGCGCTTGAGAAGGCGAGAAGGTTGCAATCCGAGGCACAAGGCCAACGGGTCAGCTTTGGACAGAATCAAGACCCAACGCAGCAGGAAGACGGCAGAGAGAGGGGACACAGACGCAACCTTGCAAGACCTCTGTCCAGGTTTCCAGGCTTCACAGCTCTGCCTTTCACTCCCGGGGGGAAGGCTCTCCCATTTGCAGCATCTTTTAACAAATCCCCGCTATTCTTGGGCCCCCGGTCGGTCCCACCTGGGGTCTCATTTCCGCACTTCACCGGTCGCTCCGAGCGTGAGCCGGGTGAGGCCATCTGGCAGACGGGCCTGTTCCCCGACGGCACACAGCACCCCTGGGCGCCCCACTGTTGAAGCTGTTTCCCCACCACCGTCACCGTCTATCTGGAGGGTTGGTGGAGCACCGTGCACGGGGGTGCCACCCTCCTGCTGGGCTCTTTTCAACCTCGGGCGACTGTCGCCGCCGGCACCAACGCCCGCCTCTTCTAACCGCCAACGCCCCGCCCCCGCTCCCCTTCTTCCTCCTCCGCCCTTGGCCGAGGCGTCCAACGTGGCGCCGCCGACTGCGCATGCTCAGTACCCGAGGGCGCGCGGGCGCCGGCGGGGCGGGGCGGGCGCAGAGACGCCACCGCGCAGCCGCGGGCTGGCGGGGCCGCGCCACGTAGGCGCGCGGCGGCCGCGCCCCCTCCAGGCGGCCGCGGTTGGTCCGCCTGCGCGCGGCCCCGCCGCCCCACGCACGCGCCTCCCTCGCTCCCGGCGCTCACGCTCGCGCGCACTTTTCTCCAGGCCCGCGAGCACTCGACGACTGCCGTCCAGGTCCCTCTGAAACCCGGTCGCACCATGTCTTCGCCTCCCGAGGGGAAACTAGAGACGAGAGCTGGACACCCGCCCGCCGGTACTGACTCGTTCCCACTTTCTCTCCTCTCGCGGGCCCGGAGGGCGGGCTCGAACCCGCGGGCACGGGGCGCGGAGCGCGGAGCGGGGCGCCGGGCGGGGGAGGCAGCCGGCCAGCCTGGGACGTGTCCGCTCGTGGGGTCTAAGTTAAACTCAGCCCCGCGCTGGTGAGACCTGTTTCTTTATGCGAAACATCGCAAGCCTGTGCGAGTTGCACGCAAATTAGAGTGACTTGAACAAGCCCAGATGCACAACTTGCTCCCAGAAGTTTGGGCGGTGAATACTTACTTAGAATGTACAGATGTTTTAGAGAAACGAGTAGCCGAAACAACAACAAATCAGTGTTTTTAACGTCATGATGATAAATCGTAGGCTGACAGCATCACAAAAGAACCAAAGGAGCGGAAATCATTTTTATCATTAATCACTCAATATGACTTTTTTTTCCTCCAGTTTCTGTCGCATTCTGCTTTTCCTCAGAAGCGGTTTTGTGTTTTGCTTTTTGCTTTTGCACAGCCTAAACTTCCGAGCCAAGGAAGTTAAATGCAGGAAAGAGTCATCTTTCTTAGAAAATGTGTCTCTAACCAACCTTCACGTTCAAACCGTCTCCTCCCCTTTCTGAGCCCAGTTCCTGTTTGCTCTTTCGAATCTGCCCAAACTGGTGGATTGCTTCTTCTCCTCTCCTTTGGAATGACGATTGATCCATATGGAAGGACACTGGGAGGGAATCAAAGGTGACTGGGTCCCAGGATACGAGTCACTTCAGTGTGTGGGGTTTTTAGGGTCTTAGTTGCACACGTTAGTTAAAGCATCAACTCAGTTTGCTAATAACAGAAGCCTTAGCCAAACATGGCTGCTTTTTATGGAACATTTGTGCCTTCTTGTTAGAGGAAAGATTGCCCTAATTTGTGTCTGCCGCCCCCCACTATAGGGCACTAATTCTCTGCCTCAACACGGTGCATAGAGAAGTTCTTTACAAATGTTGCATTCCAGAGTAGGGAATGCTTTTCACTAGTGAAGCAAGCTCTGAACAACAAGAAGACTGGCAGTAGGAAAGAAAAATGGCTAACCGATGCGTGGGGATGTAAGAGCATGGGATTTTAGGAAATAGTTCCACTGTAATGGAAGATAGACTTCGGGGGTCTCTGTGTTGAATTAGTTTAAAATTAAAAAAGAACTTCAAAGGCATTTCCTCTAATGATAACTCTGACTTTTAATTCCTGCCCCTGCGGGTTCATGTCCATCATTCCTGCCTCATGACCTGGGCAGCACGGCAGGAGGGAACACCTGCATTTACACTCGTGGCCATGGACCACGCAGCAGCAGTCTGCACAGGGCTCCCCTGTCCCCGGGCAATGAGTGGCATTAGATGTATGTGTTGGAATGATACCAAAGCAAAGTAGCAGTAATGAAATTGCATATAGAGACAGCCATATGGAGAGTTTTAAGATCAGAGGTATAAACTGTCTATATGAACTCCCTGGGAGAAACTTCATGAAGGACTCTGATTTTCTTTGAATTGTAAACAGCTAGGCTGTGTGAGTTACAAGTTAAACATCTTATTTATGCCCAAGGAGAGGGGAACCAGTGTATTTGTGCTGCTGTAGCAGTGAACTTGGGTTTTAAGTTTCGAGGCCTGTCACTTCTCTAGGGTTCAGTTTTCCTAATCCATGAAATGGGAGGTTCGGGCCAGATGGTCCCTGAGAAAGTAGCAGGGCACGGCTGCCTTTGTGCTGTTCCTGTCGCCATCCATCAGGATTGGAGCCCAGGGGCAGTTAGTCCCACAGGTAAACTCCTCAGGTGACTTCAGGGCAGGTCCCTTAAGCCTTTGAGACCCCCGTCCAGCAGGAGCTGCTAAGGAAGCTGTCACTGTCATCCTGCATTTCCCAAGGCCGGTCACACTTGGCCAGGGGTGCAGGTTAGAAAGAGACCTTTCGTCCCTTGCGGTATGTTGCCTCCCAGGTAGTACCGCTCAGGTGCTTTTTCTCCCTGTGGTACAGAGGCCCCTGTGTGGAAGCCTGTTTTGGCAGAAAGTTCTGGGTGGCCTAGTTTACTCCGGTATGATCAGAGGTTAGACAGTTCTGCAGATTAGATGTTAAAAAAAAAAAAAAAAAGGCAACCACTATAATAAAGGATAATCATCAAGTACCGCCCAGAGCCCAGTTCATAAATCAAAATAACAGCCTTAAAAACACTGGGAACACTTTCATTAAGGGCTTAAGTTGGATAACAAGAGCTTGTGCTTAAATCTGCAATTGAAAAGACTAAAACTGTCCTCCATGACTCTCTTCTTTTTCTTTTGTGTTTTCTCGTTACTGCTGTCTGAACCGGGGATGCTCCTGTGCATCCCCATAGCCTCCACCTGCCCGCCTGTTCTTGCTTCCAGGGCTGGGTCCCATTGATGCGCCGTGCCTGGTTCAGAGCACTCAATAAATAGCTCCCGAGTTCCTGCAGAGCCTCTCACTGCCTCTCCCTTGCTCCGTAGCGTGTGTGGCCCACAGCTCCCCTCCACTGCTGAGCTGTCTCCAGCGGGTATTGGGGGTGCAGGTTGGATGGTCAGCCAGCTTCGGCAGCAGCATCACAGTGGAAACTGTAACTAACATTTGCTGAGCGTTACAATGCGTGGGGTATAGGGGAAGAAGAAGGATTTTCCCTTTACCCTTCTAGGTTCTTAGCTGAGATCCCCCTTAAGATAAAGGACAGATTAACAGGAGAAAAACTGAAGTTTAATAACATGTATATCTCCTGTATACATGGGAGATACTCAAGAAAAATGAGTAACTCCCAACCACCACCTTAAATAGTAAAGATGAAAAATGCCAGGGAGAAAGGGAGGCCCCGTTATGGGAGGGAACCAGGAAATGCACCAGGGGAAGGAAGACGATTATGCAGATGTGAGATTCTCCTATAATTTAGTCATCCTTTTCTTCCTGGTACAGAGAGAGAGACACTTACAAGGGGAGATTTCCCTTATAAATGTAAATGTTCCTAACAAGGGTGACTCCTCGGTATACGGCTTTTCCTTGTGTGCTGTTTCTTAATCAGCTCAAAAATCATACTTCTGCCAAAGAGCCATGTTTTGGGGTGGCATGCTCTGCTCCCCTTCACCAGCCCAGTTCTAATCACTCGGTACTCATGAGCTCATTTAACTAGCAGTCATCTTACAGTTGGGATACGGAGGACAACACCCTCTGGAGGATTGCCGACACGCCCAAGCCTTGAACCGGCAGCCCTTCTCGACAGGGGGCTCCATCGCTTGCTGGGGGCCTCCTCCCAAGGTGTGAGATTAATGAGCCTTCTGAAGAGCCTGGGAGAAAGGTGCTGGGCGAATAAATACAAAGTCCACCCCCTGAGTGGTGGCTGGCACTGCATGGTGTCCTGCAGTGCGCTGGGGGCCGGGTCCTCTGGAAAAGTAACCAAGTCTTCACGATTTGAGACCTTGCCACTGCCCTCGGCCACAGATATCTGCGGAGACATGGGGTGAGACTGCTTGTTTTATGGGCGTTCTTGCAAATGCAGATTAGCAAAGTGAGTGAGGTTCTGTTTCGTCCAGCGGCAGCGCTCTGATCGCCGGCAGAAGGGGGGACGTGATGCCAAGCCCCACTATTACTCCTGCCGGTTTCCATGAGTTTGTGGTGGCGACGGGGATAACGTCTCTTTGTTAAATACGTTTTGCTGGCCCTGGTCCCCCCCCATTTCCAAGCGGAGCCAAAACCGTATGTCAGGAAAGTTCTCATAAATCTAATACAGGATAGCTTGGAGCGTTACTAATTTTACATATGGTTTTCTTTCAAGAGTAGACTTTATGTTCCTTCTAGAACTGAGTCAAATGGATTTATTAAAGTAAAATGGGAAAGAGACCACTTTGCTTTCTTTAGTAACTTCAAAATAATTCAGTTCTCTGTTCTCTTGATCAGTCAGGATGCATTTAAAGGGCTGTGGGTGATACTTCTCCCTGAATTATCTCCGTCGGGGGTTTTCATATTATCGCGGCCACTCTGTTGCTAGAAAGGCAAGACTGATTTGGTTTTTAGTGTATTAACCGTGCAATCACAGGTGTGCTAAGCACGCCCCCAGCACCCTCAACCCAGTCACTGATCACCGCTTGAAGATACAGCAGAGAGGTCTGCCTTTGCTCCTGACATGCCAAGAAAAAAGAGAGACCCTTTTAGTCACTGCATTTTTTTTTTTGATAATAATATTTTAATTTTAATCTGAACCTTTTTTTTTTTTTAATTTATTTTGTTGAAAGTCACTGCATTTTTTAAAAAAGCTCCCTGTCAGGGTGGACCGAGCACCTCTAAGACGTGTTTTCGATTTCGCCTCTGTGCTCTAGGACTTTGGGGGATAGGCGCGTCCTCCTATTTTCTGTGAGTGTCCTGTTTATTTCAGACGATGCCTGTGCACTCTTGCTTGGTTTTGTGAGTAGTTTCCCCTTCCCAGCTTCAGAAATTCTTTTCTTTGGATAGGGACTATTCACTTTTGTATAAAGTACTGTATTAGTTACAGTTTTATATTGTACTCACTAATTGTAACAGACAACCCCAAATCTCAGTGGCTGAGCCAGTCCAGGTTTATTTCTCTCCCGGTGGCCCTCGTACCAGGAGAAATGCAGAGGCCCAGGTCCCTCCTGCCCAGCGACTCCGCCTCTGCGGAGGGGACTGAGTGCAGGCCGTGGTGCCGGGGCCTTGTGGTGCTTCGGCCTGGGAGCGGCATGTGTCACTGCGTTAGTTTCCTGCGGCCACTGTAGCAAAGCGGCATACATTTAATGGCTTAAAACAACACAACTTTATTATCTTCCAGTTCTGGAGGTGAGAAGTGCAAAATGGGTCTCACTGGGCAGAAATCATGGTGTTTGCAGCTTCCTTCTGGAAGCTCTAGGGGAGAATCCATTTTCTTGCCTCTTCTAGCTTCCAGAGGCCATCCACAACCTCAGTTCCATCTGTGACATTCCTTCCCCTTTGCCATGCAGCCCAACACATAAATGGGTTCCAGGGACTAGGGCGTGGCCATCTGGGGAGGGCGCATTACTCTGCCTCTTTTTGCTGTATTAGGGCCACGACCCAGGTAAATGGCCCCAACCCAGCTGCAAGGGAGGCTGGGGTTAGGGTTGATGAACGCTGCCTCACTGCCTGTCCCCAGGTACCTCCAGGCAGGGATGCTACTTCTCCGTGGACTTTCTGAAATCCGCCGCCCTGAACGCAAGGTTTTCCCCTGCGGCTGCCCACACCCTCCTCGGGTTTAGCCCAGTCGCGTCCGGCTGGCCCTTGTCTTGGCCTGCTCTCCACGCGGTCTGTCCTCCGGGGCACCCTGTCAGGGGATGGAGCGGGCCCTGCCCCATGCTCCACGCCTCTGAACCCCACGTCCTCTCCCCTGCGGGGTGAGCGGGCTTGCCGCCGTGTCACTGAAGGGCCTTCCCACCTTAACACCTTCCGACTCTGAGCGCAGAATAGCAGGTTCCCTTGTTTGGTCCTCAGTTTTCTTAGAGAGGAAACCGTCAGGGCTGCAAGTTCAGCAGTTTATCTGGGACTCACTCGCTTTTTAGCGCAAGTATCACTTTCCGCTGCTGCCTCAGGCCGGAAAGCTCCCTCCCGTGGGGGGAGCTGCACTTGGCCTCGGGGGGGTGAGGGGTGCCGGGGCTCCCGGGGTCCCCATGACTCACTGCCTTTCACCCTTCAGCCTCCACTCTCCCTTCACGGGGCTCCCCACCTCGGGGCCACCAGCCTCCCCAGACGGGCACGGCTCTTCTGCTGGCCAAGGAGCCTCCTCTCCTGGTGGAGCCCTTCCTCTTAACCAAGAGGGACCACATTCCTTTGCCCTGATCCCACCACTGTCCCCAGCCCGGGGGCTGTCCAGTCCCGTGTCCACTTTGCTTTCCGGCCGCAGTGCTGCTCTACCTGAGATGATTACATTCTCGGCTAACCTGCAGCTCTGGGTGTTTCTGGTTTGCTTCCTTTTGTTCTCACCGGAGCAATTCTTGGAGCCTTTCATCTCTTTTTTGTGCGTGGATTTGGTTTCCTTTGCATCACATTTCAGTAGCTGTTCTTGGGCAAGAGCAAAGAAAGCATCCGCTCACAAGTCCTGCTCAGCACGGCAGCCAGGGCTCGGGCTGCTCCCCGGTGCAGGGTGCTTTTACTGTCCGTCTAGGGACACCCTTCTCATCCCCCTGCCCGGCGTGCAGCTGGGGGGTCTTCCTAGCCTGCTGTCGAGTGTGGGCCCAGAGCCAGCTGTCGGGGACCATCTCACAGTCAGGCACCCAGATGCCTGAGGGGATGCCCGGCCCCGGGGGGATATGTCATCAGCTGCTTCCTCAATATTTGCCCACCTGACAAAGTCTGACCTGGAGGATGCTTGCTCTGCCCCCTTTGCTCCTTGGGTAGGAAGCTGCTCTGCAGAGAACTTTCAGCATCAAACACACTTTCTTTCCTGGCCTAGACCCTCTCCATAGGCCATCACTCTTGTCTCTCTGAGGAGTGTCGCTCTGTTTCCTGGAATGTTCAAACAGGGCAAGGCCTGCGGGTTGTGATTAAGGGCGCAGGCTGCCGGGGTCAGAAGCTTGCTACCTGTGCGACCGGGGCCACTGGCTTCCCCTCCTCTTTGGGGGGGGGGGTCTACACCATAGGGTGATTGGAAAGTCAGGGGGTAGGGGGGCGCCCGGCCAGTGGTTAGAACAGGGCCTGGCATGTGGCGGCATGAAGAGTGGAAGGATCCTCCAGGATCTGCAGTTCTCCACAACTTACTTAGATGTGTGAGATACTGACGACAGTCCTGGAGGTGGTCAGCTGACCAGGGCAGTGGAGCGCCCCATGGTGGGCGAGCACTTTGCAGGGTGTGTCACTCACTCCCCAACAATCCGGTACATCGGTCCTGCCATCCCTACTTTACACGTGAGGAAACTGTGGGGAGGAGGTGATAAACCACCAAGGACTCGCACACTGGAGGGTTCTCTAAGTGCTAGATGCTAGTTGTGAAAACCCGGCTCCTAAGAGTAGCTAAGAGTTGAGCATTCATGGGAACCAGGCCCTGGCGGAGGTTTTTCACATGGGCTCACTCCTTCAGCCCTCAGAGAACCTCTGGGGGGAGAGCACTGCCACCCTTTCTTCACAGACGGGACCCTGAGACAGTGCCAGCAACTTGCCAACACACACACACACACACACACACACACACAGAGGCAGAGCTGGGATTTGAACCCAGGAATCTAGCTCCAGTATCCATGCCCTTAACTTCAGCTTGGCGCTCCTGTTAAGAGGAAGCTTGTTATTCTTTTTCTCCCCCCCCCACCTTAAATTTATTTATTTATTTATTTATTTTTGGCTGCGTTGGGTCTTCGTTGCTGCACACCGGCTTTCTCTAGTTGCAGCGAGCAGGGGCTACTCTTCGTTGAGGAGCATGGGCTCTAGGCACCCGGGCTTCAGTAGTTGCAGCGTGTGGGCTCAGTAGTTGTGGCTCGCGGGCTCTAGAGCGCAGGCTCAGTAGTTGTGGTGCACGGGCTTAGTTGCTCCGCGGCCTGTGGGATCTTCCTGGACTGGGGAGTGAACCCATGTCCCCTGCATTGGCAGGCGGATTCTTAACCACTGCGCAGCTTGTTATTCTTGAAATTTGAAGCTCACATTTGAATAACAAGCACCACAACAAAAATCTGAGTTGTTTTTTTTTTCCGAATGTCTCAGAAAAATACTTACATTCACAAAGAATTCTGCAAAGATTTCTGCAGAAATAACTCTGCCTTTGCATTTTTTACCGATGAAGAGTCCTAGAGACAGTAATAAAACATTCGATAAATATGTGCTGTCATATTTTTTGACAGTCGTGCAAGTTAGAATGAATCTGTCTCAGCCTTGAGTTATTATTAGTATTGCCACTTTTTATTGCTGCATTAATCAGCACACATACTGTGAGAGATTGATGAAGTTAATTGTTTTTATAAACTAGATTAAATGAAGTGCTAATGTGGGGTGACTGGGTTTGGACGTGTGTACTTACGTCAACAGAGAAGTGGACAGGCTCCCTGTGAGCTTCCCGAGATGTGATTGTTTCGAACGTCACCTTGACATTCATCCTCCATTCCTTTTGTAGTGAGTTGTACACTCTTTTTACTGTTAGCCAGTTTATAGAACACACCTGGGATTTATAGTTTTAAGGTTTTTGTGTCTGCCAGGTTGAAATGATTCAGAGATTATTTTTAAATGGGCATCTGTATTAGTTTGCTAAGGCTGCTATAACAAAATACCACAGACTGGGTGGTTTCAACAACAGAAATTTATTTTCTCACAGTTCTGGAGGCCAGGAGTCCAAGATCAAGGTGCCGGCAGGTGTAGTTTCTCCTGAGGCCTCTCTCCTTGCTTGCAGACGGCCGCCTTCTCACTGCGTCCTCACATGGCCTTTCCTCTGAACACATGCATCCCTGGTGTCTCTTCCACTTCTGATAAGAGCATCAGTCCTATCAGATTAGGGCCCCACCATAACAGCCTGATTTTAACTTAATTGCCTCTTTAGAGGCCCTGTCTCCAAATCCAGTTAGGTCTGAAGTTCTGGAGATTAGGGCTTCAACCTATGAATTTAGGGAGATCACAGTTCAGCTCATAACAGCATCTTTAATCAGTTTCTCGTGGACCTGGGATAGGGGTGGGATAAATGGGGGAGGAAAATGAATTTAAAAAAAATTTAGTGAGACAGTTCTTCTAGCCTCCTCTTTTGGCCAAAAGCATTCATAATCTTATATTTCAAGAGAGTGAGTAGATAATTATCTTAAATATATTACAGAATTTTATTTTCAGTCTCCATTTCTTAAGGTTTGGCAGGCTACATAACCTGGGAAATCTTGATAAGCCACCTGCAAATGGTATTTTTGTTTTCTTATTTTTTCTTTTTTTAATTTGAACCCAAAGTGAGGGAAATCTGTAAGAATCACACCCAAAAAAGTAGCTAAATTCAGAACAGTTAGCCTGAGCCTTCGGCCCACATGAGGCAGGAAGTGACCTGGTGTCTCTTCCTCTTTTTATACGAGCACCAGTCATACTGGAGTAGGGCCCCACCCCTATGGCCTCATTTAACCCAAGACCCCAGCTGAAAGCTGGTGCTCAGAGGCCAAACTAATGGAGAAAGGGTGCAGGAAAAAACTGTCCAGCAATACAGTGGGGTGGTGGGGAAGCTGGTGTGTTTCAGCCTGGCCTCTGGATGGCAAACAAAGGCACCTGGAGAATTTGAAACTGCAGGCCTGCCTTTACATGGGCGATGAGTTCAAATTTACACTGTTTGGCCATTCCTGTTCTCAGTTAATGTAAAAAGGATTGCCAGGTTTGACAGAAGCATGTACAGCATCTCTCCAAAGGGATGCTGCCTGCACCCCACACCCCAGAGGATCCCCACAGATAAAGGCTTACTGAAGACAAGCCCATGGCCCACACTCACCTCAAACAAGAGCCAGAATCAGAGAAAAACGAACAGTGAATGAGACTCCCGAGGACCTCAGATAATAAAATAATTAGATATACAACCATAAGACAAGTATGCCTAAAACGATTAAATACATAAAAGAATTAAGAACACGAGATATGAGTAACGCACTATCAAATAAAGACCAGACAGATTTGAGGGGGGAAGAGCTCTAGAAATGAAAAATAAAAACGATTGGAATAAAAATCGGTCAGGATAAAAGCAGATTTTTGAGAGAATTACTGGACAGGGTTATATTTCCTTCTTAACAAAGTAAATGTCCCCTCCCCATTGAAAAGAAGTGATGGTGGCAGCAGGGATATTCCCATTCCAAAACCAGACCAGCAGACGCATCATTAAACACGGTCCTTTATTTCACATGCCCTCTGCTTTGCTTTCCTCTGACGGACTGCAGCTGGGTACCGCTGGCCATGCAACAGGCATTGTCAGCTTCCTGAATCCTCCCAGGGAAATTGAAAACTAATAAACCCGAAGTGTATAAGCCTCAGGGTGTTTCACATTCTCCTTCCTGTTTGCAGCATCATAAAGAAACCAGTCCTGGGCTTTCATAATTCAGCAGGGTCCAACGTAATTTGAAACACCAGAGGATGTGGCCTGGCAAGCTGGTTGTACTGTGTGGTCAGAGCAGGGCTGTGGCAGAACGCGGAGTGGCTATCCTGAGGAGGGAGGGTGAACGCCCTGAGCCCCACACCCGAATCTGGGGCCAATGAGCTCAGTTAATACACTCTACTTTGTGTCAAGTGCCAGGAAGCTGCTCAGCACCTCTGTATTCGTCCTTTTGGGCTGCTATAACTGAATACCACAGACTGGGTGGCTTGTAAACAGCAGACATTCTCACTGTTCTGAAGGCTAGAAGTCCAAGGTCAGGGCACCAGCAGATTCGGTGTCTGGTGATGTCCTGCTTCCTAGTTCACAGACGGCTGTATGCTCTGTCCTCACCTGGCAGAAAGGGTGAGGGAGCTCTCTGGGGTCTCTTTGTAAGGGCACTAATCCCATTCATGAGGGCTCCACCCTCATGACCTAAGCACCTTCCAAAGTCTCCACCTCCAAACAGCATCACTTTGGGGGTTAGGATTCAACAGCCTCTCTTCTCATCTAAACTTCTCCATCTTAGGACGTGGCTCTTATCCCCTTTCTGGAGATGAAGCATTGAGGCTTTGAGTGGCTGACTAATCTAAGACCATATAGCTGAGGACATAGAGGGACTTGCTGACCCTAAAACACGCACAGGCGACTGCCATATGGGGCTGGCTTTTTGGATATAAGACCAGCATTTCCAAACTTTATCCCATGGAACACTAGAGTCCTGAAGAATGATAACCAGCATTCCCTGGGGGAGGAGTTCTGTGGTGAAATACACTTGGGAAAGGTGGCACATTGTATGCCCCATATAAAGCTTACAATGCACACTAAAGGCAGAAAATCTGTCTTGAGGAAACACATTTAATTTGTTCAACCTCGCATTTCCCACACTTAATAGATCCTAGAATCCCCACTTCTGTTGTCATTTTTTTCTCTTGCAAAACATTATTAACATATTAGCCATTAAGGGAATACAAATCAAACTACAATAAGACACCACTTCACACCCACTAGAATAACTATAAAAAGATAGACAATAACAAGAGTTGGCGAGCATGTGGAGAAATTGGAACCCCTACTGGTTGGAATGTAAACAGTTCCATGGCTTTGGAAAGCATTTGGGGATCCTTCAAAAGGGTAAATATGGGGTTACCGTGTGACCCAGCTATTCCACTCCTACATATGTACCAAGGAAATGAAGGTATATGTCCATGTGTCCACACAAAAACTTGTACATACACAGTTGTTTATATCTGCATTATTCACAGTAGCCAAAAAGTGGAAACAATGCAAATGACCACCACAGATGAATGGATGACAAAATGTGGTCCACCATGCGTGCCGTGGAGTATGATTTAGCCATGAAAACGAGTGAAGTACTGACACAGGCTGTGACATGGATGGACCTTGGAAACGTTATGCTAAGTGAAAAAGCCTGTCACCAAAGACTATGTATTTTATGATTCTGTTTATGTCGAATGTCCAGAAGAGGCAAATGCAGGTGACTGGTTGCTAGGAGCAGGGGGAGAGGAGGGATTGGAGAGTGACCGGTGATGGGTTTCTGTTTAGGGTGATGAACATGTTTGAAAAGGATCGTGTGCAACTCAATATACTCAAAACCAGAGAACTGAACACTCTAAATGGGTGGATTATATTGTATGTGAATTATATGTCACTAAGGCTGTTTTTAAAAACCAGATAAACTTCTGCCAACTCTAGGGTTTCACAGCACAGTTTGGGAAAGGTTGCCACCGCAGTGGACTCTGGCTGTGTGTACAGCAGCTGTCCTGTGTCACCTGTGGCTGTATCGCCCCTCTGAAAGCACCATCTGCATTTGAGAAAATATTACAGGCAGGGATTAAGTGGGGGTTTTTTTGCATCGAGAAGCTGAGTATAACCAAAAGCAAGCAGCCACTGTGTCCACACGGTTTATACTCTGGTTGCACTACTGCTCTTACCAAATACTTGAAAGGAGACCAGACAAACAAAGGAGCCTTGGAAACTTTCTAAGTGGATCTGAAGTAAGAGACAGCGTTGAGTGTCACATCATATTGAATCTCCCTCTGACAGCCTTAACCTCTGTGGTTAATCACCGTCGCAGCCGGCTGATCTGGACTAACCTGGGGCCATGGGACAAACACACACTCTCGAGCTAGTTCCGCTGCCGTCCGGTGGTTCCGTGTCCACACTGATCATACCCTCTTTGTCTTCACTGCAGTGAAAGCCGGTGGGATGCGAATTGTGCAGAAACACCCGCATTCTGGAGACACCAGAGAAGAGAAGGACAAAGACGACCAGGAGTGGGAAAGCCCCAGGTAGGAGAGTTCTGGCGAACCTTGAGATGTCTCACAAATCACCGTTATTCAGTTAAACGCTAACGTTTGTTCTCTGCTCCGTGCTTCTGATAACCCCTGGGCTTCGTGGGCCCTGTGCTGTGTGCTTTTCCTCTCCTGAGCAGTGAGGTGGGGCTTGTGTTCCCAGACGGGAGAAACAGGGCATCGAGAGCATGCCCTCTGCCTGCATAAATCCGAGCAGGTGCATCTGTCTGTGGGCAGAAGACCTGAACCCCCACTACCATACTGAAATCGCCCACAGACCTTTGAAAATGCCATACTAGTTGAATCTCTGGGCTGGGCCTGGCATTCTGTGCAGTGAGGGCAGAGAACTACTGATTTAAATAATGTTTACAAACGTTAGGGCTTTGCCAGTTTCAGCCAAGCAGAATCACTGAGGCCACACCCTTATGAGTGACCGAGTGCCCTTAAACGACATCTCTGCCCCCAGCTTCCCGGGTCCGTGACAGCTCGTCTTCCTACAACACCACCATCTCTGTTTACACCTGTCTTCCTTGGTGATTCTGATGTCAAGTTTGGTCCAACCACCTTGATACAAATCCATTTCCTTCCACCTTGTAACATAGAAACATGCGCCACCAATGCCCACCTGTCTGTGAGCTTGTCCATGTAAAGGAAAGTGGACACTAAGCTTTCTGCCTTATAACTCGCCCCCAGACAAGTCTCAGTCAGAGGAAAAGGAAGTGTGGAGGGCAGCCAACCTGTGTTTCTGTACTTCATTCCAACAGTCCTGAATAGCAGGTGGAACGCTCCCTGGGTTACACATGGGAGACTGAAGACCACAGAGGCCATACGCTTGCCATGCCGAGCAGGAACTAAACCCAAGTCTGGGGTCCAGAGCAGGGCAGGCTTCCATAAGAGTAGCTGCTGACAGCACGCACCCCCTAAGAAGGACGTGCATGTGCTTGGCGATCCCACGTGTCTGCTTACATATGTGCTGCGCCGTTGGGTATTTTCTGTAAAACCTCATGTGATATGACTTACAGGGCAGTCACTGGAGGGGAGGACAAAATTTGAGGTGAAGTTTCTGAGTGATTATTGCCCATTTTAAATCATGAGATCAGCAACGGGAAGGTTCTGCCTAAGTTCTGGTTTTATAAAAGAAGAAGGTGGTTTAAAGAAAATTCTAGAATTTTCTTTCCACTGGCTATCTTCACAAAGCTGTGTTTGGCACGTAACAACATCAGGAATTCTCCTACAGGTCCACGGTCCTGTATCTGAAAACCTTGGGGCCTAATTTATTTCAGAATTGAGAAATTCTGATGTTTTAGGAGAGGAAGCAGGTTTTAGGAGTATAAGACCGTACACATTTCATACAGCACCCGTAGTGGGATCTTGGGCAGCCTAGTCTGTGTATGATGTTCACACCAGCAGAGATGCATTTTAAAAATTTACAGACTTGGATCAGTCCAGGTTAAGTTGCGCCTGCATAAGAGGTGTAACGAAACTTTAGTTCAGTGTGTGAGAACATTCTTGGATTTGGAACGGAAGATAAGAGCATGTGGCCTGTAGTCATTTCCTCCTCTAGGAAACCCAGGATGTCACTTCCCTTCATACCCACTGGTTCCCTAAGAAGGAAGAGAGGATGAGACAGAGAGCCATGCCTGGAAAAAAATCCTGGAAAGTTAATGAAATGTGCTTTTCTGCATGAGTTTAAGTGGACTAAGGGACAAATAGCTATTTCTCTGCATAGCACAATGTCAGTACAGTGACAGATGATAATTTATTAGCGTGTTTAGAAATAAGGACAGAACAGCCCATTAGTTTTCTTTCTATTGATTTTTTTTCTCATGAGGTGAAATACAGCATTTATGGAAGATGAACAATTTAAATATATGTGCTAGAGGATGAACTATTACATGAGAAAGGGGAGAGCACCCAGCTCTCTAGATTTTAGCATCTTATCCACTTTGAAGGTTGGTTGGAATGAAGTGTTTTGAAGCAGGCGGACTGCAGGGCAGGGTTGCATATGAGCAAGGGTATGTTTGTTCCCTGCAGTCAGATTGTTGTACTGTGTTCCTCATGGGTGTGTTAGCTCTTGTCCTCTGGACTTTGGCTTCTCTCTTTACTGCTGTGGGTTAAACCACCGGACACACCATCGACAGAAGGGGTAAGCCCCTGCAGACTCTGAAGCTATTGGCATATGTTGCCAATACAATTTCTTCCAAACCCCTACACCAGACCTGGTACTCTGTATAATAGGTCATTTCCATCACCATGCACTCCCCGTTTTTCTGGTGAGCTAATTGAATAGTCATAGTTAATAATGGTCATTGATAATGTTACAGAATGCAGCGAACCTGGCCCTGTTCTAAGTGCTCTGCCCATGTTTTTTCATTTGAACCACTTGCAACAGCTCTATTCTCATCCCTCTTTGAGAGTTGGTTCTTGATTATTATCCTCATTCCAGATTACTACTCCCACTTCAACGGCTCAGAGCGGTTAAGTGACTTTTCCAAGGGCACATAGCGAGTGAGTGGCAGAGCCAGCATTCCAGAGTGGCAGCTGGGTCCATAGTCCCCCACTCTTAGCCCCTGGGCTGTGTGTATCAACTGAGCGCCTGTTTTGTGCTGGGCACTTACTAAGTGCTTCCCATTGGGTTTAATGCGCAAACCACCTAAAAGTTGGTATTACTATGCCCATTACACAGATGAAGAAACCAAGGCCCAGTGAGGTTATCTGACCCAACGATATGTAGCCAGTCAATGGTCTGGCCAGGATTCAGTCCTGACCCTGTCTTGACTTGGAAGCCTATGTCCTTAATAGGCTACAGAAGCCCCCTGAACTGACAAGATATTTTTAGGATCAACAGACTGTAAATCCAAATCCCTCTATAAAATAAACTTATTGATTCTGGGGTTGCCCATAACCTATTCCATATTCCTCAAGCCCATAATCCCACCCATGCAGCCCTACCGTCAGTAGATGGCCTAATTCCAGCTTACAACAGGGTTTCAGGGCACTGGGCTGGTTTTACTTTACATGTGGAAAGACCTCTTTATTTCCAGAATTTGCCAGACATTTAATGTTTTACATTAATTTCCCTTGGAAATGTCATGGCATGTGACTTCAACATTCATATCACCCTAATCCTAAAGTTCTATATTTTTTCATGGTTTGATCCAAGTGTTCTTCAGATATGAAAATAAGTGCCCAGTCTCAGATGCCAATTTCCTCCTTAGATCTGCATTTGCAAAACTCTTTGCTTTCCTTCCCAGATATTTAAAATTGGCTTTGTATTTACTGACTCATCTCTGGTGGCTTCCTTCCACAATCAGTAAATCAAGTACTGATTACAGAGAAAATGAACAACTGGAGCGTTAAAGAGGTTATTATGTGACCCAGAAAAACCCCCAAACACTTTTACTTGTAATCTTCTTTTGCAAGTCTTTGTTACTCTTACTCCCCATAATCTTGTAACTTTTCAGATATAATAATAAAATAATTTCTTCTGCCACCAAATTGTTTTGAAATGCTCCATTTAAAAAAAGAAAAAATAATAATGTAGCACAAATTTGAAAATGTTTCCCAAGAATTCCATCAAGCTGAGTTCTAGTTACCTGTGGCTCTTCATATAGAAACAGAGTAAGAGACTTCATTGTTATGAGCTAATACTTTCCTGAGTGGCTGCTGGATTCCATCTCAGAACTGACCCAATCAAGGAAAGCTCTGATCTTCCTCAAAGCCTTCTGTTGAGCATATTAAGTAAGATAAAGTGCCCAGTTTCATTATGTAAAAGAGAAATTGCAGCATAGAATGGACTTCAGTAGTCAGTAGGATTCACTAAAAAACAGTGTAGTGGTGAACATGTACTGAGGACCTACCATGAATCGAGCTTGGTAAAAAAAATATTTAAAAAGGTAGGTGACAGGAAGAGTAAAGTAGAAATGGAAGGGTTTGTGTGTGGACTGGGGGTGGGTAGGAAAGGGGTGGAAGGAAGAGGGAAGTGGGGATGGGGCAATAAGGGTAGGAGGGAGCAGCCCTTCTTTGAGCTCGGCAATTTGTACAGCTCTGACTCAGGGCTGTGGTATGTGTTCACATACCCCCAAGATAAGCAAACAATTCCAGTCATCCCGAATGTGGGAGAGATCCAAGATGGGATACACACAGTAACAGATGGACCTAATTGTAATACAAAGGCTACTATTACCAACTGAAAGGCGTGGGTGGGAGAGCGACCTAACCTAAGTACAATAATAGTATTTGGGGAAACAGTATTTTGACTGGATACTATAAGGCTAAAGACAAAAAATGCAAAAAAACTGTACATGAATGCTACACTCCAGTTAGTAAATATGTCTTCAGGGGTTTGGGTTAGCAATTCTGAAATTGCTTTATGTGTATATTACAGTTGAACAAACAAGTAAATATCTTGTGGCTAATAAGGAGTCAAATTTCTCACTGTTAGAGAAAGAAGCTTACAAATAGGAAAGGGGGAAGACTAAAATGGCTTTGTGGTGTTTAATTGGAATTGGAGGTATTAGTATGAACTCATAGTTTTAAATGGATGGATGGTTGGATGGATAGTAGATACATACAGACATGTACATACATACATAAATAAATATACATGGGGGAGGATTAGTGTACACACCTGTACTTCCCAGCTGTGTTCACTGACAGGGCATAAAAGAACTGGCACCGTGTAGCCATGAGCATCCCTAGGGCCAGGATCTTGGTTTCTAAACATTCCCCAATCAAGTGAACTAGGGTGTTTTGGAGAAGTAGTTAATTCCAGGACCAGGGCTGGAAAAATACCAGATGAGCCAGGAACAACTTGTAGCGCCAGAACATAAGGAAAATTCCAGAAAGGATGGGACATGTCAAAACAACACAGAAGCCAACCTGAAGGCACACCTAATGGCAAAGATGGAACAATTTGTGATAAAATAAATAATGATAGTATTGGAATATAACCCATAGAGTAAAATAGATATCCATGAGCCCATACTGATATAAATAAGTTGAATACATAAATGAGAAGGGGCAGCTCTTCTTTATAGAAGAATTCCAATTAATATTGGTGTAAGGAAGGTGGGAACTAGAATATCACCAATAGGCAAACATCACAGTGGCTGTCAGCAAGATCCACTGACGGATGCTACGATTAGTGGGCAAAAATTTAAGGAGAAACAGGATAATTTTACAGTGTCAGTTTCTTCCAATATATTTATTAATTGCAAAACAAGGAATGTCTTTACATGGAGACCGGCAATCTTTGGCATCCCTTGGCTTGTAGATGTATCACCTTGATCTCCGTCTTCACATGGTCTTCTCCCTGTGTCACTTCACCTTCCCTCTGTATATGTCTGTCTCTGTGTCCAAATTTCCCCTTTTTGTAAGGACATCAGTCATATTTGATTAGGACCCACCCTAAAAGCTTCATTTTAACTCAGTTACTTCTGTAAGATCCTATTTCCATAAAAGATTAAATTCTGAGGTACTGGGGGTAAGGATTTCATATATTTGGGGGTGGGGAACAATTCAGTGCCGAACGGATGTCAAATAGTAATCTATGGTCATTTTTAATGGTTCTCTCAGTTAAAGTTAATTCTGAAGATAAGAAACAGAAAATTGAAAATGCTGAAGTTAAAAGATGGCACAGCCTATATGCCTGGGAATTTTTATCTAAGCCATTATCTGCATGTTTGAACTTGAACTAAACCATGTGGCTTGCGAGCCAATTTCAACATCATCCTTACTTTGCAACAATATCATCTTTTATATCCAAGCTAGTTGTCAGCTGCCTTTTAAAAGGGATGTGTCTTTCTCCCTGTGATGTGTGGAGATGCCGTTGGACTAGGAGTGCTGAGTGCCAGCCAGCTCCCAGCTCCTGTGCTGTTTGGATGGCGTGTGTCAGCAGGCAGGACCCATGACGTGGCAGCAACAGTTGACCCGGGTGCTGGAGCACCGTGGGCCACAGACCCTTGCCCTCGGCCGAAGGCAGAGTCTCGGTGTGGTGGGGACATTGAGTGACATGGGATGTCCTTGTGATGGGGGTATCTGGTGTCACCTGCTTGTGGACTGAGATGCCACCTCCAGGCAAAAGCCATCTTAAAGGTACAGCAAGATCCTCAAAATAGAAGGCACAGGAGGTCATAGCAGCGTGAAATAGTAATGGACGGTCCTGTCTGCCTTGGTGAGGAAAACGGGGAGAGTCTAGTTGCTGTTCGGCAGCTCTCACTGTCAGGTTTGCCCACGTAGGGGCTGGATGTTTGAGATGAAGGTGTCAGCAGGACCCTGCCCTCTCTGAAAGCAGTAGGGAAGGATCTGTTCCAGCCACGTCCCCTGGTTCCTTGGCTGGTGGTAACGTAACTCCAGTGTTCACATGGCATTCTTGCTGTGTGCATGTCTGTGTCCAATGCCCCCTTTTCATAAGGATGCCAGTCATACGGGATCAGGGCCCACCCTAATGACCTCACCTTAACTAATTATGCAACAACTCTATTTCCAAATAAGGTCACATTCTGAGGTACTGGAAGTTAGGGCTTTAACATAAGAAGCTTGGGTGAAGGGTGGGGACACAATTCAAGCCATAACAAGCAGGCAGCACCTCAATGCCACGAGGCATCGGTGGGTGGTGCCCAGCTCCAATGACATCCCAACAGCAGTTGTTGCTCAATAACTTATGAACCGTGAGACCTACATGGCAAATGACTCTTGCTTCTGTGCGATCCGTTATGGTTGCCCAGGCTGAGCACTGCAGCAGCCTGCCTTCCCGGCAGGTGGATGCCTTGTACCAGGGGTGTGGCCCCAAACTTTGATCATGCACTCCATCAGTTTAAAAAAACACTCTTTGCCTGCACCCTCCATATGTATATATTCATTTTTAAATTATACATGCATATTTTGCTACCATTATATACATTGTAAAAGGTATACAAAATGGATATTAATGTATTAGATCAAGGTGAAATAAGCAATATTTTAAATGTCTTGCTAACCATTATGACTTTTTATTATCATTAGCTAACATCTCAAGGTCCAAATACCCTCGAGGTAGTGTTTCTCATTAATGATTCCAATGTAAATCTAAATTTCTAATGTCCTTCCTGGTGATTTCAGGTTTTATGGAGAAGGGTGGCTTCCTGTCACGTCTGATTAGATCCTCTGTGTTTGTAATGTGGTTCATGAAATACTTGTGCCAGACAAGAAGCGAGAGCTCTTCTCTTTTATTATTGTTCACTTGTGCTTGTATTGGTGTTAACTTCAGCCTCTGGAGGATTTTTTTTGCAGGAATCTTTTGAAGCCACATGTTCCTTTTGTCACAGTTAGTTTAAATTCATCCATTATACATTTGAGCACTATCTAGCTGCTTGGGATATAATAAGATAGAACTAGAGAACTTAATTCGTTAGCCCGTTAACCAGACAGTGTCCTGTATATGTTGCAAGACACAGGAAGCAAAGGAAGGGGCGCAGGGACCTGTGGGTGGTGACCCCCCTCCTTCCTCCAAAGCCTTAAGGCCATGAGGCTGGGTGATGGACAGTCAGCCTGCAGACTGTAGTAAATAGTGGTAAAGCTTAGTTCGTTGTGTTTTGGTTCTTTAAGTAGAAGATAAATGCAAATAGAAAAATTTGCACGTTTATCTCACTTTCCCAGTGATGCTGTGGCCTTCTGAAGCACAAGGACTGCCTTCCTCGCTGACTGATTGGTGGTGGCTCCGATACCAGTTCTGTGGTTGTATGTAGTAGAAATTAAACGTGTCTTCCAAAACCTGTGGCTGTCTGTATTTTAGTGTGATCAATAGGAGTGCAACTGTGTACATTAAGAAGTTTTGCCCAGAATTGTCCAGTGAACACAGAGCAGCTGGCGTGGGACGCAGATAGTTTGTGTCCCAGGAGTCGTGGGCAACGGCGTTGCCAGGAACTCGGTGTCTGAGCTCCCCTTTCACGTAGATGGGCCCCAAGGAAGACTCGGGTCTGGCAGGTAGTGAATCAAAACCTCACCGTGCCACAGAGGGAGGAAGAATATGGGCATCCCTGTGTTACGGGAGCCTGGCTGGACTCCACCAGGGTGAGGATGAGAAGGAAAGTGCCGGAGGCTCGGCTGCCCTCCAGTGCCTGATGCTGTTGGTGAGGATGAGAAGGAAAGTGCCGGAGGCTCGGCTGCCCTCCAGTGCCTGATGCTGTTGGTCATGGGCTCAGAGGCAGTATTCGCCCAACATCTGGTTCTGTAACGGATGCGGAAATGGGGTGTGATTGATGAGCTTCTGAGCATCCCGTTCCCGGTCCCTCTCCCTCCACAGGCCTCCAGCCTCCTTATGAGACTGCCACGCTCCCCTCTGCCTTTTATCAGATAGAAAGAGGGAAGAAAGGAAATGGAGCAATCAGTTTTCCTCTCCAGACACAGCCCTGTTCATCTGTACTGGAGTCAGCCTCTTGGAACAGATAACTCTTTTGTTTTTATGGTGTTCCTCAAAGGGTTGTGCTGTTTATCAGGAGTGTTTCCTTATTACATAAACATAGAAACTGAATTTAAATCAACTCTCCAGCAGTTGGATTTTACAGGATGCAATATGTAAGAATAACTACATAGAATAATGCTGCATAGAAGAATAACTGCATAGAAACAAGAGCTCTTTATTGAGTTTATTACATTACAATTACTATTCCTGAAATTTTTTTTTTTTTTTTAATTGACCTACAGTGCTATGTTAATTCTTGGTACACAACATAGTGATTTGGTTTTTTTTTTTTTTTTTTTTTTTTTAATTTATTTATTTATGGCTGTGTTGGGTCTTCGTTTCTGTGCGAGGGCTTTCTCTCGTTGTGGCAAGCGGGGGCCACTCTTCATCGCGGTGCGCTGGCCTCTCACTGTCGCGGCCTCTCTTGTTGCGGAGCACAGGCTCCAGACGCGCAGGCTCAGTAGTTGTGGCTCACGGGCCCAGTTGCTCCGCGGCATGTGGGATCTTCCCAGACCAGGGCTCGAACCCGTGTCCCCTGCATTGGCAGGGGGATTCTCAACCACTGCGCCACCAGGGAAGCCCTATTCCTGAAATTTTTAAACCCTCTATTTAAATAAACTCCCTTGACTTAAACTGGGTCAGAATGCATAGCGCTCAGAAAATACTTAGTGAATCAGTAATAATTAGCTTAGAATTTGATTCTTTAAAGGTATGTAGTTAATTAACATTAACTTGATTACTTCTTATTTTCCAGCTGGTGGAAGAGGTGAGCTAGGTAAGGTCAGTGTTGAGGATGAAAATCCTTCATCCTTGCGGGCATATTCTGTTGAGCCCTCAGCTCTCTCTAGGGAAGATATTGACTTTGATTTTTGGTTGTGCACATCGTCTGGGGCAGAGATATACTCATTAATGTGACTAGAGTCGTGAGGATGGTATTGTACTCAAGAAATCCTCACAGAATCATTGGATTTAGAGCTGGACATACCTGAGAGGTCACCTAATCCAGGTGTTCCCAGGTGGAGCTCTTGAGAAGTAAGATGGCAGATTTCACTCAAGATCTGGAAGGGTCTAGATACCATGAGCAAAACACCTATTAGGTAGAGATCAACAGAGATTTTTACATTAAAAAGAAGCCCTTGCCCACTTATGGGTATATATCCAAAAGAATTGAAAGCAATGTCTCCAAGAGTTATTTGCACACCCATGTTTATGGCAGCATTATTTATAACAGCCAAGAGGTGGAAGCAACCCAAACGTCCACTGATGGATGAATGGATAAACACAATGCCTGCGGTATATACATACAGTGGAATACTATGCAGCCTTAGAAAGGAAGGAAATCCTGTCACGAGCTACAACATGGATGAACCTTATGCTAAGTGAAATAAGCCAGTCACAAAAGGACAAATATTATATGATTCTACTTATACACGTAAATATACGTAACACTACTGAACTGTACACTTTAAAATGGTTATGATGCTAAATTTTATGATATGCGTTTTTTACCACAATAAAAAAAAATTTTTCTTAAGAAACAAACAAAAGAAGCCCTGCTGCTGTGGGAAGTAGTTTTTGGCTCCTCAAAAAGTAAACACGGCATTACCGTGAGACCCAGCAGTTCTACTCCCAGGTGTGTATCTAAGAGAATTGAATACAGAAGTTCATACAAAAACTTGTATATGAATTTATCACATCATTATTCACAATAGCCACAAAGTGGAAACAACCAAACACTGCCATATACACCGTATGGTATATCCATATAGCGCAATATTATTCAGCCATAAAAAAATGAAGTGCGGATGCATGTTACGACATTGGATGAACCTTGAAAACATGATGCTGAGTGAAAGAAGCCAGACACAAAAGACCACACATGATATGATGTCATGTATACGACATGTCCAGAATAAGCGAATCCAAAGAGAAGATTACATACAGCATTACATGCAGATTACATATAACAGATTCCTGGTTGCCAGGGAGCTGGGCAGAATAGGGAGTGACTGCTTACTGGGTCTGGGCTTTTGTTTTGGGATGACGGAAGTATTCTGAAATTAGATAGAGGTGACGGTTGTATAACAAAGTCAATGTTAAAAGAGCCACCAAATTGTATTTTTAAACGGTTAAAATGGTGAGTTTTATGATGTGTGATTGTTACCTCAGGTTAAAAAAAAAAAAAAAAGAAGTCCTCAGGCACGCAAGGTTGGGAACCGTGGCTGTAATCCAGCCCCCGCATCTTCATAGCTGGGGAAGCAGATGCACGCTGCAATGACTTCCTGGAGGGCCACGGCTGCAGGACTCGAGGACAGCAGGACGACTCGGGGAGGTGAGGAGGGAGACATCAGTCGGATGCCGTCCACTGCCAACAGCAGATGACCCCGGCGCAAACGGGCCCAGGCCTCAGGGACGTGCGCTGTCTCCCACGCAGAAGGCCCAGAGTAGGTCTGGCTGCAGGGGAGGTGGGCCTTTCTTCCAGGACGGCCCTGCCCCACTGGTGTCTCTGGCTGGTCCTGCAGCAGCTTTCTCCGGTGGTGGGTTGGCCACAGCACGTCCCGTCTTCACATACCGATGTACGGTACCCAGAGGAGGAAATGGGCATCTCTTCTTGCATCTTTTTTAGGAGCAAGAAAAGCTTTGCCAGAAGCCCCCTAGCAAACTCATTGGCCAGAACTGGGTCCGGGACTCTTCCTAACTCGTACCCTGTGGTTTGCAGTAATGTGCATGTTGTGGATGTCGAAAAGTCAGGCGCAAAGACCAGTACCCTGGGTCATGCAGGTCGTCCAGGGGGGTTCCTGGAGCTGGGGGAGGGGCGTGGGAGGGGGATGTGACAGGCCCCAGGTCTACACAGGAGAAGAGGGAAGTCCAGGGAGGGCAGCGGAAGCAGAGGTCGGAACCTCAGCCTACAGCCTGGGAGACAAGGTTTGGGAACCACAGGGTCTCAATTCAGACCAGGGTCTGAATTAAGAGCTGGCACCTAGCCAACGCTACGGAAAGATTCCCCTCCCAAGGGCACTCACAGACTCCCCACAGAGTGCATGTTTGAACCCATACCCATTTAGGACGAAAAACTCAGGGATTTGTGAGTTAGGCCAAATCCTCTTAAAGGTTATTCCCTGTTGACACCGTCAAAACTGACCAAAGACCACTGGTTCAGTTACTAGAATTGCACCGTGGCCTGTTCTTCTCTATCTTTATGGGACAAAGCGTTTTTGTGCCTCAGTGTTTTTCCACATGGCAGCCTTTAGTGATTTCCCAGGGCGCACATATCCACGTCCTCCCTGCTCAAGGCCTTTCATTTACTCCCCCCGCCTCTGTAAGCACCTACTGTGTGCTGGCCCCATGCTCTACAGCTGGGACATGTTAGTGAACAAAACGAAACCCCTCTTCTCACAGAGCTTACGGTCAGGTGTGGGCACCAGATTCACAGGTAGACAACTGGATATATGTGCGGCAAATAGCGGGAAGGTTCTTCATCTCCTAGGAGAACTACACATGGAGGAAGCCAGCCGAATGTGCTTCACCTCTGTTAACAGAGCCAAGGCCCCTGGGAATGAGGTGGCCTGAGGCAGTCACGGGAGGGGGTGGGATGGAGAGGAAATGAGGATGGCTGCTGGTGCCGCTGTCCTAGGACACAGCTGTCAGTGTCGTCCTGAGCCCACGAGTGCCACACATTAGCTGATCGCCAGGATCACTGACCACCTTTGCGCCACTGTTGACGTGGGGTCACTGCAAAGGTGAGTTTTCTGCTAAGGGGAAGCGAGAATAGGATCTTGGTGGAAATGGCTTCAAGAATAGTGGTCAAGCCTGAGGCTAAGGATTTCGCAACTAGAGTACAATCATTATGGGCTGATGGGTGTGCTGGTGGGAGATGGTTGGCAGCTGCTTCCCTGGCGCTCGAGGTGAGCAGAGCCTGGTGAGGGCACCCCAGAGCACTAGAGAAGGGTGTGCCCGTGGTACCCCATGAATTTGTCCAAAAGTTGGACTGCTACCACGAACTTTTTATTCTGGCTAACTTTGAACTTATGTAAGTCAAGACTTAAAGATGAAAACTGGGTGGGGGGGGAGTGGGCAAAGATTCTAAATGACATCTGTTACGAGTTCCTTTGTTAGCCGGGTCCCTCAGTGTGATGATAATGAGATTTAGAGCATCTTCGGCCAGGCTAACTAAATTTAGAAAAGTAATTGCTGTTTACCCTCTTGGGTGGCGTCGTGGGAAGCATGAAAATGAAGGTACCGAAAGCCAAGATGACAGAGTAGAAACAGCCAAGTTCTGGTTTGGGTGCCCATTTTCGAAGATAGCAGTCGAGGATAATGTTTAAGTTTGATTATAGGAGCGCTAATTCGTTCCCTTACTTTAACAACATTCCTTCCTACGGAAAACTTGACCTTTGCAGCTAAAGTTAACTTTGCCACACGTGGATTCAGTAGAAAGCTGACCGGATGGAGTAGTTTTGACAGTTGTTTTTTTTTTGTTTTTTTTTTAACTTAAATGTAGTTGATTTACAGCGTTGTGTTAATTTCTGCTGTGCAGCAAAGTGAAAAGTGTCATTGGACTTTTGATAGTGATTGCATTGAATCTGTGGATGACTTAGGGTAGTAGGAACATTTTAACAATATTAATTCATCCAATCCATGAACACAGGGTATCTTTCTATTATTTGTGTCTTCTTCCATTTCTTTCATCAATATTTTATAGTTTTCAGTGCACAGATCTTTTACCTACTTGGTTAAAGTTATGCCTAAGTATTTTATTATTTTCAATTCTATTGTAAATGGGATTGTTTCTTTTATTTCTTTTTCAGATAGTTCCCTGTTATTGTATAAAAATGTAGCTGATTTCTGGGTGTGCTGGTTTTGTATCCTGCATCTTTACTGAACTACTTTATAAGTTCTAATCGTTTCTTGGTGGAGCCTTTAGGATTCTCTAAGATCATATCACCTCTAAACTGTTTTACTTCTTCCTTTCTGATTTAGATGCCTGTTATTTCTTTCTCTGGCCTAATTGTTCAGACTAGGGCTTCCAGCCTATGTTGAACAGAGGTTTTGAGAATGGGTGTCCTCGCCTTGTTCCTGATCTTAGTGGGAAAGTTTTCAACTTTTCATCATTGAGTATAATATTAGTTGTGGGTTTGTCCCAAAGATCCGTGTCTTCTGTCCGTACAGACATGCAAGCATACACGCGCGCACACACACACACACACACACACACTGTGGCTGAATGACTGGTTAGCTGGCAAGTAAGGTAAAACCCAGACCCTTCACAGATGCCAGTTTAACAGGAGGGATGGAGGGAGGAGTCGTGGACAGTGTGTGACTTGCCCATTGGTGCTCAGCCAAGCAGCAGTTCCTCTGAGTGGCCGGGCCTCTCAAATTTCAGTGCACTTGCACCTCACCTGGGAATCTTGCCAAAATGCCATGGTCTGGGGCGGGGCCTGAGACTGCATTTCTCCTCGGTTCTGGGGGTGGGGCTTGGGGCTTGGGGGGTGCAGTGAGGGGAGGTGGCCATGGTGCTGCATGTTCCCACCACACTTTGAGCAGTGAGACCATCCCATTCTCTCTAATGCTAACAAAGTCCGTGTGCTTTTCAGAAATGTATCGACACAATGTAAAAGGTAGAAAATGTTATATGAATAATTTACCTTTTAGCTGTTCGTTAGTAATTATAACTTCCTAATTAACCAACATATTTATAAGTACTCCAGAGAGAAGGAGGCAGACACTGTGAGAACTGTCCATTGAGCAGGACTGAACCTTTTTTCTGTGGGACTTGAATCTATTGAGAAAGTATCTGTCACTCAGCTGGTTGAGTTTATGATTGTGTCTCATCTTAATCGGGCCTCGGGGAATGAGAAGTTTAGATTGTCCCAGCTATCAAACAAGCAATTCAGCATCATTCAGAAGTCTAATAGCCAAATAATGACAAATCCAAGCCATGATAGACTAGGTGCTTTATATACTTAGGCTTATTATGTCTTCCCAGTCTGCAAGGAAAGCGGTGGACCCTTGTTTTATGAGTGAGGAAATTTGCTCAGAAAGGCTAATGACGTGCCCAAGGTCATTCTGATAGGAGCTGACGGAAGTAGGATTTGAACCCAAATCTATGATTCCAAACACACGCAGCTATAGTTAAAATGGATAACCAACAAGGACCTACTGGATAGCACAGGGAACTCTGCTCAATATTATGTAACAATCTAAATGGGAAAAGAATTTGAAAAAGAATAGATACATGTATATGTATAACTGAATCATTTTGCCGCACACCTGAAACTATCACAACATTGTTAATCAACTATACTCCACTGTAAAATAAAAAAGTTTTTAAAAAATGTCCTTTTTCAAAAAAAAAAGTCCTTTACTATTATTAAAAGCAACAACAGAGACTTTTGCCGCTCTGCTGCCCCGCCCTTGTATTCTGGCGACCAGCCCTCTTTTCACAAGGAGTTGGAGAGAAATTATTGAAAAGAGAGCCTAAAACTCTACTTAGAGTTTTAAAGTCCGGAGACCTATTTTCAGCACTAGGATTGTATTAATAGATACTGGTTTCCAGCTAAGCTCATTTAAGACGGAAGAGATTCTGTGATTTTCCTTCCACCCCAGTTGTCAACAGGCTTTGCTGTTCCACAGGGTTCTGCTGAAGGAGCCCTGCAGTGACCCGGGCCCCTCCCACGAGGGCATGTCCCCCCCCCAGACACGCCCCCTCGGCCTGAGTGACGGAGCCCCAGAGCCCGGAAAACGACCATCCCCTTAGGAAGCGCCAGCCCCGAGTACGGGGGACACGGGGCCCAAGACTCAATTTAAGAAGCTCTGAGGTCCCCAAAGTCAGCTGCAAGGAAAGGAAATCAGAGCAGGAAAGTGCAGATAAGAGGAAGTTGGCAGCAAGCTAAAACCGATGCCTCACGGCTACTAAATTCGTTATGACTTTAAGTGGAAAGAAAAGAAATAAGGGCTTAAATTGGAAGGGTGGTGTCACATGGACCCAAGACAAATACTGCTAAAGAATGGAAGCGTCTGTTTTCATTTTGCCAGAGGTTCCAAATGTGATTCTATGTAAACGAATGCAAACCCTTCCCACCTTCAGCAAGGGTGAAGGGTGGATTTCTACGAGAAATGCCTTTGTTTCCTTTGTTGGGTCAGAGAGGAGCCTGAGGGGGAGAGAGGCTCAGGTCAGCAGGGTCGATGTGTTGCAGGAAAGAGAGCGGAGCGGAGGGCAAAAGGATGGTCACATCCCAGGTCTCAGGTGAGTCCCTGGGACAGCTGCCGAGTGTGGGTTCTTGGCTTCATGCAGGAAAGAATTCAAGAGCGAGCCATAGTAAAGTGAAAGAAGGTTTATGCAGGGAGATACACACTCCATAGACAGAGTGTGGGCCATCTCAGAAGGCGAGAGGCCTGGGGATAACAGGGTTGTCCGTTTTTATAGGGGTGGGTAATTTCATAGGCTAATGAGCGGGAGAATTATTCCAGCTATTTTGGGGAAGGGGTGGGGATTTCCAGGAATTGGGCCACCTCCCACTTTTTGACCTTTACGGTCAGCCTTGGAACTGTCATGGCACCCGTGGTGTGTCATTTAGCATGTTGATGTGCTACAATGAGCGTATACTGAGGCTCAAGGTCTAGGGGAAGTCAGCTCGTCCGCCATCTTGGACCTAGTTGGTTCTAACTAGTTTATGTCATGTCCTCAACGGCTGTCATTCTTTTAAAGTTTGTGCCCTGCCCCCTCCTGTCTCATATTGACCCCCTCCTCTCCTCCAAGGAAGATGAGGGAATTCTACCCCGAGCATCTCTGGGCATTCAGAGCTTATGGCTTCGTGCCCAGATGGCTATCGTCCTGGATGAGAGGCACTGAAAACCCAGGCCTGGGGGTGAACACGAGGGCTCCTTAGGGGGACACAGAACCAGAAAAGAGAAATGTTTCTCCTTGAAGCGTGAGTTTGACCCACTCAGGCCTTTCATCTGTTAGTTTATCTGTTGGTCTTCTCAGCTTCCTTTTTAATCCTAGACCACCCTTATGACCATGAAATCAAGCAACTTAGGTACACGTCATCCTCAAGAACCAGCTTTCCGTGTCTGCCTGAAGTGTGCGTAAAGCAGCTTGGCCTGGGAAAGGCCCAGGCTGGGGGACGGAGCCGGGTCCATGAGTCCTGGCCCGTGGCCCCTGGGTGGTCCCAGGTAGAATGCTAACCTTTGGGGCCTGTCTCCTCATCTGTAGCACAAGATTTGTAGACCCGTCTATTTCTCTTGCAGAACTTTTATAGTGAAAACAGAAGGAGGGCAATGAACATCTGCAAGCTTTGCAGAGAACTAACGGCACAGCGTGAATTGACAGCAGTCTCACCTGGTTACGGAGGTTCTGCTGTGTGGCGGGCACTCCACTAGACTCAGGAGGAGATGAGAAAACAGAAGTTTGTCCTCCAGAAACTTGGGGAGACGGCTCAGTCCTCACTGAGCTCCTCTGCATTTCTTCGGTGGTAGAGTAGTTCCTGGTAGGTGTTTATAAACCATGTCAGGCTTAAACAGGATGAAACGTGCTGTGCTCTTATATGTTTTTAAAGGTTTTACTAAAAATTATTGCATGACATTTTTAGGGTAGCACAGGGGAAATGGACTCTCTGCTCAATGGCTCATTAAACAAATCTGTCAGGTTTACTTTTGTGGTATATGTGTCTTTCTGCACCCGAATGATGCACCATTTGTATTTTAGCATTTCTTCACTAATCTTCCAAATGGACGCCTGGCAGATGCACTCGATGGCACCCAGGCCCCTTAAGATGCAGGGCAAGATGGACGAGCCTCCTTTTCTTATATCCTTAGGAGCCCTGTCAACACTGCAGGTGTCATGACTCAGCATAAAGGATGAAGATAATGACATATAATAAAATGTAGTGCCAACTCAGACCAAGATTTTTAATAAGGCAGGAGCTTGGTTTCACACGTTTCTTCTTTTGCTTTAGTATCTGGCCCAGAGCCTGCAAAATAATCTCTCCTCGCAAAGTGCCATGTGGTAATTAGTGACTGTAGCATGCTGTCTTTTTCTTTACTAAAAATGCCCAAAACTGTTTTGTTTTCTCTCTTGCCTGGGTATTCTTAATGATCGTTCCTATATGTGCCTCCGTTTCGCATCTGTTATTTCTCCCCAAGTGTCCCAAGGAAGTGGGCTTAACAATAGGCATGTTAGGATGATCCAGAGGAGCTTAGTATTGTTTCCACAGTTCTGCAGCCACTGAGTTGTTCTTACAAAGCATCAAGGTGGAATAGAAGGACTCAGTTGGAAGACCTGAGTTGGGCCAGCTGTACCTCTACCTAGCTGAATGACCTCATGCAACTCAAATTATATTTATAGAATAGATACACACACACACATACACATATGGGGAATTGAATTAATTTCCATGGTGTTTTGCATTCATCTATTTTTTATCTAATGGGTTATTTTTTTTAAGTCTTTATTGAATTTGTTACAATGTTGCTTCTGTTTGGGGTTTTTTTTGTTTTTTGTTTTTTTGGTTTTTGGGGCATGAGGCATGTGGGATCTTAGCTCCCCGACCAGAAATTGAACCCATACCCTTTGCATTGGAAGGCGAAGTCTTAGCCACTGGACCGCCAGGGAAGTCCCTCTAATGGGCTATTAATATGGTATCTTCCCTCTTCTATCAGCTTAAAAGTTTGTTTTCATAAGTACTGTTTTAGAAGGGGGAAATGGTTCCCTTTTTTTCTTTCGTAAACTACTTCCTCTTTAGAGGAGAGCGTGATAGCAAGAAGAAGGTGAGGCCGCAGATATGTAAGGCATGTCTGTCTATATTTCTTTGGCGTTGACATTTCACCAAGGGACGTGGCTCTGAAGGATGGCTGTCCCTTCTCATGGCCAGGACTCTGCGGCTGCAGCAGCCAGGAGCATAAAGACGTGTGAAGAGGATTTTTCGGTGCCTCGAACACTGAATGTCTTGCTGTGCAGCTTCTTTGATTGATATTCTGTGGGCTCCTTCCTAACTGCGTCCCTTAAAGGGTGGTCGGGAATAGTAATTTCCATAAAGACTCTGTGTGAGGGTCCGTTGCTGGGTGGTGGGTGTGAGCTGGGAGGACCTCACTGTCAGTGGCTAAGCGTCTTCATTTAGATGCCAACATTTTCCCCCAGATGGTTTTCCTTAGGATGACCGGCACATTGCGGGGCATCTGGACCTGGCGGGGGTGGGGAGGGGCGGGTGGCAGCCAGCAGCTGCCTCCCATGCCACAGGGACAAGGTTTAGTTAGCAGCTGCTTGTAGGAGGGGTGGAGGGGTGGAGATGAAAAGATTTCTTCTGGCTGCTCACAATGTCTAGTCCAAAGGGAGTTTGCTTGGCACCGTTAATGCGTTCCTGAGAAATTCATCATAAATCAGTTTCCCCAATCAAATGTTCATTTCTCCCTGACATAATTTCAGAGTTTATTCACCCTTGTTTTCCCACTGAGTCTCCATTGATGGCACTCACTTTCTGCTTCTCCTCCTCACATCCTGTTCACCTCTGAAAACTGTAAATGATCGGTGAGCAACCCTGGGACACCGCGCTTCCTAAAATCGGCCACAGCTGTTAGAGGAAAAGGGGCTACGCGGCTGTGAGCTGCGCGCCGAGTTGAGTGCTGTGGGAATTATAAACGCGGCCCCATTGATCCTTGCATCTCTGCCGGCGAAATTAAAAAAACGGTGTTCATCTCTGCCAAATCCAGGCGTGCCGTATCATCAAGAGGCTTCTTGTCAGGTCCAGTTTGGGATCATCAAATTAATTGTTACATGTGACAATGACATGTAAAGAAAGTGATCAGTGCCTTGGTGCAGCCTCCCTGTGAAAATTCCACAGTGAGGTTTCATGGCCCCGGGGCCCGGATGATGGATGAGGCAGGAGAGCTCCCCTTCCTCCAGTGGCTACTCATCTCTTTCCACGGCATCAGGAAAATGACCCCGTTGGCCTAAAAACCCTCATTAACCCACTCCTTTCCCAAATTGTGTTCATTCTTCGCCTTTGTCTTTTGCTTCCTCCCCGGATAAACTCTTGTGGATCGCTTTCCAGGGGGGGCTCTTCACTCCCTAGAAGTGACCCAGCAACTGTTTTATAAGACCCTTAGCGGGGTCCTCAGGAACTGCCTGTTAAGTGGCCCAAAGGACAGGCAGATGACTGCCACTCGCCTGGGTTTCTCCAGGTTGGAGGATGCTGCTGTGGGAACCCGCAGGGGCAGGCTGCTACTGATGTCCCTCGGGGAGGGGGCGGGGCACAGCCCTTAGACTCAGCCACCCGAGTGACACCTGCAGGTGGGCGGGAGCGTCGGCGGCCTGTGGCCTGGGAAGTTACTGCCCAGGTTCTTCAGAGCCATTCCCATCACGTCACAAATACTCCCTCCAAGGAGGACATCAGGCTACCATGTCTACACCTCTGCAGCATTCCACCTGTGGCCTGGGAAGTTACTGCCCAGGTTCTTCAGGGCCATTCCCATCACGTCACGAATACTCCCTCCAAGGAGGACATCAGGCTACCATGTCTACACCTCTGCAGCATTCCGCCTTTGGGTGGGTCCTCCCTTCTCTCGCGTCTAAAAGTAGCAGCTCAGCAACTGTATTTCCCTCCACGGTGGGTGCTGGGAAGTTTACAGCCACATTTGAGGCTCAGACTATAGGAAGGACCTACATAGGAAATCCCTGCTCTCCTAACAGGAGAGCCTACACTCTGCCCATCTATGTTTCCTCGTTTTTCAAATGCTTTTGAATTTTTTCCAGTATACTTTTCCTGATTTTGTTTTTGTTTACTCCTTGTAACACAGGTTTTCTCACCATAAGAGGTATGAAATGCAGTTATCAAAATAGTACTTTAAACTATGCTATACTTATTTAGAGATTTAATCACAAGATTTCATGACCACTGCTATCACTTTGCAGTGGTGATGAATGTAAACTGTAGTCTGAGGTAACTGCAGCAGCAGGAGCGTGATGTAAGAGTTACAGGTTCTGCTGATACTACCGTGGCTTGTTGCCTGAGTTCATAACAAAAGAGAATGAAAATAAAGATACAGGGTTTGGGTTTTGTTTGTTTTCCCCTAGCCTAGTTCATGGGGGCCCTGATTTTTAGTTCTGGGCCCCTTGGGTTAAGAACCCTTGTCCTCTTCGAGCCAAAACATGTATGTCTAAACTTGTATGACACGTTTCCTCTAATTTTCCATCACATCAGACAACTTTTCAAAGGTCTAGATTCCGGCATGATTTTCAGGGTTCTACACCCCACATGTACCTTCATTCAGTGTGGGAAGGGCCCCCAGCTTAGTGTAAGTGATTGGACAGCAAGTCTGCATCCCTGCCGGCCCTAAGTACCTTCTCCATTTTCAAATATAACAAAAACACCCCCAGGCAGACTGACGCGACTTCCTCTCACACCGTGTGTGTTCCCTCAGCTCAGCCCTCAGACGCCTCTGTGCTGTTTGCTCTTCACCGTCCAACCCAGAGCCTGCGTGCCTTCCTGCCCTTGGTCCTCACCTCCGGTGTGGGGTGGGTGCTGACTGCAGCACTGCTTGCCCAGCTCTGTGGCTCCGCAGGGCGCACCAAGCCTGCCCGTGGTTACAGGGATAGCATCCTGGGTGGGGGGGGGGCTGGTCTTCTCTCGACCTCTGCAGTGGAAAGGAGTTAGGGGCAGAAAACTTCGGTGTCAGTCTCAGCTTTGTGACCTGCTGCCTGTGTGGTGGTAGGAATATATTGTAATTCTTAGAGCCTGGGCTTTTGGGGGTATAAAATGGGGGGAAAATAATAACCCCTCACAGGGTGAAAAGACACCAGCTTTGTACAAGATACTGTTCATCGGGAAGCCAAGGGCTTCCTCAGCCAGGGCTTCAGGGCTTCTTTACGGACCGCACGCTCGCCCGGCGCTGGTCCACAACTTTCCACTGTGCCACGTCGGTCTCTGGAGGCCCCGCTCTTTGTAACCTGTCATTGAAGGCCCTACCCAGCGTCATGCCATCCAACCTTCGCTGCAGACCTCAGGTCCCACACTTTTGCACGAATCCAGGCCTGAGCAGAGCGCACACAGCGCCCAGCCCTCCTCCACACTTGCGCACTGCCGCTCCTCCCATCTGGAAGGTTCTCTCAGCTCACCTCAAGGCCCCCCATAAGCTGCTCCCACATTCCTGCAGCCCCCGGGCACTTCTCCCCTCTAAATTCCTTCTACACGTGCAGCTGCATGTGCCCCTGTATCACTTTGCTGGGGCTGCCGGACCAAAGTGCCACAGGCTGGGCGGCGTAGACAATGGAAACGTGTTTTCTCACAATTCTGGGAGCCGGAAGTCCAAGGTCGAGGTGTCGTCAGGGTGGATTTCTGAGGCCTCTTTCCTGGCCTTGTAGACGGCCATCTTCTCCTGTGTCTTCACGTGATCTTCCCTCTGTGTGCATCTGTGTTCTAATTCTCTCTCCTTGTGGACACACCAGTCATATTGGATTAGGGCCCACCCTAATCACCTCATTTTAACTTAATGACCTCTTTAAGACCCTGTCTCCAAATAAGGTCACATTCTGAGGTGCTGGGGGTTAGGACTTCAACATAGGAATTTGGGGGACACAGTTCAGCCCGTAACAGCCCCTCCCTTAGCACAGGGTCACCACCTGCTGGAGTCCTTCCCGGGCTGCCCGCGAGCTGCGTTTGCACCGAGATTGTCTCCGTTTTGGGGGAAGCACCATCTACTGTCCCTCTGAACCCCTGCGGTGCTTGAGGACTCACTCAGAGGGCAGTGTGATTTAGGGGCCTCTGCCTGAATCAGCTGGTCACGGTCTAGTCAGGGACACAGGGTGTACACGCCTGTGGACAGGACAGTGAGAAACACCGAGTGAGTGGAAGAGGAGACAAAGCACTGTAGGAGGGGAGCTCAGAGGATTTTAAAGCCACAAGAGTGACACTCGAGGGGCCCGTGTGTCCCCAGAGCACCAGTGGGGAGGATCCCATTAGGATGCTTTTCTCAAACCATGGTCATCATGTCCCCAGCCCCACGCCGTCTGGGGCTGGCCCTCGCTAGAGCACAGACACAGACGCGGAGCTTTGGCTTGGCAGGTGAAACTCTAATGGTTACTAATAAAGGGAAGGGGTCAGGCCCACAGCGGCTGGAGGCCGGCCATGCAGCCAGCTGGGAGCTGCCAGTGACTGTTGGCCACGCTGATTCCCCAGTCCTGCTTGCCCTTAACTTTCCCTTGCGATGTGCAGAAGGGCAGGACCCTCTGCTGTCCCCTCGCGCCACAACCCGGAAGCAGGTACCCCAGGGCAGGATTTGTGTCATGGTTGACAATTTCAAATATTTCAAGAGCTCACGTTTTACATTCGCTCGGGTTTCAGATAAAGCCCTCAGTGGTCATTGTTTTAGCTACGTTACGGGTTTTCTCCGTCCCTTCTTCTCCCACTCAGTGTCCTGCCGGGGTAATCTCATCTCCACTCACAGTTTTCACACCATGCATGGGCAGATAACCCCTCAACCATGGTCTGCGGGTGTAGATAACCCCGGGGCCATATCTCCAGCCCTCACCACTTCTCCAGTTCAGGCTGGAACGGCCGACCGCCTGCCAGGCCTCTCCGTCTGGATGTCCAAGGCGAGCTAAATCCCGTTTGCCCTGCCCTTCACGCCCGCTTCTCTTTACCCCGCCCCCTCGTACCTTACAGCCCTAACAGGGGGACACCTATAGCCCCACCATCACCACAGACACGCACATGCCACCCTCCCGCCCCCCAGGACTCTGCCCGGCTGGACTCTGGCCGTTCGCGCTCCACTTCCTGAGATGACGGCTCGTCTCAGCTCCTCTCTGCCCTGCGCTCTCTCTCTGAGGCCCCAGGAGGGCGAGGGCTCCCTGAGGATGTCCGGGCCTTGCTCGCCTGTGCATTCTCCCATCCTGGGCCCTGCGGCTCTGTGGACTACATGATAGAGGCCAGGAGCCGCCCCTTCACCTGGCTGATTCCTGCTCATCCTCAGGCCCCACCTGGGCTCCGTGGAACTCTGCTTAAGTGCCTTAAGGGCACCATGGGTTAAAGGTGTGTTTTAAAAAACTTTCTCCTGCCTCCTTGGAACTCTCACTGCATGCCAGGCTCTGGAGTAGGCATGGAGTGACACCTTGGGCACAGGCCAGCCCGAGAGCACTGGAGCCACCCTGTAGGCAGCCCATCGGCAGCCCCGAGTGCCACCCCCTGCCTCACCCCCCGGGAGGGACCGGTTGAGGGGGTGTACAGAGGTAGCCGAGCCTGGTTCTAAGCCGGGAGCCTGGGCATTTTCCCGAGGGAGGCCCGTGGGAGGGCACAGTCCGCCCGGCTCTCACCAGCCAGGCACAGAGCTCTCAGCTGCCGGGGCTGAAGGACATTCCCAGGGAGATTGCTCCCCATCACCTACAGGAGGCACCTAGCGGTGCACCTTCCTCAGCCCAGGTGTGCCTTCTCCGCCCACATCCCCACGTGATGCCCTTTCCACTGCGCCCACCGCTGGGTCTGGTCCTTGCTTCCCTTTCCCCTTCCGAGCGTCCCCGCCCCTCCTAGGCTTCAAGACCCGATGCACCTGACTTCCCCTCTGACCCCTTTGCGGACCTCCGTGACTCTCCATGCTCTGTCTGTGCCGTGGAGACATTTCCTGCAGGGATCTTGGTGCCATGGGCGCAGGATGGGAGGGTGCTAGTTAAACCCGGTTCTGCTGCAGCTGCTGTGTGCTTTGGCCACATGCCTGCCTGCAGTGCCCTGAGCCTCAGTTTACCATCTTGGCTATGGGGTGGTTATATCTTGTTCAGAGGATTGTACGTGATAAAGCTGGTTGAGACTTCTGCGTGCTGCCTGGCCAACAGCATCACACAGAAAAGAGCAGCCTGCCCTCCTTCACCTAAGGCCTTAGGATGGAATTACTCTGGATGGGCATGAGGGGGATAGTTTTTACATTTTGTTTGTGAGTTTGCTGTGTGTGTGTGTGTGTGTGTGTGTGTGTGTGTGTGTGTGAATACAGATTAAAAGCTGTTTCCTGGTCTGTATCATTGCCAGGACACGCGGTAGCAAATTTTCCCCTAGTTGTTTGTGAAGGTGGAGGTGACTGGACCTCCAGGACCTCCCCTCTCCCCGTGAGCACGGTGACCTGGGGGACAGCTTGGTTCTCAGCCTGAGTCATGGCAGCATCTCCTGGGAGTGGATGAAGCACAGACTGCCAGCCCAGCCCCCAAGTTTCTGGTTGAGCATGTCTCGGGGGGCCGGGGCCAAGGATGTGCCTTTTCAACCGGTTCCCGATGAATGGATGCTGCCGTGCAGGGACCACATTTTGAGCCACTGCCCTGAGGAACATGAGAGAAAGGTGATAAGTCTGGTTGAGTACTAACAGCCATCCTTCCCTTTTGGGGACCTGCCCTGGGACATGTTACAAGGAGCTAAATGTCAGCTTATTTTACAGTAGCCACGTTTTTCGATGACATTGTGAGATGTGGGTGCCTTCCTTCTGTAGCGTTTTTCAAAGCCTGCTTCCCAGCAGTTCAGCCCTGTAAAATACCCTGATAAAAAAGAGTCCTGTGGCCCCAATTCCCCCCCCCTTTGTCTTCCTGTGGCCTCAGGGTTCCTGTGCGGCCCCTCCCAGGAGGCCGCTGGCTGGGAACCAGGTGGCCGCTGGCTGGGAACCAGGTGGCCGCTGTGTGGCCTCGCTCCACATCCACGGATCACCCACCAGCCAGTGTGGCACCGCACAGGACAAGGCAGGCCCAGGAAATGACCTCCAGGCAGCACAACTCAGGGGCCACAATCAGGACAGCATTTTTTTAAGTATTTTAAAAATATTTTTAAAAAATAGTGTTAAAGCTCCGAGTATTCTTTTACTGCTTCAAACAAACCAAGGGAAAAAGGATTTGATTTTCAGTCAACGAGGAAAATTGAACACATTATTAATTATGTGATATTTTAAAAAATGACTGTTAATTGTGTTGGGTGTGCTAAAATGGTATTATTTTGTTCTGTCAAAAGTCCTTATCTGTTAGAGATACCTGCTCAAATGTTTATGGATGGAATGATGTGACATCAGGAATTTGCCTTAAAAGCTACCAACAAAACAAAGTAGAGGTGGGAGGAACAGATGAAAGAGGAATGTCAGTGTGTTAGTTGTTGGAGCTAAGTGCCAGCATATACTACGCTTTCTACTCTTGTTTGTGTTTGCAAATTTTAAATAAAAAGTTAAAATTTAAAAGAAAAATTTTAAGAGTCCCATAGTCGGAGGAGTCTCGCCACCATCTCTGGTGGTCCCCTCTTGGGAATTCCCAGCACACCTGAGCCTATGACCTAGCTGGGGAGGCCCAGCCGCAGAGAAAACCACACACCCCGTGCAGCCCAGCATTTGCCAAACCCGTCTGCAGCCCTCCGCAAAGCGAAGCGGGGAGTTTACAAGTGAGGTGGGATAGGAAGCCTTCTCCGACGGTGGAATGTCTTTAGCATTTGACCTGTTGAGCTCATTCCTCTCTGGGGCCCGTTCTGTTTGGCTCTGGTACCCTGGGCAACAGCTACGCTGCCTCAAGTAGACTGATGTGGGATCGCGTGGAATTAATTGGACTTCCATTTGTTATCCGCCATCCCAAGTAATTTGCCTGACTCTGTATAGAAATGTGTGTATATATTCTGAATAGCAAACTTAACAGCTCTTGTAAAGTATAACCTCATGTAGTAGAACTTTACTAATTCATGTTAATTCTCCTCAATAACAGTGTGATGTACTTTCTGGAATTCCAAGTTAGAAAATATAAAGAAATGTGGTATTGTCGCTTTTGTGATCCTACCGTAACTCAGACTTGTCTAATTAAGAGTGTTGCCAGTAAAATTCCTCACAGAGGAGATGTGATTTCATGCATAAGTAAGAATTCTTTGTAATAAACATATCAACTATTTGTGTCTACAGATAATACACAAATAATATTTTCACTGTAGGGTTTTGGGGTTTCTTCCCCAAACCTTATTTTCTTAAGGGGTTTTAATATTCTTCCTATTCTTCTGTTTATGTTGCCTACTTGTCCAACCTTTCTCCTAAGGGATATAAACTTCAAATTAGTGAAATCTGACTAAATAAGGTTTTACTCTAATGGAAAAATCATTCACCTGATAACACACTCAAGCCGCCCGCCAGTGCCTCGCCATCTGGTCCAAGGACGTTGTGTCCTGATCAGAGCCTTAGCTGTTAGTCTGCACATCCGTTCCTGTAATCGCCCTGTGGTGCAGGAGCTTACCTGCGAAACCCTACAGTAACTTTCATGCATTATTATAATTACGGAGAAAAATGGAGGCTCAAGAAAGTTTATCATTTCATGCGTTTCCTCAGAGGAGACTGTAGGCTGTGGTCCATTGGTAGATCCTGAGGTCCGTTCAGCTGGAGACAGACCAGCATTTTTTTTTCCCTTAAATGGAATAAGATCAAGCAGAAAATATGAGAGTGCATCCCTGGCTGTAAGAGTCAGAATTGCTAGTTTTAGGTGTGTCCGTGTGCGCACACTGGGTCACAAGTGTTAACGACCCAAGTTTTTATTGTGGGTCATGATCAAAGCCATCTGATAGAAAATAGTTAAAGCAATTCCAGACTAGAGAAGAATTAATAACTGAAGATTAAACTTTTTCTCCTTAAAGTTGTAATTTGGTCGTATGTGCCCCCAAGTCATTTCCGTGCTCTGGCAGCCTACCCCCTCTAGGAGCTGCCTGCTAAATGGAGTTGCAGCGAAGCGCAAGTTTGTATCACTGGTGGGACTCCTTTGCGTTGTTAAAGGATGAGTCAGCTCCTTGGGGTGCCGTCCAGCTCTTGGCGCTGACTAAGAGTTGGAGCCCCTCGGAAGAAGTGATGACACCACGGTGAGGCACCAGACTGGTGTGATCATGGAGAATTAAAGCGAGAACGGGGCTGTTAGCGGCCCTGTTGCCACCAGCGTCCCCCACCCCTTGATCAGTGCCGGGTGCTACGTTGTGAAGTACTGTGAATATGAAACTTTATTCAGGGATAACCAGCGTCCTGCGGTTGAGAAAATATGGGAACCGCCCCTGGTCCTTTCTCCCCGGTCCCCCACCTCACCGCGGGGCGGGCGCTTGTCTGTTTCAGAGCCTCCGCTGGACAGATGTCATCCGTGCTCAGCACCGCTCACCTTCAGAGCGCAGCTGAAACCTCACGGGTCCTGCAAACCAAATCCCCCGCTGTATGCGCTCCCATCACGCCTTGGCTTCTCCATAACCGCTCTTTGCCTAAATATACGCCCTCGATTAATTTCTCATTACTCATTTTACCGGCCTCAGACTCATGCAGCCTGGCTGACTGCCTCGGAGGCAGATCACCGGCTTCCCTTGAAAGCCGCTGCCCTCTGACTTCTCCGTGTGGGCTTTGGAACTAGCTGTCCACCTTGTGTCTCACAGTCGTGGGAATCCAGATCCAGAAAGGAGAGCTCACTCGCCCGAGGTTAGGAGGAGACAGGGGTGGTTTGCATTGTTCCTGAAGCAGGAACAGAATAGTCCACGTGCACCGGGCATGCTGACCTCTGAGCAGTCAGAGCCCTACCTGCTTTCTCCACGGCCATTCTCTGACCTACAGTGTAGGTTTACATAAACCCGTCGGACGACCTTAAGTGTAATTTAATGTATTAAATTTGGATAAGCATTTTCTGACCCCAGGTACTATTTTGAAGTTAGGAAAAAGTGCGTCCTTGATCACATCCCGTGATAATTTTTCTCTCAGAAACTGTTGCAAGAAATTCCTCCTATTAAAATGTTTCTCAGCTGCCTGGTCATTGATTAGTAAAGTGAGTTAGTCTTAACTAGTCTGTCACTGTCTGATTTTCTTATAAAATAAGGGACATTTGGGTAAATTCACAAAATTGTGCCGCAGCTACAGAAGACCTTAAAGTATTTTGAGGTTTGGACTTTGAAAAGCACTGGCTACCGTTAGGGACCCAGGCTTGTGGGTTTGGATCCTGGCTCCTCCTCTTACTAGCTGTGCGGCCTTGGGCAGCTTACTAAACCTCTCTGTGCCTCAGTGTCCTCATCTGTAAATAAGTTGTGGTTGATGACAGATCTTACCTGATCAGGCCCTTGTGAAGAGTACATGAGTTAATGCATCTCCAGCACCTGGATTAGTTCCTGGCACAGAGCAAGAGAAATACTAGCTCTCATTAGCAGTATGTCCGTAACGGACTCTTTACCTCCATCATTTTACAGTCAAAATCCTAACGAGCTGGAAGCAACCCTCACACTCTAAGTGGATCACTCTGGTTGTTCTTGAACATTGAAGCCCCAGGGTGCTCAGGAGGCCACCTGCCTCTCAGGTTTGGGGGCATCTTTTCAGTGTCCCACTGTTTGATACAAGTGCCGATGCTGAGTGAAGCTCAAATTTCCCCGTCCAGAGTTTGGAGATTACTGTGGCTTTCTCATCCCACCTAATAACACATGTTTGAAAAATGCTTTGTTTCTAGGGATCTCACATGATTTCGAGGGCAATTTTACTATTACCCAAAGGAAGGCAAAATTCTTATTGCCCAAATGAATGTCACTTTGTTATGGCCCCAGGAGCAAATGTTCCACCAACGATACTTGGTCCAGCTTTCCCACCTGACCGCATAATTTCTAGAATTTCCCAACATGTGGATATATCGAATAAATTCCAAAGGAGAAATCAAAGCTCAAAGGTATGACTTCACTTTACTTTTAAATCTGCTGCTGTCCCCTCGTCACCTTGCTCAGGAAAGGGTATACTAGCATGGAAAGGAAGACCGGAGGAGGGCAGAGTCTTAGACCAAAGGTGGTTTCCCCTTTCTCCATGAAACATGCCCATGGTCCACCAGGTTTTGCACAGACGGCATGTGCCGGTGAGGGCATTCAGCCCTCGGTGGGGGCGCTTTGTTTCACCACAAGTGACAAGGTGCCCCAGCGTCTGTGAGCCACATTCACAGCCTTGCTCACCGTCAGCAGTGGAGCGGGCCAGGCTTGTCCATCCAGCGACCCCAGCAGCACATGACTGGAGGTCACTGGCCATGGGGAGGAAAAGGAGGAGGATGGAAAAATGGATGCCCTAGACTTGGGTCTCCAGGTAGATCGCTGTAGTTTCTCTTCCAGCCTTGGAGGTAAAAGACTTTCCAAGTGGATCAGCCACTTTCAGCTCTACGCACAGTCAGGGACACAACTGAAGCTGCCTTTAATCAGAGTCTGCGCGTGTCAGTGCCGACAGGAGTTCTGCCCCAAAGGGTTCCACGTTCAGATGCATTTAGGAAACATGGGTTAAATGAAGTTAGCCTGGTTTCCTTATGACGTCTCAGGGCCCGCATGTGCCAGGGGCATTTAAATCTCTGAGAGGAGGAGACAGTCAGCAGTGTTTCCAAAAATTAGTCGAGCAAGGTTACTCAGATCACGCTGCAGGACTGGAGTTGGTTGGAACGTATTTGGGGCCACAGTCCTGAGGGCTGTGCACATGACCGGTACAAGGGGGACAGTTTGCCAGAGAATCCGAGGACCCAGGTTCTTGTCGGGGCTCCACTCCCTCCCAGACCAGTGACCACAGGCGACATGGCCTCCTCTGTCACAAGTGGCTTCCTCATCTGTATAAAAGGAGGCCGAGCTCCCTGTGTGCCAGCCGCCCTGCACACCTCTCAGTGAGGTGGCTGGAACGTGGGAAAGCGGGCTCTGAGATCAGCTGCAAATGTGAGACAGGGTTATGAGTACAAGTTCTCTGAACCCAGAAAAGGCTGAGGCAGGCTGCCAATTTGGGAGGAATTCCCTGGTCGCAGTCGTTTTATCCTGCCTTGCCAAAGGTTTTGCTTAAATGCATGAATCAAATTTTACTCTCTATAGATAAATGTGCAGAACTGACCGCAGCTTCTCTGTGTAATCCCAGACTAATGCCAATGATTCTTTTTACCCCTTGACAGCTATACTGTCTTCTTTATTCCAAATCCATTTCTCTTGCTCGGTGGTGGAGGGAGTGATAGCCAGAGCCTCGTAGGAGGTAGTAGCAGAAAGTGCCCCAGTGTCCCCAGAGCAAGCAAAATGCACGGTCCCGAGGGTTCGGAAAAGTGCAAAGGTTTTTGTATCTTCACACTAAAACTCATATGGGGGCAGAAACTGAACCGATGTGCAGCTATTTATACTCTTTATTTATCCTACTTAGTGTAATCTCTATACATTTTGCTGTAGAAAACAGTAATGATTTTGACTGTGGGGTGCTGCCCCGGACCCCTTTAGGAATATTCATTATATGTGATTTATGCAACATGGTGCCTTTATAATATTTGCAAAAAATATGAATTCTGAAACCTATCTGCCCCCAAGGATTTGGGGTACAAGATCAGGGACCATAATGGAAACTGAGGCGCAAAGGCACACGTGGAGATGAATATCATCCACGTGGGCTCCGGGGTTTGGCCCCAAGGATTTGGGGTACGAGATCAGGGGCCATAATGGAAACTGAGGCACAAAGGCACACGTGGAGATGAATATCATCCACGTGGGCTCCGGGGTTGGCGGAGCAGGCTGCCCTGTTACTGGGCTCAGGCGAGAGGTTGCCACACCCTTGTGGCTGCTCTTCACCGTCACGCACCTGGGCACCTGGCGAGGAGAAGCCTCATCAGTGCTTTGGAAGCCCCTCCCTCTCTCCTTCCTCCCTGCCTTCCTCTGAAAGCCACAGAAGGGGAGGCGCATCACACCGAAGGCCCCTGCTCTCTGCTCCACCCGGGCGCCTTGGGAGACCAGCCAAGGAGAAGGCTCCCGGGAACCCCCACACCCGGGCTGCCAGGTAAAGAAGCAGTTAACATGCACCCCAGGTGCTAGCTACCTCCAAAAGCCAGCAGTACTTTATGAGCCTTGGAAATCTTGTTGTACCAGTCCGTTCTGAATTATCAAATTAACACTGCCTATTTATAGCAACTTCTTAATAGTTTAATGATTTACTCATCCCTTATGGGTCCTTTGGTATATTTGTTGTAGTTGTTAGAGAAAAGAGTCCTTTTAGAGCTACTTTACGGGGTGACTCCCTTGATGATGCTTCCAAAATTCTAAAATAGAATCCCGCTCAACTCTTCCTGACACACATATTGAGAATCCAGCTGAAGAGGCAAAGCGAGCTTAAAAACTGTCCAGGTTGAGGGTCGGAAGAGCAGCTGCCCGTTTTTATCGTCTACAAGCTCCGGAGAAAATGCCTTGGATATTCTGGTCCCTCTTGCATTAAGTGAAGTCACACTTTATAAAAAAAGACTCCAGTTTCTTTATAAGGTTGGCTGCCTTTAAGCCTGGGCCTTAGTCTGGTCACCTGTATTTTTTGAGACTTTTAGGGAAATACGGCAAGAGTCCTGCAGAGAAACCCAGCCCTTGTTGGCATCTGCCAGGAATTACCATATAGAAAGTTAATGGATTTTTCGCCTGTTAAATTTAATTCAGACTCTTGAAAGTGGTCTCAATAAGGCACTCCCCCTTCTCTCTCTTCCATCTGCCCCTGGCTATCTGTTCTTATCATCAAAGACTCGACTCATGGTTCCATCAGCACTCTCTCGGTTTGACTTGAGATGATTTGAAAACGTACCTCTTAGCCTGAGCCCTCTCTTAATAGGGAGAGAGACTCTTTACTATTCTTCAAGATCATTCTGGCAAAAGCTGGAGGAAGAGCCCATTTGCTTGGGAACTCCAGGTTGTGCCCCCATCGCCAGCGGATCTGGCCCAGCCAGACTGGTAGGTAACAAAAACAAATCCACATTTTGAATCGCTCCTTTGCAAGCCTTTGAGGCTCTGGTGCAAGAGGAGTTTCATGCATTCCTAAGACGTGAGCCACAAACAGCCCCCAGGGAGTCACCCTGGTTAATTCACTCCCTGCAGCTGCTACAGGACATGCCGCTCATTTGGTGCTGATGGCATACGTTGAGCCTCCGTGTGCACCAAGCACTATGTCAGGTGCTGGGGACACAATAAATTGAACCGTTGACCTTGACCTTGAAGCAGTGTTAGGCGTGCAATAGCCTCCACTACATCGTGACACGTGGGAAGTCCTCGTGGGAACACAGCTGGGCAAGGGTCAGTTCAGGGAAAGCAATGGAAAGATAACATGTGAGCCGCCTTTGAAGCCGGCTCAGGTTTTCAGATCATACAGGCAAGAGTTCCAGCATTTCTAACACACATGATGAAACTCCTAAGAGCCCCAGTAATGTTGAGGATCTTTCTAGAATTCTGTGTCTCGGCTTGGAGCGGCTGTGCAACGTGTTTAGACTGGTATGTTTTGGGGAGTGAAGGGAGGCGCGATGAGTAATGACACCATGACCGAGGCCTAAAGCCGGACTGTCCCAGAGAGTCAGGGACACCTGGGCCAATTCTGTCTTACCTCTGTCCGTCAGAGAAGAGGCAGGAGGGGGTTGGCTGCTTTTTTTTTTTCTTCCAGAAAAGGATAGGAAGACAAATACAAAGCCATCTGCCCTTACGATCGTTTTTGAAGACTGCGATGCAGAAAATGTTTGTACTTATGTCACCGATAATTGTTTTAGGATCTCACAGCCCTGTTACTGAACCATGAAGATGCTGCTTTTTTCTCTATATTCAAAGCAGCACCTTTTTGAAGCAAATGCTGAGGAAAAGCAACACATGGCATCTTGAGCTTCAGAATTCCTCTTTGACTGGGGTTCTCTGAAGGGGATAGAAGTTACTTCTTTTAAAACAGTGTTTCAAGTTAGTACTCCCATTCCATCCTCACCTGCCCACGTGAAAGAAGGAGCACAGATAGATGCAGGTGATTTTCATCCGGGAAAGTCTTCGGGCCAGTCTCAGGCAGGCACCCACTGCCCAGCAGACTCCGCGCTCCACGCCTTTCCAGGTTGTCTCTTGGGTGTCACCGTTCCTTAGGGTCCTCCCCTCTGGTTTCCAAGGTGACAGTTCCACCATCGGATGTATTAACCGAGGCTGTGCAAACCCAGGCGACTTATACCCTCTACTCCGGAGACCACGTGGCCCAGATTCCCTGGAAGAGCTCTCGTTTCAAATACCATCTTCCATTGTCCACATAAGGGCTTCTACTTGTCAGGCAGTGTGTTCTAGTTTGCGATAACAAAATGCAAAACAATGGGGTTCTATTACCTGTGGCATGTGACCCAGAGAAACCCAGAGGAACCAGGGCCCTGGGTCCACTTGCACGTAGTCTGTCTTGAGCCCCGGTCCATGCTGAGGAGCTCAGAGCCTGGCGCAGTTAGGCTGTGCTGGTGCCGCGCTGTGCTGGTGCCGCTGGGTCTCCAGTACCCAGCCCTGCGGCCGCACCGGCAGCTGCTCAGTGTTTATTGAACGCATGGGCCCAGGCACAGGTGGTGGCGAACAGACTCACGTTCATGGACCCGCCGTGCCTTGGGCATCCGTGCTGCCCTGGATCCCAGCAGTGCCTGGTTGCGCTCTCAGCCAGAACCTGCTCTTCGACTGAAGCATCCTACTCTCCTGACCCTAATAAAGCTCCCCTTCTTGCAGGGCCAGTGGGTGTTAAAAAGGAGAAAAGTGAAAAAGGCCCCCAGCTCTTCCTCTCCCCCAGCCTTAGTTTGCATCTCAAATCCTTTACCTTTGTGGCAGTGATCCATCACTGTCCTTGACTGAGGGCGTCCTTAGGCGCCTCTGAAATGTGGCCCTGCTGTTCTCACACTTTCCATCACTCCCTCAGAATAGGTGGGCTTTCGGTGTGGATTTACTTGCCCAACGATGATGGAAGGCGGGCTGTGGGGTAGGGTGTGTTCATGCCTGCCATCTCAGTGTAACATATAGGCTCTCCTTTGATCTCTTAAACACTGAGTTTACATTTAGCCCTAGTATCCCTAGGAGCTCATCATGACCGACCTACTAAGAGGTCAGCCCAGGGTGCCTCATCCCAGCTGCCCTCGTTGTGGCCATGGGACCGACTCTCCAGGTGTGACTGGGCTTGCTAGGAAACTCCAGATTATGGCTTGTTCAGTTCTTCCCCCAAAGCCCTGGCACGATCCACGCTGTGGTCCCCGAGTGTTGCCTCGGGTTTCGGATTGGCGCTGTCCTCCAGACACAGGATGTGCTTCTCTGCTCTAATTTTTACAAGTACGATGACCATCCTCCAGTCCTCCCTCCCCACTGCAACGTGGGGATAAATCTGCTTTTGTTTACACGCTAACCTCACGGCAGCTCTCTCCTGGAGTCACGCCTTGCATGCAGCGTGCCTAACGCATGGAGCTCCCCTGATCTTCCCCAAACCCCCGTGAGATCCAGGGGTAATTAGCCCCTCACCTCAGATGAGGAAGCTGAGGCTCAGGTGCCACTGGCCACCTGGCCGTCAGTGAGAATGTTTTCTGTCTGCCGGCCCTTCTCTCCCAGCCCCATGCATCCGCCTTGATTGTTAATGCTTCATTGGTGGCAAAGGCAAGTTATCTGGCTGCCCCCAAGGAAGCAAAGGGCCCTAAGGGAGGAGACACCAAAGGGAACATTTGGAAGGGAGGGTGGTGATGAGAGACTTGGGGTGGGGCGCAGGGCAGCACGCCTGCTCCTGCCCTGCATTCTCCACTTGGAATCCTTATTGCCAAGTTCGGAGAGAGTCTCTGCTTCCCCACACGTGCTCAGGAGCAGCCCTGGAGAATTCGCATCCCCCTCGGAGGGAGGATCGGCCCGTGGAAGTTCTTCCCGTCGGTAAGGACAAGCTTGGTTTTCTTGTGGTTGTCATGGAGACTGGCCACATTTAGATAAGGAAAACCCATTTCTGGAAAATCACGACGACCTGTTTTCCAGTTTAGCATCTGGTAAACCTCACGGGTGTGCCGCGTCGGCCTCCTGATGACATTCGAGGGGCCTCTAGGACCAGCTCTCTGAGGACTTTGTCTTCACCTGGCCCCTAACTCAGAGCCCTGCCGTGCAGCAGGAAGAGGAGGACCGCAAGGAGAGGAGGGGCAGGTCCTCCAGATACTACACAGGCAGGAGGCGGGAGGCAGGCCTGATGTAGCGTAAGCGCTTCCTAATTCTGAGCCATGTTTGGTACTCAGTGTGTACACGTATGTATATTTCTGTTGAGTGGATAAATAAATGACACTGATGAATCAACAAATAACCCAACAAATGAAACTGATGGATCAAAAATAAACCTTAGGGCCCTGAACAGTGATTTCCCAGGCGGGAACCTGGGCAGGGGAGGGGATCAGAGCTTCCCGGACTATTCACTATCAGGCAGAGAAGGAAGACCAGTCAGCGCCCCGCGTGCGCGCCCCACAAATTTAGTGACCTTCACAAGGTCTGTCCGGCTGCGCTCTGGGCTGTTAGAATATTCTCAAGCGCTTGCTCTAAACACGTGGGCGAGGGTGGGAGCTACTGGATTGAATGGAAGTTGTCCTAACTCACTAGCTGGCTTTGTTTAAAGTAAGCAGAATTGGCAGTGGGTTTACTTTTCTGCATACCTGCTCTTTTTCTGTTAGTTGTGGTTAAAGGCATGAGGGCGTGGTTTGATCTGAAGAGGGTCCACAGAGGCAGCGTTTTAATCAGGCCGCAGCTGAATGCGCAAAGCCGGAGACCACTGAGGACCGCAGCTTATCACTTATCAGGCGCACCCGGATGCCCAGGGAGGGAGTGACGGCCGCTAGCAGCTCACCAAATCCCTCCGCGCCGTGAGTTTGGAGGGTGGATTAAGGATGTAATTACTGGTGAATCCAGCAGCCGAGAAATCCAAATGCTCTTGTCCATCATTCCAGGTACTTGCCTTTAACCTGAGCCGTGTTTGGTCCTCCCAGGCCATGTCTTGACTTTTGCAAGAGGCGAAGCTCCCACGGCCAAGAGAGACCTACCCGCCTGGCAGTCTCCCGAGAGCAAGTTAATCTGGGTCTCCTCTTTCCTTGCTAGGGTCTCCCAGAGCCAGCCTAGTGAGAGCTGGTCCCACGTAAAGCCAGCCCCCTGCCCCTCCCAAGATGGGAGTAGACCCAGACCAGACGAGTGTTTTGGTGTCTGTATTTTATTTAATATCAGCGTGTACTTCTTTCTAATAGGAATTCTATTAACAGTCGTCTTACTGTTACACCTCTTACTTACATGATCATTTTCCTTTTTAAAGCCATAATAGCTGTCCTCTAGAAAATACATACTTTGTACTTTGAACCATGGATACTGTCCTCCCCCAAATCGTACCATTATAAAACATGACCTTGACCCTGAAGACAGCCAACAAGATCTGATTTTAAGCTATAGACAATAAATACCCTGGTTTTTAGCACCTGTCTAGTCAGCATTAACTATTCACTGGTACTTCCCTATATTGAGAAGAATGACACTGAAACAGATGTATTCAGAATCAAAGATGGGATGGTTTTAACTGTAAGTGCTACTTACTGAAATGACGTAACATTAGAACATTTAATACATATGTATGATAGTTACACAGATTATCTGATAGTTATACAAAGTATTCTCCGCTTATGCCCAGAGCATGTCCCTGTTGTAATGAGCTGATTTTGCCAGTGGAGGCAGTATGCTAGTCTAAGCACAGTTTATCTACATTATTTCGTTTGAACTCACAACTGTTCCATAAAATAGGGATTGTTCCCATTTCACAGATGGACATTGAGGCCCAAGGAGGCTACTCATCTGAAGTAAGATTTGAACTGGGAGCCATCTGTCTCCAAAGCCCAGTCCTCAGACGCTCCATTTCACAGCTTTCCTCTGTGATGCTGAGTCCCCTCTGAGCTCTGTAGAGACAGGGGCAGAATGCGGTGAATTTCCAAACAGATGCTCAGCTCACCCCCACACTGTCGGGAGGCCTGGCCGGGTTTCTCTCATCAGATATGGCGACCACTCTGTACTGTGATGAATGCAGACACACCTACTGGTCCAGAAAGGCCCCCCTGTATGAAATCCATAAGATGCAAGCTAACGATTAGAATCATTACTGTATTTATCTTATCTTCTTTGCATCCAGCACAGGAGAGAGAATAAGGTAAGAGCAGAGGGAAGACAGAGGAGGGAAAGCCATAGGTCACATGATGAGACGGTCTTGTGTGTAAAGGGCATTGGTACGAAACTTAGAGTGCCTTTCTGGAAATACGTGTCTAGAGGGAAGATGGGGCTTCCCGGGCCCTGGTAAGGTAGCTGTCACTGTACCTTGTGTGTCTGTGGGACTCATCGTTTACACGTAGGCTATCCTCAGCCTACACACTCAGTACTTGGGGTGGCAGCCTTCTCGAAACAAGCAGGTGGTGAGGTGTTGGCATCTGGATCGACAATCAGCCAAGCATCTGTGGGTGGAGTGTCATCTGGAGAGCAGTCTTTTTAGAATCCCAAAGAAGAGCATCCTCCCACCTGGAGACGGGACCCCACACATCTCTAGGACAGACTCAGAGGCACAGGCTGGGTTGCGCTTTGTCCCAGAGTCATGGCATCCTGGGGTCAGCAGGCCTGAGTCGGAACTAGAGGCACCACAGCTGGTGCTGAACCTTGGCCTTCTCGTTGAAACAAAGATGTAAACACGAGCTCAGACATTGTCCCCAGAGGAACACCTTTGCTCATGCCCTTTGAAAAGATATGACAAACTCTGCATGCCAAATCCTACAAGGAATGGGGTTCCTGATTATTTTCTCTAGATTTAGAATTTCGCCTAAAGCCCTTGAGTCGTGTTTCATTTCCCTTTAGTGAGACTCCCTGGACAATGCCCTAACCCTTAGGGAGAAGGGAACACGCTTGTCCTAAGGTGCCAGTAGCCCCTGCCCACCGCGGACCCCCAGCTCCCTGTTACCCTGGGACTTGCTGAGCTGGCCAAAGCCTTGCTGGCCCAAGAGCCGCCAGTTAAGAGGACCAGCAGTGCCATCTTGTGGGAGTTCTCGAAGCTCCTAAAATCAGGTGGAAGGCGGGAGACAACCTTGACTGTCACGCTTTGAAGAATGACACACGAGGAAATGTATGGGTGCAGTCAAGTGAGATGGTCCCCTCTGGTCACCAGCCATGCTAATTATTATTTTGGTGTCCAGAAAATTAATAACCCAAATAAATGAACACCAAGACAGAAAGATATTTCAATAACTACAGTGGCTAGGAAGGATTTTGTTTTCCTTCTATTTACTAGGAAATGTATTTAAAATCACCCCTGGTGGGAATATATTTTTCCGTAAACTCTATGAAAACACAAAGCCATAGGTATTAAAGTCCAAATATAGCCGCGGAATCTGCTTCTAGATCACCTCAAGGCTCTGTCCTTTCATGAGGAGGGTCACCAAGGAGATGCCTTTTCCCAGGAATCTGTCATGGGAGCAGGACCCAAACCAGCCCACCTCCATCACTAAGAGAAGAGGGGCCTTAGACCCCATTCGCTCTGCTGACAGCAGCAGATTAAACTGTGCCCCTTCCTTCTCACTGTGCCGGGGCATCATGTCCTTCCCATTACACGTGCGTGTGCACACACACACACGGATCTCAGCCTAAACTCCGCCTTCTCAGGCTCCGCCCAGACTCCCCTCTACGAAGTACCTCCCCCGCCCCGCCCCCAGTGTGTTAGCTGCTTGTCAGAAAATGAAATTGAAACCCTGACGCAGCTTTCTGGGCTTGAGTGTTCATGAGAACAGCGCTCCCTGACTCACCAGGTGGCTTTGACTTTTAGGGAGATTCTCGGGAAAATCCCTTTCTCATGTGCTTCCTCACCGGGAAGGGAGGGAGCGTCACGTGACGACCGCTTCCGGGTCCTGATGTAGCCTGGATGGCGCGGCGCTCCCACCACCACTGCCGGTGTCCCCGCCAGCTTCGTTCCGTGCTTGCTTCCTGTGCTGAGACCAAGAGCTGTGGGTGGAGGAGGAACTAGTGGTCTGGATGGAGCCTCTCGCCGCAGGGCAGCAGCCTCGCTGTGAGCTCAAGTGGCCTCATCACGTTCAGGCTTTCTTCCTGTCTTCAGTGGGCTGGGAAACTACCAACCAAGCCCAAGCCGTTCCCATCATGTCAAAGTAGGACTCAGATAGATCGAGGGCCCAGAGAGTTTTTCTTCAAGTCCATGGTTTGGTGGCATGTGTTTTGTGTATCCCAGACCCTCCTTTTGCTTACTTGGGAGCTTTTCTGTCCCAGATAAGCAGGGTTATTCTGCATGGCTAGGGGATCTGAAGATGAGGCAGAGCTGATCCAGTTGTGAATTAGCAGTGGAGGCATAAGGAGGGGCTGGAGATGTGTCATCCTCATCCCAACACCTACCATTTGCTGCGTGCTTGCGATGTGCCTAGGAGCATGTGTATGTAGAGTCACCCGGCGAGGGAGGGTCCACTGCTTCCCGTTTTACAGATGAGGAAACTGAGCCTCAGAAGGTCAAATGCCAGCCTACCAGCCAATCATTGGCAGAGCCAGGATGGTCTGACATCAGAACCCACACTCAGCTGGCGTCCACCTGCCACCTTTCCTCTGGGCCTCCTCCTCAGACTGTGTTGACCGCATCTTGACTTGATGGTTAGTTTGAAACCTTCACTGGGCTTTGTTCCTGAAGCTCGGGAGCTGAGATGGGGGTGATGGTGGCACCCGTGACCCAACAAAGAACACGAAGCTGAGAGCTCCAGACCCGCATCCTCCAGGCTCTGTCTCTGGGACCACGAACAAGGTTCAGCCTCTTCCAGCCACCCATAAAATTGGGATAACACCAGCTGAAGAGAATCAGTTGCGTTAATAATTTATGTGGAAGCACTCTGTACCCTAGTTAAGTGCTACAGACATAAATGATAGTTTTCAAGAAAAAAAAATCCATTATCAAGTCAGAAAGTAAATGCTTAGGCAGATTTGAATACCTTGTACTGTCTGGTTGAATAAGGGATCCTCTGATTGCATTTAGATTACTTTAAAAATCTGCATCTCTAAATCATGTATAGAAGCCAGAACCTAAAAATAGAGGCTGCTCCATGACCTAATTCTCAGCCCTAAAATGAGGGCATCAGGCTAATGCCCTGGGCTGCCCTTGTTCCAAGTCTGGCTTGGAGCACTTATCTACTGTGCAACTGTCCAGCAAGTTACTGAATCTCTCTGATTTACTGTTCCCTCATCTGTAAAATGCAGATAATACTTTCTACTTTGTAGGGTTGAAAGGTTAGATATCACAATTCTGTGTAAAGCCCTTAACTCAGTGCCTGGCCCACGATAAGTGATCAATAAGTAGTAGCTGTTACCATCTAAGATCATTCCCATCCTGTAGAGAAAATAGAGAACAAACAACTCATTAAAAGCTATGTGTCCCCATCTCCTGTAAACAACGCCCGCTGGTTCTTTCAGAGCGTATTTACAGGAAGAGGAGAAAGCATTTGCAGAGGATGACTTGGTGGGCTGCCTTGAACCCAGATCAAAACTGCCAACATGAAAAGGATTCTGTGAAATAGAACTCTTGGCAATGTCTTTGCTGCCATTTTGACTACTTGCAATGGGATTAGTGACTTGCCTGGGTTCTCAGTCTTACTGATTACTCTGTGTGTGTGTGTGTTTGTGTGTGTGTGTGCACGTCCCCATCCCAAAACACTCCTGCATGGCAACTCAGCGACCCCAGTCCTTGTCAGGATGCTTGGGAAGGCGTAGGCTGACCAGCCAAGCGGGAATCCTACCCACACCCGACCGTCCCACTTCATGGAAGGCCTATTTTTAGGTGAAGAAGGGGCCCTGCACTTTTCTGAGGGTGGAATCCCCCCTTAAAAAGGATTTCTAAGGGCTTAACCCCCTGGGGTTCCAGGAAAGAAGGGAAATGACTCCATATCACTAGTTGGGAAAGCGAGCCAGTGTAGGGGAGCGGGCACTAGTCACTCTGACCAGGTTGCTTATCAACAGCGATCCAGGGAAGACGGTCAGCATTTTGATTCTCGTCAGGGCGCCCAGAATCGCTTCCCCAGGCTGAACTGCTCTCCGTAGTCCCCCAGAAGGGTAGCATCAGTGTGCCTGGACCAGGCACACGGGTGTCCTGCAGAAGGCTGGGCTGCCAGAGGAGCTTATCTGCAGTGTCCACTACAGTCTCGGGCAAAACCCTAGAAGCCGCAGCGGAATGGAGATGGGGAGGGGCCTGAGGTTGTGAAGGAATTTGCAGTCGTGCCCGTGAGTCTGGGAAAGAGCCCTGCTAACCTTCCTCAGACATGCAGGGCCTGTCCCACGGAGGAGGTCGTGGACTTGGTTTGGGGCCGCTGGGCGAAGGGCAGGGAGCCAGAGACCGCGTCACCATGAGGCCACCCAGAGGGCCACGAGCTCCTCGTCTGCAGAGGCACGAAGGCCTCGGCTGTGACTGCGCTCCACATGGGCGGGAAGCTGGGCGAGGTCACCATTAGGCCCCCGTCCAGCCCCAACTCACCAGCCAGTGGATTCACACCTCTCAGGGCTGGACAGAAAACGTCCACATGGCCCGGGGCCTGCGCTGACAGCCCAGGTTGTGAAGTCTTAGGACAGAAAAAAGAATGTGATCTCAATTATTTTTCTACGTGGTGTTTTGGGTATGAGTGAAATAAAATATATAGAAATTTATTTCCATATTCGCTGTTTTAGAGTTCAGCAGAGTTTTTAAGATATGAACTCAGTTTTCTCAGCCCTGGGGACTTTCATTTAAAGATGAGACCATGAAAACTCAGTCCTGAAGGCATCTGCTTTCCACAGGGTCATGCATTCACTAAGCATTTCTGGCATTTTGTCCTGCCTTCTGCCTTTTCTGAGAATGTCAATAAGGCATAAACCTTATTCATCAAGGAAATTTATAAAATAAAGAATAGGAAACTTTTGTTAAGGACAAACGACCCTGTTAAGAATTTGATGTGGTCCTTGACAGGTGAATACTGGAAACCTACGTGCATCAAACATTTGGCGTCCGCACAGGCCAGGTGTGGTGAAGTTGCAGTTTCCGTTGATGTGTAGGAGGGTTACCGGCGCTCTAATCCCCGCTAATTTCATCAGGTTCGCAGTTTCTTTAAATTTAAATAAATATGGTTTTCAAAAACTGGAAAGGCCTGAGGATGTGGGGAGGACAGGAATGATATTTTTCACTGTCTCTGTTTCCTGGGAGAAAGTACTGTTGCTTCTTCAAAACAACATCTGTCAGAATGATTTTCATCAGATTAAATAAATCCTCAGAGCCGCTATCACAGTTTATAGAATCTTGGAAACGTAGGTTATGCTTCACGTGGAACCCTAATGGAATTTAAAATCTGTGTGTTTTTGCAAACACAGCTTCGAGAGCAGACACTTTACTGGGGTTTGTGAATTTAAGCTACCATGTCTCAAAGAGTTTAGGAAGTGTTTTACTACATAAATGTAATAGACAATCGTTTACCAATTTGAGATGCTATTAATTGTAGATGGAAAAGGCATTGAGACTGGGGCTCTTTGGCCAAGCCTGATGAAAAGCAGCATTGCACAGTCTCTGACCAAGAGCTGTGTGAAAACGGATACCGCTCTTAAGTATGACACGAGAGGCCAGCCTTCTGTCATCTTTTCACAGGCAGCTGCCATATGTCCTTATGGTCAATTATGGCCTTTTCAGTTTTTTAGAGGAGAGAGAACTTTGTTGCCGCGGGGTGGTGGCGGGGGGGTGGTTTATGTCCTAAAGACCTTGAATGATCAATACAGATTGATATTTATTATTCCTTGCTGCACAAAGCTTACTCTTAAAATTAGTTGCTAAATTTAATCCCAGTGAGATACCCCTTCACACCCATTAGGATGGCTACTAGCCATAAAAAAAAAAAAAACCCAGAAAATAATAAGTGGTGAGAATGTGGAGAAATTGAACCCTTATGCATTGCCTGTGGGAATCTAAATTGGTGGAAATGCTGTGGAATGCCTTTTCTTGGTTCCTCTACAATATTAGAATCTAGAGCATGGTTCTCAAGCTTCAGATGCGAAACCCTTGGCCGTGAAATCCCTGGAGACAGAGCCTGTGGGTGATTTGGACCAGTCAAAGCAGGATTCCTTGGATTCCAAACAAATCCAAACGTACTACATCAGGGACTTAACACTTGAGCCAAACTTACTCATCCCTGGCTGACTATTGATCCCATAGCCAAATCATATTTGTAATAAAAGAAAAAAAAAAACCCAACCCAGTTAACCACACAACAAAAGCTAAATAAAACAAAACCAACGTCATATAGGGAACATTTCTGTGCTGCTTAGTAAGACTTGAAGTTTCTTAGTCTCATGGAGTAACAGAAATTACTTGGGGGAATTTGGGGTGTTTTTGTTAAACTCTTTGGGATGTAAACAGTGAACTTTCTGAATCCTGAGACTCTTGCCTGCAGCAAAAGAAAGCTAAAACAAGGACCCCTGCAGCAGGGCGGAACAACAGAGCTGGTGGAAGGTGAGCTGGGCAAGTCAGGGATGGATTCCGCTCTGTCTGCCCACAAGACCAGCCTTAAGCAAAACTGGCCACTTCTGGGAGCATCTCACTTTCCCCACTGGCCGGCCTTGCATTCATCCACAGCTCCCGGGTCCCCTTACCTCTGGCTAAGGCATTTCAGAGGTGTGCACACCTATGTACTACCTGGAACTGCGTTCTGATGCTTTTAAACTGTGACACATGCAGTTATTTTTTTAAAGGCATAGAAGAGTCTATAATACCATAGAAGTAAGCTCGCCAGATACTAAGTGCAGAAAGCAGACTACAAAACAAGGTGATTCTTTTGGTAAGAAAAACGGAAATTTAAGAAGAAAACAAGTGCATCTGTCTATCCATAGAAAGGAAGGCTGGAAGCACATCCCACGTGTTAACAGTGGTTATCTCCAGGCGGTAGAACTACAAGTGGTTTTAACGTGCTTGGCTTGTTGCTTTTCAACGATGAACATGTACTGCTTTGGTCCTATATTCCGTCCCCTCGGTATTGGTGACAGAGTGGGCCAGCTTAGTACCATGAAAGAGGTTAAGAAATGGCAAGAGCTTCACAAGGACCTTACTTTTTTTTTTAAATTTATATTGGATTATAGTTGATTTACAATGTTGTGTTTGTTTCAGGTGTACAGCAAAGTGAATCAATTTTACATATACATATACCCACTCTTTTTTAGATTCTTTTCCCATGTAGGTCATTACAGAGTATTGAGTAGAATTCCCTGTGCTCTACAGTAGGTCCTTATTAGTTATCTATTTTATATATAGTAGTGTGTATATGTTAATCGCAATCTCCCAATTTATTCACCCCCCCCCTTACCCCCTGGTAACCATAAGTTTGTTTTCTACATCTGTAACTCTGTTTCTATTTTGTAGATAAGTTCATTTGTACCCTTTTTTTAGATTCCACATATAAGTGAAATCACATGATATTTGTCTTTCTCTGACTTACTTCACTCAGTATGACAGTCTCCAAGTCCCTCCATGCTGCTGCAAATGGCATTATTTCATTCTTTTTTATGGCTGAGTAATATTCCATTGTATATATATCTGGAGAAAACCATAATTCAAAAAGACACATGCACCCCAATGTTCACTGCAGTACTATTTACAATAGCCAGGACATAGAGGCAACCTAAATGTCCATCAGTGGAGGATTGGATAGAGAAGATGTGGTACATATATACAAAGGACCAAATGTTTTTAATACTTGGGGTCCTGTAGGGGCCAGGAGATTTGCATCGGCTCTGGGACCTCACCCGTTAGAAGCTTCCGGAAGCCGTGGACTCTGCGAGGACTCTGGAAGGGGAGCCCCTCAGCCCATAGGACAGGAAGCTCCCTGGTTGGAGTCTCCCATTTATCCAGCATGACCCTGCTCCCGCCTTGCTCCGGGGAGCGCCCAGGTCCACATCTCTTGAGACCAAAACTACTGTGCTTGCCCACAGTTACAGTTTAAGGATTAACCAAAAACCAAAAGAGGGCTCTTTGGTGACGCGCCCGCTGTCTGCTACAATCATTCTCCTCTCTCTGCCTGAGCTCAGCCTCTGGAGGAGGAGGACCCGCAAGTGTCCTGAGTGCAGCAGCTGGCGGGTCCAGGTGATGAAATAACAGGAAGAGGTGTGCCTCCCGCTTCCCGCTGCCTCCCGAGGGTCCTCGTTTGTCACACGGCCCTGAAACCAGTCTGCACATGCGCATCTCCTGCGTGCTCCTATTTTGTGAGTCGTGATGGTCAGTGTCTTCTCCTTCTTGTCTTCCAGCCCGCCCAAGCCGACCGTGTTCATCTCCGGTGTTATCGCCCGGGTAAGAGCCCTCTCGTCACATCGGGGCCTCGGCCGCGACGTCCTGACGCCTCCTCTCCTTAGTCAACCCCCCTTGTCCGCCCAGGTCCGGAGGTCCCTCAGTCAGTCGCCCCCTGTCCACGGGGCGTGCTTCTGTGCATCCGCCCGGCAGGGGCGGGTGGGACGGGGGTGACGCGGAGCCCACAGCCCGAGCTGGCGCAGCTGCCTCTCCTCCGTCCTTGCCCGTCTCCCTTCTCTTCAGACTCAACCAGGGTCGGCAGAGGGTTTCAGGGTGATCTGTGAGCTGAGACCGTTTTTACATTTTAAATGGTTGAAAATTTGAAATAAGAACTATACGGCGTGACGTGAAGGTTACATGGAATTTAAATTTCTGTGTCCATGGATAAAGTTTTAGTGGCACACAGCCTTGCTGTTCATGGATGTATATCATCTACGGCCCTTTCGTGCTGCACTGGCAGAGTGCAGAGAGATGACCTGAAAAGCCTAAAATATTTACTGTCTGGCCCATTACAGAAGGTAGTTGCTGCCCACTGAACCAAACTGATGGGTTTTGGTCACTCTCTTTGCCTTTCAAGAGCCCCCTCTTCCCGTGAGACCTAACGTTTCTGTAACCGCAGACCTCCCCCCAGCAAGCCCCCATTTGGGGGACAGTGCACTAATTCCATCCATCGATCTGAGGCTCACAGCCCATTCGAGCCCTTAGCATATGATGTGTAAAGAAAATGCCACTGTTGGGGACATCTCAGCACAGCCATCCAGGGACCCTGGGACAGACGGATGGCACACCTACTACATGCGAGGAAATTAAAGGCCCACACAAATCTGAGGTCACCCCACGGCTCAGCCAAGAGCTCGCCATGGCTCTGTCCTGCCCGGGGTGGGCTGGACCCCAGCCCCTGTCCCAAATGCACAAGAAGGCAATTCCTCCCTGAAAAGCAGCCGGGTACCTTCTCTGAGACTCGGCTGGTTGAATCTGGCTTATCTCACAGCTTCCAGCCCTGCTCCGTGTGTTTCCTTCCCAACGAGTGCTCCAGGCCCAGCTCGCAGCTGTGGCAGCAAATCTGAATTTAAGACCCTGGATTTGGTTCTGTCTTGCCCCTCAGTTCAAAAAAATCACAAGAACTGTTCTAGCAGAAGAAAGCCATCCAACACCCAGCTTAGTTCTGAGTGCGTCGTGTGGTACCTGCTCCCATGGCGTGGTGGCAGGGGCAGCGAGCTTTCTCACTTTCTGGAAGGGACACGGGCCTTGGTGCCCGCTTGGGCCCTCCAGACAGCTTCAGGACCCCCAGCAGTCCCAGGAGGCAGGCTTCTACCTGCCGACAGGTTCACCACTCCATCACCCACCCGCCCCGTCCCCAGAGGGAAGCCAGAAGATGCTGGGTTTGGGTCTTGCTCACGTACTCACTCAGCTGTTCACGGTTGATGAACCAGTGCTTTCCGTGTCTCCCGCCAGGGCGACAAGGACTTCCCCCCGGCGGCCGCCCAGGTGGCCCACCAGAAGCCCCACGCCTCCATAGACAAGCACTCTTCCCCGAGGACACAGCACATCCAGCAGCCTCGCAAGTGACTGCCGAGGACCCAGCACCCTCACAAGCCGTGCCTCAGTTCCCCGACGCTTGGTATTTCCCCAGCAAAGAGAACTGGCATTTTCTTCAAGGCGCTGCTCCATTGGGAAATTTAAGACAGAGCAAAGCGCCCCTCCCTTTGCCTTGAATTTCCATATCTAAAGCTAGAATCAGACCCCAAAGCTTGTTTCCAGGGAGTCCTGGCAGGTGTTGTTTGAGAATCACTGTGGCACTACAAGTGCCATTAGCAGAACTTGCTAAGACTTGAGTGAAATGGAATTGTTCAGAGTTTAGCTTCAGTTCCAGTTCGTCAATTGTCCTGGTCTTAAAAACAAGCGGGCACAAATTTGGGAGGGTTAGATCAGGTCAGGGGAAAACTCAATCATTATTTCATGCTTTTCGGTAAGAGGACAATAAGTCTTAATACCTAGTGGGGAGAGAAAGAGATGAGAGCATTAATTACAGAAAAACTGAGCAGGGGAGACTTTTGAAACAGGCAACAGCATCACTGCGTTTCTCTCCTTTGTGTGATGAGGGATCCCAGCACAGGGCGACACCAAGCACTCCCAGGAAAACCAGGGAAGAGCTTACAGCTTTGAAACGGCTCTTTCATTCTAGGAGTCATCTTGCTGAAAAATTTGCCCAAAGGGAATACTTCCAGAATGAGGTTTCTCAGTGTGGGTCCCAAGCCCTGCACTGCCCCACCAGCCAGACAGGCTTGCCGCGAAAGCAAGGCAAACCTTCATTTTTTCAGTAATCACCTCTAGAGCTGCTCTTGAGTTCTGGGAGTGATCGCTGACCAGGTGGAGGAATAGATGCATAGCTGATTCTGGAACACTAGAGCAAAAGCATTGACCACGTGGAAAGACCAGACGAGAACCTGCCCTTCGTCTCCCTGGGGAAAAGTAGAACTACCACGTGCCATTTGAGCTAGAAAAGCCTGTTTGTCCATCAGTCGAAGTGTCAGGAATTCCCTCTGCCCAAGGGCACATGTACCTGGGCCCATGTTCACTTGGGCCTCTCAAATTGTCCTACGCTTTCTGCCCAGGTTTCCTACCCAGAGCTGCCTGAGACTGCTCGCTGGCTGATGGCTATTGGGTGCCCTGCTTTTCTGAAAAGCCAATGGGCTTGTTTACTCAGATGTTCAAATCTCCCGGAGCAGATGCTTTGGGAGAGGGTGCAGCCCAACTGGCACGCTTGCCAGCATGGTGTTTGCCGCGGGGTCAGCAGTGGCGGCAGCGGGCACACCATAGCCTTTCTGATGCCCTTTCCAGCTCCACATCCGCGACTGGTAAAGGTGACACAGACCTAGCAGACCCAGCTCTCACCCTTCCCTAAGGAAAGAGCCAGCCCTACTTCACATCCTAAAGGCACCATTTGGTTTCCCATCTCATTGACTTGCGGCAGCCAGGGTCTCACCCTCAAGGCACTGTGTAGTCACCTCTCATATTTCTTAATCGCTGAGATGTTGCTAGAAACTGAGGCTGGCTTTTAGAGATGCAGACAGGGCGGGCAGCCTCCTCCCGGCCGTCTCCTGGAGCCGGCATCTCAGAAGGATGCTGAGAGCAGGCAGCCCTAGGTCAGTCTGTGGACCACTGCACCCTCCGCTGCAGAAATGAAGACGCATCCTTGATACTTTTTAGTGTGGCAGCCAGGCCTGCCGTGCTGTTTCCCAAGGTGCATTTTTCTTGTCCTTTTAGCTACATCTGGCATGTATCTGTAGATCACTGAAAGCAAAATGTTCTTCTGAATGAGTTTATCAATGGTTAACCTCAAGAATAATAATGATTATAATAAAGCTCCTGCATTTCTTCTCATGGTTTGTTTTTTCTTACATCTCAGAGACTTTTCCTTTTCATTTTACTAGAGTTGCCAGATGGTTTCAATAGAAATACGAACATGCAAAAATGAGGGGTATTTTCACAAATTGTTTCCCAGACACAAAGCCAAACTATTGGACAGCAGGCACCTTGAGTCTAATCGTCTACTTTAAAATGTCATAAAATGGAAAAGCTTAATGCAGTTGATTAAAACGCATTCCTTGGGTTCAGCAGCTGGCCCCGTGCTAGGAAGGCCCTTTGGGAACAGACTTAGAAGGAATGATTAGTAGTAAGCCCAGGGATGGCTGTGAGCAGCTTTTGATAAATAAGCTAATTTATCCAAAGGTCTTCTGGAACTTTTATGAGCAGGATGAGAAAATAATCACAATCATTAAACCTCAAGATCCAGAATCAGACTACAGATTTGAGTTGGGAGAGACTTGGAGGTGTTTTCACCTGATGAGGACCTGGGGGGCAGCCTGGCAACCGTGAGCCCGGGGATGGCAGGGATGGCCAGAGTCTGCATCTCCCAACACCCCCCACCTCTCCTTAGCCCTTAGGGTCACCTCTGGACGCTGCAGTTTGTAGTCACGCATCCATCTCCCTTACTGTAGGGCTGGCCAAGAAGTTCATTCAGGTTTTTTTCTGTAACATCTTACAGGAGAACCCGAATGAACTTTTTGGCCAATCCAGTAACTGGAGGATGGAATGAGGGTCTTATGCATTTAGTGTCACTGGGTAGAGAGTCGTTCTCGGTACATAAATATGAATAGAAATGCCAAACACACACTCACTGTGGAGCAGAATCCCCCCTCCACCCCAGGGCTTTTGCACATTGTTACTAACGTCATTGTCACCTTAGTTCCCCATTGCCACCATAACAGAGTACTACACACTGGGTGGCTTAAAACAATGGAAACGTGTTACCTCACAGCTCTGGATGCTAGAAGTTTGCAATCAAGGTGTGGGCAGGGCCATATTCCCCCAGAAGTCTCCAGGTGATGGTCATTCTCGGCCCCTTCCGCTTCTGGCAGCTGCTGGCAATTCTTGGCGTTCATCGACTTGTCACAGCATAAATCCAATCTCTGCTTCTGTTGTCACATGGACGTCTTCTTGTGTATCTGTGTCCAAATTTCCTTCCTCTTCAAGGACAACGGTCGCTGGACCAGTGCCCACCCTGATCCAGTGTGACCTCATCTCAACAAATTAGATCTGCGAGGACCCTGTTTCCAAATAAGGTCGTATTCACAGACACTGGGGATTAGGACCCGAAATGTCTTCTGGGGGAGACACTATTCAACTCAGGACATCAACCATGTGCTGAAAAGCCAGAAACCTAGCTCCCAGCTCACACCATTTGAACCGCTGTTCATTTGGTAAATTGCTTTCCTGAATGAGCTTTACTATGAGAAGGCTTCACCCGCCACAGATTTTGTTACAGTGTTGCTGGCCACGGAGCAGTCAAAGCCTGTGTGCAGGGGTAAGGGGAGGAGAGCAGGGCAGAGGTGCCAAGGGACGGGTGCCCCCAGGCTACGGGGGGCTGTCTACCCCCGGTTTCAGTAGCTCCTGAGACTGCAGCTCTCAACTGCACGTGTCCTCAGATCAGAGTCACAGTGTTTCTACAGCCTACATCTTGTATTTTGTAAGAGTGCTGCATGGGCAGTGGTCGTCCCATTTTACAGATGGGAAGACTGAAGCTCGGTGCCCAGGGTCCAGAGTCATTGTTAGCCAACATTTGTCCAGGGAAGATACACAAATGGCCAATAAATACCTGAAAGATGCTCGATATCATGAGTCACCAGAGAGATGCAAATCGAAATCACAGTGAGATACAACTTCACACCCACGAAGATGGCTAGGATCAAAAATCCAAATAATAACAAGCGTTGATGAAGATGTGGAGAAACGATCCTGCTCCCGGACCTGGTCCTGGCTCTTCCACAAGCCGGGTGTGGATGCAGTGAGCCCCTGTGTGCTCAGGAGCAAGGCTGCAGGTGTGACAGGCCCATGTGATGTGGAGGGACTGCCCGACCCCTATGGGCACCGGCTCAGGCACTCCGAGAAAGGGCAGGGCAGTGGGGAGGGCCGGGGGGTGGGGAGATACTGCCAGACCCAGAGGGTTTTTAATCAATGAATTCTTTTTAAAACATCTGCCTCTTGCCTCTGCGGTCTGTGGGGTTCTTCTGCGGTCCTGCAGCTTTTTCTAACTTCACAGCAGCCATGCTGGTTAAATGCTTCCCTCTACAAACCCCAAAGTAAACTTTTCTTCCCCGAGACTTGGCATCCTGCTGCCTCTGCAGTATAAAAACAAAAACAAAACAAAAAACCAAGCATTTTGTAACCCTCCCAGGAGGCGTCTACAGCCATACGCTCTTGAAGAGCGGAGAGAAGGTGAGGGAATAGTGGTGGTTAACAGGAAATGCTGGGCACTGGAAATAGCCTCAGCAGGTGTGTTAGCCAGGGCTCTCCAGAGAGAGCAACAGGGGATGGGTGATGGATGGATGGATAGATGGATGGATGGATAGATGGATAGATGGAGAGATGGAGAGATGGGTAGATGGATGGATAGATGGATAAATGATAGATGGATTGAGGGATAGATAGATGGATAGATGGATGGATAGATGGATAGATGGATGGATAGATGGATAGATGGATGGATGGATAGATGGATAGATGGATGGATAGATGGATAGATAGATGAATAGATAGATGACAGGTAGATAGGTGATGGATGGATAGATAGGTGATAGATAGATGATAGGTAGGTAGATAGATGATAGATAGATGATAGATGATAGGTAGATAGATGGATAGATAGATGATAGATATAGATGATAGATGGATAGATAGATGGATAGATGGATAGATAGATGGATAGATGGATGGATAGATGGATAGATAGATGGATAGATGGATGGATAGATGGATAGATAGATGATAGGTAGATAGGTGATGGATGGATAGATAGATGGATAGATGGATAGATGGATGGATAGATAGATGGATAGATAGATGATAGATGATAGATATAGATAGATGATGGATAGATGATAGATAGATGATAGGTAGATGATAGATGATAGATTGATAGATAGATGATAGATAGATGATAGATAGATATAGATAGATGGATAGATGATAGATGGATAGATGGATAGATGATTGATAGATGATAGATGATAGATATAGATAGATATAAAGAACTAGGTAGATGATAGATAGATGGATAGATATAATAGATATAAAGAAACAGGTAGATGATAGATAGATGGATAGATAAAGAGATTTAAAGAATTGGTTCATGTGATTATGGAGGCTCACAAGTCCAAAATCTTCAGGGTGGTCCAGCGGGGAGAAGAGCCAATGCAGTTCAAGTCCAAAGGCATTCTGCTGGCAGCATTCACTCTTCTCTGAGGAGGACAGTCTTGTGTTCTCTTCAGGCCTTCAATTGATTGGATGAGGCCCACCTACATTATGGAAGGTAAACTGCTTCACTCAGAGTTCACTGATTTAAATGTGAGTCTCAACCAAAAACACCCTCACAGAAACATCCAGAATAGTGTTTGACCAAATATCTAGGCATCATGGCCCAGCCAAGTTGACACATAAAATGAACCATCACAAGAGTTTACTGTAGCTCATTTTTCTTGGGAATCCTTGAGCATCTTGGATCTGTTTTTACTTTGACCATGTGGAAGCATCTGCACACGTTCACTACATTCTTTTTTTTAATTTATTTTGTATTTTTTTATCTTTTAAAATTTTTGGCTGTGTTGGGTCTTCGTTGCTGCACGTGGGCTTTCTCTAGTTGTGGTGAGCGGGGGCTACTCTTCATTGCAGTGCACAGGCTTCTCATTGTGGTGGCTTCTCTTGTTGCGAAGCATGGGCTCTAGGTGTGCGGGCTTCAGTAGTTGTGGCGCACGGGCTCTAGAGTGCAGGCTCAGTAGTTGTGGCGCACGGGCTTAGTTGCTCGGCGGCATGTGGGATCTTCCCAGACCAGGGCTCAAACCCATGTCCCCAGCATTGGCAGGTGGATTCTTAACCACTGCACCACCAGGGAAGTCCCCATCTTTACTACATTCTGTCTAACATTTAACTTGCTCTTCCAAACAGACATTCTAAAATTCAATTAAGGGCATTCATGACAAGAGAAAATAATTTTTCCCTCATCCTCCCTTTTAATCCTAAATATTATTATAAATCCAACTGCCATGCTTTAAAAAAAATCCAATTTGTCCACTAGAAAAGACCCGACATGATTTAATATAATGAACTGATATAATCTGGAGGATTTGGGACTCTACCCAGGAGCCTTGAACGAGCTTTTTGATTACGTTTCAGCTTTGTCATTCTGTGCTGCCGAGGGTCACCTAAAAAAAGAGAGTTCAACATTTTATAGCACAAGGGCTCAGCTTCTGTGCAAATTAACCAGAAACCCATTTGTGTCATTCTTTAAATAGAGATGCATTGAGAGCATGGGATGCGCTTGGAGTATTAGTAAGGATCTTCATTATCTCGAGGGCAGTGATTTCCACCGGAAGGGTGGGGTGTGTGGGCAATGTTAGCCCCAGAGAACACCGGGTGATGTCTGAAGACATCTTTGGTTGTCACAACTGGGGATTAGAGAGGAGTGGGATGCTAGCAGGTAGCATCTAGTGAGTGGAGGCCAGGGATACTCATAAAAATCCTACCATGTGCAGGAATGCCCCTGCAACAAAGTATCCAGACCAAAACTTCAGCAGTACCGAGGTTGAGGAACTCTATTGGTCCTGTTCTTAAAGTAATGCAATTAAACAATTAAAGGCAAATTCCCCTCATCCTTGAATCTTGAAAAAAGTTTTACATGGGTGTCAGTGACAAGGGCACATTTTGTGGAAGCAGCTAAAGTAGCTCAAGCTTGGGTATGCTTTTCAGTCCCTGGAGCAGAAAACAACAAATTGCTATGATGCAGATTTGCTCCTGGATGCCATGGAAAATTCTAGATAAAGCAAGCCTTTTCCTCCAGGGAGAGCGTGCAACAGCTCTACAGCATAATGATTGTTTTCTCAGACACCGATACAAAGAGGAGCAGAGATGAGTTTCCCTGGGTGGCTTCACTCACCCAGGGCAGGCGGGACAAACACTCAGCCTTTTGGCTCAGCTACTTTAATGTACTCCAAAGAAGATCTATATAGAAACTCCACTCCAAACAATTGCAGCCTATTTTCCAAAATAGACCGAGTGTGTCTCAAGCTGATTAACCTCAGAGCTGTCAGTAAGTGCGGCGGAGCAGGAAGCAGAAGAGGAAAATGAGTCTCTGCAGAGCAAGCAGCTAAGCCTGACTGGCAGGAGGGGAGCCTTGCGTGGGTGAAGCTTGCCTTCAACTCGGGGCTGTGTCCTCATCCTGTATCCCCGTCTCCTAGCATAGCTCCCCCACCCCCACCCCTCTGCCGCCCCTCCTCAAATCCTTGTTTCTGTGTCAGAAGGACTGAGGCTAGCTGTGAACTCTTGGGAATGTGGCCACTTCTTACCCCTGGAACTTACCCATGACTCCACACTACCTAGATTGTAGACCTGGGAGGCTGACATCCCTCGGTACTGAAAATGTTCAATGACTTGGTTCTACTTTTAGCTGCACCATGTACCACTAGATTACATCACAAGGCATATAAAAAACAAAGTTCATGGAACAAAAGTTTGCAAAAGTCACATGCTTTGTCACAAAATTCTCTACCTTGGGTGCCAAGGATGCTGACGCCTCTGTACGTCAGTTGGCTAGCAACTGTCAGGTTCAGTCACTTCCCAAAAGCATGATTTGTCAGGGTGCCATTACTAACGGGGGAAGCCGTGTGGGACTTCCCAAGTCATTCAGTGTAAATGAGCAGTACTTTCAGTTGGGGGGAGACTCATCTCAATCCTGGTCACCAAAGTTAACAAGCATCAGATGTATCATATCAGAACCAGAAAGGCTATTAAAGTGTTTGTGGTTCCCGGACCTTCTCAGTCTATCTGAAAACTGGAAACCAGAGTGCTGTGGGTGAACATCCATCCTCACCTAATGGGACCAGTGTGAGAAACCCACGTCCTGACAAGTGCCACCTCTCAGCCAAATACACACTAGACCTAAGAAGGGAGATTTTAAGAGTAGAAAGGATCCCTGAACAAAAACAACAATAACCAAAAAAATCCCCAAAACCATAAACAAAACCTAAGAAACAGTGTTTGGGGTAACCATAGTGAGGTTTCCATACAGCATAATAAGGGAACCCCCTCAAATTACATATAATGTCATGTCATGTATACTTAACAGCCCTTAGCCCACCATGCCAGTTAAAATAACTAATAAAGTCCCTCATATATTTATTGTTTGGGTTTCACAGCTAAAGCTTTTTCTGACTTAATACTAATTTTTTTCAACTTAATAGGGTAAGTCATTTAACTGTCCTCATAAAGGCTCTTAACATATCAAAAGGCTCTCCCAAAAAAAGTTTTCCTATGATATGAAACAACAACAAAACTAAAGATTATTAATTTGCAGGCACAAGACTGCAACATCTAAGAATGAGAACTGGCATTAATTTGATAAACAAGTAGTTTTCAAGGACAATTAGATAACCTGAACATAAGAAGACATGATAAATGGGCATTTACTAATTAACACTTTGTTTAAACTATATAAACTTAACCGGAGTGACTATTTTCATGAATCACAAAAGCATCCAAGTAGACAGATCACCCACAGGAAGAGATTCTGAGCCTAAATCACCATCATCACCACCACCATCACCATCACCATCATCCTCATCCTCATCACCATCACTACCCCCACCACCACCATCATCATGACCACCAACGTCATCATCACTATCACCACCACCATCATCATCATCACTGTCATCATCATAATCCTCATCACTTTCACCACCTCCACCATCATCACCACTACCATCATCATCACCAACACCACTATCACCATCATCATCACTATCATCACCACCATTGCCATCCTTCTCACCTTATTGAGCACTTACTATGTACCAGGAACTCATAGCAACTCTACTTCGTAGACATTGTTATTATTGCTATTATACAGATGAGGAAACTAAGGCCTAGTGTGGTAAAAATAATTTATATAAGTAGTAGATGGCAAATCTAGGATCAATCTGACACCAACTCCTATGCTTTCCACCACCAATCTTTAAAGACCAGAACACTCCACTGTCATTTCCACACTTAATCCATCCCCCACCCATCTAATTTCCATCGCCACCCTCTGACCACCAGGCCATCTCTGGTGTTCTCTGTCTCCTTACAGAAGAGTTCAGATGTCCCTCTGCTTACACAGTTCCCATCAACCAGCAAATGTCACCCCAGGTGACAGTAGGGCCCCCAGAGTTGGAGGAACAGTAAGGTGCTCTGGTTGTCAAACCCTGATTGGCACCTCAGAGATGTCTAGGTGTTGCCCTCAGGATGGGTAACCCTAGGAGAAATTTGAAACCCATTCCTCTTGAAGGTCTTCACTGGGCCAGATTAGGAAAGGGTAAATATCTTGAAAGAGTAGATTTCACTTTCACTGCATGGAAATCCAGCTCTAAGTTCTCCTCCTGAGGATGGACCTCTTAGCCAGGATTCACTTATGCTCTGGGGAGAAATCCATTATATATCCTTGGGGCTACCCTTCTTCCTTCTCACCGTGGTTGGAAAGATCTTGACCCAGACAGTCTGGGACACTGTTCTGGGCACTGAGGACACCACAGCAACTAAGTCAAGCACAAGTCATAGAGACCACTAGACCACGATTGCAGTGTGAGCTGAGACCACCTCTCCACCTGCTCGGAGACCATGTGTGGTCTGAGGCACCTCGCCAGAACTGGGGCTCACACAGGGCCTGGGGCTGAAGGGCTCTGGCCTGATTCTCCCTGCGGAGGATACTAGCACTCAGAAGGGCTTTCAAACACGCATCTCGCCTCATCCCCACTGCAGGCCATATTACGCTGATCTACCTTCCGTAGGGAGTCACTGGGGTTCTTGAGAGACATTCCTGATCACCTGCTGGGCATGGAGGCAGAGAAGAGATGGAGAACCCTTGAGGACTGTCAATCAAGGTCATGAGCACGGAGTCTGTGCTCAGAGTGGCCCCCAGCATCCCTGTGCCCAGGACGGACACCAGGCAGGGTGTGTAGCATTCACACAGAGACCCATTCTTCTGTAAGGAAATGACTACCCTGCCAGGATCACAAAGAAAACATGTAGCAAAGCCAGGACCAGACCTTTGTCTGTCTGTCTCCAGAGACCCTTCCCCACACAGCTTTGAATATGCCTACTGTCATTTGGTTTAATTAAGCAAGCCGAGCATCTTCTTCCCCGTATGCTTTTCTAGGAGGAGAGACAGGCTGAGTCTGATAAAGCAGAGTATTTTCCACATTGCTGCTTCTACCGAGCCGATCTAGCTCGTTTCCGCTGTCACTTAACGTTCTCCTAGTTAAACACCAGCGCCCTCATCGACAGGATCTAATCAGCAATGTCCTGAGAGGCATCTGGTAGCAGGACAGCCACCTCCAACCCCCGCAGCCAGTGGGAAGCAGCTGATGGCCGGTCAGTTCCGTGACTCCCGGGCAGATGAAGTGAGGGCCGGACGGCTGCCCCAGGTGTGTTTCAAGCTTCCTCCAGCCCCTGCTCATCTCCCAGCAACAGAGCTCGGGCCCCAGGAACGACCTCCAGAGACGCACAGAGAGCAGCTCAGAAGGCAGCACAGCCCAAATGGGGAGGCCCTCGATACCCTGGATGACCCGTGGATGGAGGCTCAGCCTCAGCCCTCAAGGCTGTCCCGGGGCGGAAACGGAGAGTGAAGTGAGGCTCTTCTCTCTCTGGTCCTGCCTCCGTGGGGTGTAGGGGCTTTGGTCTGGAGGACGCTAAGTACATTTGGTGCAGGAACCAGCTTTCAGTCTCAGGATGAAAAGGCTTGGCAGGTCATGGGTGTGGCCTCTGTAAAGTCGAGGAGCTCTCAGAGCCGATGGGAAGCGACTGGGTGGGTGCGGAGATGGGGCGGGGGAAGGGGCAGCGTTCAGAGCTCCACTCACTCACCTGGGAGTCCCACCCATTACGCTAAATGAAGTAAGTCAGAGAAAAACGAATACTGTATAATCTCACTTGTATGAGGAATCTAAGAAAACAAATGAAGAGCAAAAAACCCAGCTCACGGGTACAGAGAACAGACTGGTGGTTACCAGAGGCAGGACGTGGAGCGGGGGGTGAAACAGGTGAAGGGGTCCAAAGCCACACACTTCCCGTTATAAAATAATAAGTCATGGGATGTAACGGACAGCATGGGGACTATAGTTAATAATCCTGTGCTGTGTATTTGAAAGTTGCTAAAGAGAGTAGATCTTAAAAATTCTCATCACAAGAAAAAACATTATAACTATGTGTAGTGATGGATGTGAACTAGACATTGTGGCCATCGTTTTGCAATACCTACAAACAGCAAATCATTATGTTGTACACCTGAAACCAATATAATGTTTTATGTCCATTATATCTCAGTTATTAAAAAAGAGAGAAAAAAAAGAGCTGTCTGGGCACATTAGGTCTTCAGTGCCTACTCCACACCAGATGGAAGCATCCACCACCTGTGGGATTGGTGCCCAGGCAGGTGTCAGCAAGCTTTCTCTGTACAGGTGCAGACAGTCAGCACTTTAGGTTTTGTGAGCATACGGCCTCCGTTACAGCTACTCCACTGTGCCCTTGGAGAGTGAAAACCGCCATAGACAATACGTCATTGGGCGAGCAGGGCTGTGTTTCAATACAATTGCACTGACAGAAACAGGCAGTGGCTGCATTTGAACTGTGGGCTGTGGGCCCCTGGCCTAGAGGTGGTGGTCAAGGGCACAGCTGAAGGTCGGCAGCCTCTAGCTGGCATTTAAAGCCATGAGCTGTTGAGATGGCCCAGGCAGTGGGGCAGAGAACGGTCCCCAGGATGGAACCAGCTTCTAGCCTTCAGGGGTAGGGTGGGGACTGGGTTGGGGGGAAGGGATGGTAATGACATGACCGCCGTGGTCAGCAAGGTGGGAGAGAGCGTGAGTGTTGGGTGGGAGCCCGGCGGGCGTGCAGAGTTAGGGAGGGTGCACTCCCAGACTCACAGTGTCTCTGGCTCAGTAGCTCGGGGTGGTGGTGTAGGTGGAATTGTGTCCCCCAAAAGGTTTTACTCTAAGTCCCTGTGAATGTGACCTTATTTGGAAACAGGGTCTTTGCATATGTAATTAAGTTAGAACAAGGCCATACTCGGTTAGGGTGGGCGGGTGCTAATCCAGTGACGGGTGGGCGCTAATCCAGTGACAGGTGGCCTAATAGAAAGTGGGAAGTGTGGACACAGGCACACAGAAGGAAGCCGGCCGTGTGGTGACAGAGGCAGGCGGAGGCTGCCACAAGCCAAGGGACGCCAAGGATTGCTGGCAACCGCCAGGAGCCAGAAGAGGTGAGGAAGCATCCTCCCCTGGAGGCTTCAGAGGGAGCGTGGCCCTGCTGACACAGCGATTTCAAACATCTGGCCTCCCGAACTGCGAGGGAATACATGTCAGTTGCTCGAAGCCATCCAGGTGATTTGTTGCAGCAATCACACGAAACCAATACAGCTTCGGCCTGAGAAGGTGTATTTCTGAAAATTTTCCAGGTGGTGCTGGTGCTGCCTGTCCCGGGAACGCCGGCCCCTCAAGCACCATTGCTTTACACAACCACAGAGGGCCACCTGCCAGCTCAGGGGGAACACGAGGGTGGCCCAAATCTCTCCAGAGTCACCTGGCCGGAGTCCAGGACTAGGAAGGTGTAGAGTTAGAGAACCACAGGCTGGGGCTCAGGATGGGCCCAGCGCCTGCACAGCAGTGGGAGGCAAGGCAGGCAGGGGTGGCTTTTTCGACCCCCAACCTATGACCTTTCACCCTACAGAGGGCATCAGCACTTCAACCAAGGGAGGCCCATTCCAATGGAGTTTGGTCAGAAAGGACATCGAGTCTGCACCTTTCAATGATCACTCAGGTTAGAAGGTAAAAGCGGGTCCCCCAACCCCCAGGGGCAGGGCGTGAAGGGGTCATGGGATGGCTAAGGGACTCCTTTGCCGGAGAGCGGGGACATTCTGCAACCTTTTTCACTGTAGGGTGACAACTTCCCCATCACAACCCATGTTCCCGAACCCTCTTGTCTCTGATGGTCCAGAGAGGGGCCCTCCTGGTCCAGCTTCTCAGCTCAGCTCTTGGCCCTAATGAAGCTTCTAAGAGCTCATGAAAAATTGATGTCATATCCTTGCAGCTACCTGACTTCTTGATTTTGTGTCATGCTTTTGAAATAGCAAGGTGGATTTGAGTTTCATTCATATACTTACAATTTCTTTTATCCAGGAAAATGTATTAACATCTTGTTAGGTTTGGGGTTTTTTGTCTTTTGTTTTTGTTTTAAAGTAACCCCAACTGGAGAAATCCAGTGGGAACATTTTTTTAAAAAATTTATTTATTTATTTATTTATTTCTGGCTGTGTTGGGTCTTCGTTTCTGTGCGAGGGCTTTCTCTAGTTGCGGCGAGCGGGGGCCACTCTTCATCGCGGTGCGCGGGCCTCTCACCGTCGCGGCCTCTCTTGTTGCGGAGCACAGGCTCCAGACGCGCAGGCTCAGCAGTTGTGGCTCACGGGCCTAATCGCTCCGCGGCATGTGGGATCCTCCCAGACCAGGGCTCGAACCCGTGTCCCCTGCATCGGCAGGCAGACTCTCAACCACTGCGCCACCAGGGAAGCCCAGGTTTGGGGGTTTTTAAGTGAGAGCAGTAATGAGCTTGGGCTGGATGACCAGGCAGAGGATGTCGAGTGGGCAGGGTGGCTGCCCCGTGCTTGTGATCGGCTGCCCCTGCTGCAGGGGCAGTGGCCCCCCGGCACTGGGAGCTGCGGTTGAGCTAACAATTTACCTGAGCAATCTGCACATCAAAGTTGGTTTTGTCGGCAGACGGGGTTTTCGGACCACCTTTCACGTCCCTGGCTGGAAACCAGCCAGGTTATCATCAAGGGAGACAGCCGGAGTGACCTGTTGGGAGCCAGTGACCACGTGAAGGGCTGCTTGCAGAAGCCCTCAAGGGGCAACGTTCTTGACCGCACGACTGCCCAGCACCGATGCACTGCTCTTGGGGCCGGGCCGCCGGACGGGAAGAGCATCCGTCCATCTGTGCTTCTTAGAGCCTCAGGGCGCTCGACGCAGGTTCAGTCGGGGGAATAAAGACCACCTCCCTCACTTTTCCTGTCAGTTCTCAGATTTTCTTTCTTTTTTGGGCCGCGCCTCTTGGACTGCAGGATCTTAGTTCCCCGACCAGGGATCGAACCTGTGGAAGCGCAGAGTCCTAACTACTGGACCGACAGGGACGTCCCTAGTTCTCAGATTTTCTAATAAGGACAGTTCCTTGTATATTACCTTCACATCATTTGTCTTTCACAACAATAAATACAAACAATCTCCAATAACAATCTTGGCCTAGAACAAAACTTTATTTAAAATTTGACTTCCTATGTAGGTCCTTCCTTAATAATTATGATTCTGGATGAGTAGAATTTAATGACTAAAATTATGGTTTTTAACGTGTCAGACTTCAGATTTTTCAATTGCTGAATAGAACTTCCCAAATAAATAGGAGCTGTTTGTCTTCAGTCCCATCAAAAATTACTGAAAAGATGAATTGTGTACGAATGTCTTTTTAAAAAGTAGCTACAAATCATTAGATAAAACTATAGAAGAAAAATGTTGATTTCGGGTAGGAAAGGCCTTCTTAAATAAAAAATGCAAATATAAACGAAAAAGTTTGGCAAGTTTGACTAAATCAAAATTTAAGACTTTTACACACGATACCTTAAAGGTAAGTGATAAAATGGGAGGAAAAAAACGCAGTATGTGTCAAAGAACTGACTCAAAATTTATAGCAAACTCCTATAAATCAGCAAAAATGACACCAAAGGGTAATTTTTTTAAAAATGAGAAACATATATATAACAAATTTTTAAAACAGGAAATAAAAATGGTCAAAAGACACATGAAAAGATGCTCTACTTCACCAGTAACTGGGGCAATTAAAACGAGACACAATTTCTTAACCATCAGACTGGCAAACAGCAAGTGCTGCTGCAGGGGGAAAGGGGCCTCTTTTGTCCATTGCCGACAGGCGAATATTCATCAGGCTTTGAAAAGGGCAACACAGCAGTGACTACTGAAATAAAATTCCTCTTCCCTTCTACCTGGCAAGTCCCACTTCTACACGCTTGTCTTAGAGAAACATTCACTTGTGTATACAAATAGGTAAGTCAGATGAAGGCTCTTCATTACTTACAAGTGGTAAGAACTGAAACTACTGTACTAGTCCATCATGAGGTCATGGTTAAATGTACCACAGTGCAGCTCTCCTGAGGACTACTACACAGCAACCAACAAGAACACTGGGTGAAACTGTATATACCACACTATCTCACCTGTACATCACGCGAAGGGGAGAGAACATTAAAAATATATTTCTATGTCAAACAGAGAAAAGACAAATATCATGATATCACTTATATGTGGAACCTAAAAAAAATGATACAAATGAACTTATTTACAGAACAGAAATAGACCCACAGACATGGAAGACAAACTTATGGTTACTAAAGGGGAAGAGGCAGAGAGAGAAATTAGGAGCTTGGGATTAACGGATACACACTACTATATTTAAAACAGATGAACAACAAGGACCTACTGTATAGCACAGGGAAATATACTCAGTATCTTGTAATAACCTAAAATGGAAAAGAATCTGAAAAAGTACATATATATATACTTTATACTGAAAAAGTATATCTATATCTGAATCACTCTGCTGTACACCTGAAACTAATACAACATTGTAAATCAATAAAAAATAAACTAAATGAACAAAAATAAATTATAATAATATTATAATATTATATAATGTATATTATATAAAAGATTATATAACATTATATAATATATATAATAATAATAAATAAATAACAAAACTAAATTTGTTTCTATATACACAGGTAAATAAATCCACAGAAACACAGCTAAAGGATGCCTCCCTACCAGTGGGTACTTCTGAGAAGAGGCAGAATGTAAAAAGATTATTTTAACACGTGCAGAGGTATTCACAGCTCATGAATTTAAGTCTTACTTTTGAAACGTGAAAAATAAAAGCATGTCAGATGAAGGAAGTGCACGCCTATTTCGATCAAAATAAGTAACATTAAAAACACTGGTATCATTGTATCATTTTCTAATGTACACACACTTAGGTTTATCCAAGTATCACACCGTTGTACCATAAGACTTTATTTCACAAGTGATTTTAAATTCCGTAGCCACAATTTCCCCACATTTTTACATGACCCACATCCTTTTTGCTACACATTTTAAACTTTAGATACAGAGTTTGTTAAAAGAGAAGCTAAAAGGGAAAGACACATTCTTTCTGCTGAATAATATAGCCTAGTTAACTTAAAGATGATTATTAACCTTTTGGATATCAAGAATTGAAACTGCTGGGGTCACATTTATTTGTAGGTCCCCAAATAGCCCTGAGGTCTAAATAGAAAAATATCTTTTATAAACTGTAACAAAACTCTCACCTCAAAATAAAACACTATAAAATTTACACACCTATATCCTTATTCAACATTTTTACAATATCCAGAAATCTATGGGATTTTTAGAAATGACAATGAAAATAGTTTTACATTCAGAAAACAAAGCTTATACCAACATGACATAACCTGAAACCTGGCACCTGTGCAGAGTCCATACAATTCTTAGTCACCCTTGTTAAAAACACACATTCTCAGATACCCAATACATTGGAGGCAGAACAAGGATTTGAATGAAAAGAATTCCAATGAGATTAGCTTTGCCTGTTTGTTTGAATGGGGTCTAGTATTCAAATTCCTTAGGATGGCCGAGAGGCTCACAGGGTTGCTGGTAACATGGCCAGGTTTATAGCATCCTTTTCTGGTTTTCATCCTGTTTGACAGAGCTGTGAGGTTCCAAACCAGCTTCTAGAACTTCCGCTCAAAAACTGGTGTTAAAGTGCTTCAATGCGACCTCCCAAAATTTCATACCGCATCAAATCAACACAGGCCACTGCCGTGCCTGCAACCGCTGGCTTCATTTTGTTTCTCGTCTTCGTTTTCTTCAAAAACAATATAAAGGTGTCCCATTATGATGAAATGATTCTCTCAAAAACCAAACTGTGTTAGCGTTGATTAATTAGAGTACTGATACTTGGGCAGACTTGGGAAGATCTCAGTGCCTCCGCAGGGTAAGATGCTGATTCTGTGGTTAGCCTGGTACCATGCGGTGAATGCCTGGTGGAGCTCCCCAAGCATCCCCTCTGGATTCTGCCCTTCCATGCCAAGGATGCAGCCAACAGCAGAGCGATGGCCCAGGCCCGGCTACACAACCTCGCCCAGGAGCTCCTACATGAGCCGCCCAGGCCAATACCACCTTTCGACAAGAAGACCTGCGTTATGACACACTGGCTGTGTCCTGTGCCACACTGGACACACTGGAGTGCTCCCAGTGGGGGTCTTGGGCTGTCCCATCCTCCACTACATGCCATCCAATCAGGTCACACCAGACATTACCTGGGAGCCACAATGGCAGTCCCCTCTGTGAGCACAAAGCCCGGACTCCTTCCTGTGTGTGTGTGCACTCATCACATCACATCACACACCTCCACTTGCAGCTGAGGGCCATCAGAGCACCGCAGGGCTGTGCCTTTCACATGAGCCTTATTTCAGGCTGGGTCAGGGTAAGGAGAGACTTTGCACGCAGCCCTGGCATTCAACTGAGTCCCTCAAAAATGAGCTACATCAAACCAGGCAGTGGTGGTTTTTTGTTTTTTTTCTATTTCTTTAAAATAAAACAAAAAACCTCCAGAGGAATTTTTTTAGCTGCTTATTTTAAACGTTAATGAAGAAACATGTGGATTCAAGGGCACAGCCACGAGTAGCTGATTCAAGCGTCACACAGATGTCTGAAACAAAGTCTAAACGCATGGAGAGGGCGGCAACCAGCGTTTGCAGGAAGAGCTGGTTTGCTGTAAGTTCTTCGTGGCAACAGCCCTCCCTCCCGCTGCCGTGATTATGTGCCCAATGCCAGCTGTTGTCGCAAATGGGACTTCGTTGTTTTATGAGGATCAGGAGTGATGGGTCTTCTGCCATTCCTTCCCTAGAAGACCATGGTCTGCCAGGCCCGGCTGAAAGGGGCCCAGCGTGAGCCTGCCGCCGAGGAAACCAGACACACAGACCAGGGCCCTGAGGGATCCTGTGAGCCGGGCACCCACAGCCGAATGCAGAATCCAAACAGTTACCCACGTGGGACGGAAAGGCTCACGAGGGAATACTTGGGTAGCGCGTTAGGATTTCCCCAAATACTGTGAAAAAGAAAAAGTGTCAGCACTTCATCCTATAAAAGACGGATTTCGATTAGCAGCTTACAATAGTTCCTGATAATCTTAGCACTGCAGCGAGTACCTGCATTGTATCAGGATGGGAAATGAGCGAGCACAGGTCTCCAAGTGAACCTGGGGGTAAGCACTGCACCTGACATCCGTTAGGGCTAGAACTCCTTTCGCGGAGCGAGCTCCAGTGAATGATGAAAAGACAGTCTCCGCCTTAACGTAGCGTGGATAAGGGGGGAATACAGTGATCCTGCCAGAGGCTGCAAGAGTCAGATCGTCCCTACTTCTTAGTCTTAGCTCATTTAGTGACCCCTCAGGGGTGCTTTTCTTCATAATAACTCGGTACCCATGATTCTTCCCTGGAGACAGCAGGCTTTGCCTCCACTTCAGGATTGGGGTGTGGCCAACCTCACGGGATTGTTTCACAGCCTCATCTCCACTCAGTGGACTTCCAGAGACCTGGTCGCCCACAGCACGGAAGGAAACGGGCAGAGGCAGCCTGCCCTGGCCACCCTGCATCCACAAATCCCACTTTCCAACTGACATTACGAACTCTATCCTCCACTGCAGAATGAGAGAGTAGCAGGAGTGCCCGAAGCTGAGATGACGAACTACTGCTATTTCCGACCCTATTTCTGAGGCATCTAGTGCCACCAGGAGCTCGTGGGGAGGTGCTGCAGAAAAAGTCACGAAGGTTCACAATGTCACGTGTTGCATTTCTCAAAGGTAGCCAAAGACGTGCAAAGTCTCTGAACACCGCGGTCATTCCAGCTTTTCCCTCCCCCCTCCCAGCGGTGACCTTGGCGCTCGGCTGACTGTAAAACACAACTCACATAAGCAGATAGAAAACACTGTCACTGTCACACCACACACCCCTGGATCAGATGGGGAGGAAATAGCTGTAGAGGTGAAAGCGATGAATGGTCCATCTGTGTTGTCACAGCCATCTCTACATACATAAAGGCTGAATTTTTTTTTTTTTTTGATACAAGGGTTCACATCCACAAGAGGCAACTGAGAGGCACTGAAGTGACTTCACATCCACTCCAAAGCCATTTCAGCTGCCAGAGTCCCGAGTTTCTAATAATCAAGAAATCTCAACACGAGGGGTGATTTCCAGGCATCTCCCCAGAAAACAGCAGCACTGACATTGTCTTAGAAATATTTCTTCTATCTAGTTTAATCATAACTCACTCAGATGCTAAAAAGTATTAAAATAGACTTCAGCTTTTTCCCTAACTGTATTTATATATAAATCCCTGAGAGGGTACCTGTCAAGTTGAGATTCACTATTTACAGTTAATAGACATCAAGAGTGCAAGCAGACACTGGATCCCGCCTGCTCTGTATGGCACGGCGGTGCTATCACCTGTTAGGAGAGCAAACCAAGTCTCCCTCCCGAAAGAAAAGAAAGGGGGACAGTGCGGGGTGGAGGTGGGGGAGTTGTGCCAACATTCTGCACAGAAGCAGCTGGCGGAATCTGCCGTTCATTCACTCTTGGGTGTTTGGAGGGCACGACATGATAATTCCACAGGGACACTGTTGATCTCTCAGCACTGCCTTGCTTTTCCGCCCTTTTTAGATCTCAGAGTAGTGGTGCCAGGGATGATCAAGGCATTTAGCTAAATCTGGAGCAGAAAACAGGCAAAACAAAGAAAAAGCAAATAAGGAAAAAAGGAAGCAAAGGGGTCAGCAGGGAATGTATGTGGTGACAGAGCTGGGGGGGGACATTGCTCATCAGTGCCCCATCCCTGACCAACACTGGAGGGGAGGGAGATGGGCTGACCCCTTGGTGAGAAAAATGCAGCCAACCATTCAAAGCAACGAAAATACATAAACACGAAAATGATCTCAAAGGATATGGATTGGACTGTCAGGGAAACGGGTGTTTCTCTCCACCTCGGGGACCAGCCTTCATCTCATCCAAGGGGACTTGGCCAACCTCAACTCTTCGGCACGAAAGTGACCCAACGGCCAACTATATCAGTGATACTCAAAGTGGGTCCAGACCTCTGTGCCATTCTTCTTGTGCCCTTCTGGGATGAGGGAGGAACTCACTAAAATCTGACTTTAAGAGCTGTATTATCGTCACGCCTGTCTCCCACCAGTCTGGGTGCAGCCTGATGGTCTGTTTATTGAGATTCTGGGGAAGGTGAGTGTGAGATGCTCAATTCTGAAGGACGGGGGGGAAGAGGGGGAGCCGGCGCTACCCCGCCCACATGATGAGACAGACAGGTGTTCATTACCGCATAGCCAGGGAGCGCGATTTCCCCTGCGAATCTAGGGTTATAATAAAGAGCTTCCAGACTGGTCTGTAATATTTTAAATCTATGGCTTCTGAACAGGATAATATTTAAATAAAGTGCTGTTGGTAGTGCATATGTGAGAGAGACTCTGCAACCCAGATGGCCAGAGATTCATTAGAATTTCTCAGTGCTTTGGAGATAACTCCCTCGGAGAGCTCAGGGCCCGGGGCAAATCACATACATGCTCTGCCAAAGTCCCGACATCTTGGAAAGTCAACAAAGTCGCCATGAGGGTGAACTGAACATCAGGAGCAGTTATCAAAGGAAAAATGAAAAGTAATTCCACACCAGGGATTCCTTGGAATTGAGTCAGGAGGAGGAAGCAACCCAGCTCACTCCAGGCAAATTTGCCTAAAACACGTTTGCTTAATATTCAATTCTAATCCCTATTTCTCTAAAAATTTACGCCTGACCCCATTTCAGCAGTCTGAAGAATTCTGGGTTCCTTATGCTTTTTGCATCTTTTTTACATTTTAAGGATATCTGAATTCAATTTATCTAAGAGCACATAAATTACTTTTGTATTTCCAGTAATAATTATTAGATTTGCCCCTATTTTCTTAAATACTTTTTTCTTATGTCAATATCTATTTTTGAATATGTTCAAGACTTTGTATACAGTTTATCTAAAATCCCTTGCTTAAAATGAGTTTAGTTCTAGCAATAAATACATGCTTCTCTACGCAGTCTCCTACTTTGACAACTGGGTTTTCATCATTTTTTAGCACTGGATGTACAAGGAAATCTGATTCCTCTATCTTACTTGATCATTTTGCTGTAAAGTAAATGCCTCCATCAAATGGAAAGAAATATTCTGCATCACTTAATCCAATTAAGAACATGTGGTGCTCATGGGCACCCACATGAGATGGAAAGGCAAAGACCCAAACAAACAGCAAAAGGGGGGAGAATGCCACAAATTCTGTGTGAAATCATAGAGATATCACAAGTAATTATTGCTAGAAACGGTACTTTAAACAAAGGGTCTTCAGACAAATGCATTAAAACCATCCTAAGTACAAAGAGCCCCATCTCTGTATGGGGCTGGTAAAGTGCTGCACATTTGACTGTGATTAAAAATACAAAATTATACAGAAAATGCCCTTCTGAAATTTCTTAACTGAGGTTCTAAAGATAAACTTTTAGGTAAAACGCCCACTAAGTGTACTGACTGCTAGGGGAACTGGTTTTAGGCAAATCGATTAGTGCTATGCCCAATTCACTCTTGGGTGCAGCCTGAACAAACACAAACGTTTTCTCGGGCCCGAAGGAGCCTGCGGGCACAGGGACGTGTGGTGCGTAAAAGGCAAGGGCCGGGCGGAGGCGCTTCCTTCCCAGGGAGGAGCCCACCCAGCCTCCCCGCCACCTCCTCTGGGGCTCCGGGCAGCATCTCATCCCTGGCCGGGCTCTGCGTCCTGTCTCCCCCACCCAGACACACACCCCCCCGCCTCACGTCCTTTTCCTCCAGGACGGTGCCCGCTTCTCCTTCTGCGCCGTGGCCAGTCGCTGCTTCTCTGCCTCTTCCGCCTTCCTTCTTTCCTCCCTGGCCTCCTTGTACCGCCACTTGGGGAGCTGCAGGTGGCCGCTGTCCTTGGTGCTGCCCTTCGCCGCCCGCTCGGGCTGGAAGGCGGGCGCGGGCGCCTTGCTGACGCGCACCTTGGGGATGACCACGCCCGGCCGCACGCTGCTCCGTCGCAGCAGCTGCAGGGACAGGAGGCTGGCCTTCCGCGGGGCAGCTGGCAGCTGGGACGACGTGGAGCTGGCTCGGGGGGCGCCCTCTCTGGAGAGCCCCGCGGCCTGGGAGGTCCGGAATCGCTGCTCGGTGCCCTCCGCTTTGTCCCTCTCTTGGGCTTGCGTGTCCAGGTCCCCCCGTGCCGCCAGGATTTCCTGCACCGCCAGCCGCCTTTTCCCCACACAGGGGGGGTCCTCGGGGCACATGGTCTGGCAGACGACGGCCACGGCGGGGCTGTAGAGACTCGTGGTCATCCTGACCATGTGGTCCAGGACGCCCCCATCCTCCAGGCCTTGGCGCAAGCGGGAGGTCAGTATGGACCGCACAAACTCGGTGAGCCTCTGCAAGCAGTTCTTGGAGCCCGCAGGCTTCGGACCCGCCTCGGGGGCCAGCGGCAGCTCTGGCTTGTACTGATCCCCAAACTGCTCTGGGCAGGGTCGCTCCAGCAGCCTCTGGATGACGTGGACCGCTTCAAACCGTCCCGTGTAAGTAGCCCACTCCTGAGACGACATCCCGCGGTGAGGGTCCCTGGCGTGGACATCTGCCCCTGAAAACCGCAAAGTAGAAACAGGAATGGGTGGATGCAATAAGACCGCCCTTCCACAGGCAGAAAACGAAAAGACGGTGGAATGGATCAAAGGCGAAACTTCCAAAACCTTCTAACAAGACTCTACCCTGGAGCTGGGCCACCTGGATGAACCCACACCTGACCGACACCTGTTGCGTTTACTATTGTAACACAACCGACCTTTAAGTGCTCCACTTAATGGTTTATCTTTCCTAAATAAAACCCCCTAAACTCAGCACCTAAATCGTGGAATTTTTTTATAGAAATAAGATTTCATGGCTTTCCAGCAATGGAGACACAATCAGACCACAAAGGTGCTTTGTAACACTTGGCGGATGCTACTAGAATGTTCTAAAAATACTAACAGTAACTCACAGGCAAAGCATTCAGTGTCCTATTTATTTATCATCTCCCTTTTTCCTCCAAGATCTCTTGTGGGGACGATTATGGTTCTTGTCTTACAGGAAACGTGTGGTCCTTCACTTTTCGTGCTGGTGGTTAGTTGGTCATGGGTCGTGGGCTTCTCCAGGACAGAGGCAGTTTAAGCAAAAACTTAGTCATTTTTGCTTCCTTAACACATATAGTTCTGGCTGGTAGGAGGCATGCATTTAATAAATGTTTGTTACAGAATGGATGGTGGTCCCAGTGGCTGAGGGCACTGCTGGAGACCTCGAAGCTGGTAAGAGAGAAGTGCTCAGACCTGGGTCCTGACCCTCAGCTGCCTGCACTTCCCACCACCCTGCAGGGGGGCTCTTCCTCTGTGACACTTTTCTGTGTCAACAGGGCCAGGGTCTAGTACTCAGGGACTTAATCCAGCACTAATCCAGGTGCGCTGTGAAGGTGTTTTGTAGGCGCGGTAGCATCCACAACTGGTTGACTTTAAGTCCAGATTACCACCCAAAATGTGGGTGAGCCTCGTCCAAGGTCTTAGGAGCAAAAGTTAAAGTTTCCTGGAGAAGAAAGAATTCAGCCTGAAGACTGCAGCATCCACTCCTGCCCAAGTCTCCAGCCCGCTGGCCTGTCCTACAGATTCCGGGCTTACCAACCCCCCAAATCACGTGAGCCAATTCCCTAAAATAAATCTCGTAATATATATCTCCCATCGGTTATGTCTTTCTGGAGGACAGAGGCTGCATCTCCTACATCCTCACGGTCTCCCTTACACTGGTCACTTCCTTAATCTCCTCCATACCAGCCACTGCCCCCTCTTAATATTGCAAAGTTAAACTTCAGCTCAACTTGATGAAATGTTCATAAGTTTCAGCTTGGTAGTAAAATAGAAATTAATCAGGGATTGCTGTTCAATTAATCTTGGTCCAATCTCAGCCGAATATACAGTTAAAAATCGTTCAGGATTTCAAGTCCCATTAGTCATATTTCCACTGGCAAAGCAATGTGGGAAGTAGGGCAATTATCTAGTCTACCCAGGGACCAGGCCAGGCAGAAGCTTCTGCATTTGCATCCCACACAGACCGGGGTGTCCAACATGCGATGGCTGGTGAATACGAATAAGAGCAGCAGGGGGTCTCAGCGACTTCCCTGCCCCATAGCCCTCAATGGCCCCATGGCCAAGGCAGACCCAGCTCACCTGAGCTCACCCGGTAATGCTCTTAATTCTGTGACACGTTAAAGAACATATTAAAAGAGTGGTAATTATTGGGAACTGGAAATCAGGATGGAACTCATTAGCTACAGTACAATTTATAAACGGACTGAAATGAAAAGGGGGCAGTAAAAATGTCATTGCAAAAAATAGATGACACATTAAAACTTAATTCGTTGCACGTCACTTAAAAAAGGAGCAAACTGAAAAATTAAAATCTTAATGAACGCTGCTTGAAAGAGACATTTTTCAAATGCTAATGGAAAACTAAAGGAACAGCTGTCAAAAGTTGAGTGCGCCTCTTCCTTTTCAAAATCATCTTGGAAAATACAAACACTGTAAAGAACAGAGGCCCTTCTGACTGTAATGCAGCTCAAGAATCTGAGTCATGCTATAAACGAGGGATTCACTTCCTTAAGAAAGTACTATTAAGGGTAATATTAAAGGCCTGGGCATAGTCATTAAATCATGAAAGGCAAGTACTGATGATTAGCACGTTATACTTATATCTTTCAGAGAATACGGAGCACCTCTGACAGGCCAAAGTACCCATCGCCTGCCCAAGAGACGATCGGCATCCTCATCCCCCCACCCCATGTTGTTTCGCCCAGGACTCCAGCCGTGCAAAGGCTGGGCTCCTGCCAATGAGTCCATTTGCTGCCACGTTGAGTGCTGTGAGCTGTCTATACAGAATCCTCTATTTTATTCAAGGCAGCAACTACTCAGTTCTAGGCAATGCATCATGACTGGTCTAACCCTGAGTTTCAAAACTTGGCAATACTGACATTTGGGGCCAGATAACTGTTTTGGGGATTGTAGGGCTTTTAACAGCATCCCTGTTCTCTGGGCACTAGATGCCAGTAGCACTCCACCAGTTGTGACAACCAAAAATGTCCCCTGGGGGATCACACACATCCCCACCCCATCGAGGATTATAGTTCTAACCTCGATGACCTGCCATCTTGTTCCTCATTCCCCCAGCCTCCCTTAGTGAGCCCCAAAGAGAAGGCTGTTGCACCCTGATCGAAGGGACCGATGAACCTGAGGCCTGGAGCTCTGGTGACCATCGTGCAATCATGAGGTGACCAGTCAACACACTGGCAGGTGGTTGGGGGGCCGTGTGGAGCTGAGTGGACGAGAGGAAGAAACCTGGGTCTGTGACGTCCTCACGGAGTCCAGGGCCAAGCTCTGCACGGTGACTTCCAGTGAGGTGAGACAGACAGACACCTGCTTTCTTTAAGCCACTGTCAAGTCAGGATTTCTGTTACTGGAAGCAGAACGCACCCTAAAAGGCACTAAAGGAAAACAATCTACCTTCCGTTGATCATTCTTAGGACGCTTTCCCCCAACAGTCAAGGCCAGGTCCATGGGACCAGCAGGAGGCAGGCAGAGCCCAGGGTGCGTCACTTCCTTTCCTATTTATCTATAAGCCCCCATCCCCATGTTATCTACCCTTCAGAGCCCCAATCTGGTCCCCCTCCTGCCGAGAGACCCTTCTGGTCACGTTAGATAGTTAGACATGAGCAGGTCCCTGCCCCATCCTGGACGGGGTCATCTTTCCCTCCCCCACCTGGACACTGGTGATTAGAACATGCCCAGAGAGCCTCCCTTTTGTGGTCAAGCACCGTTAAGTCTCCAGCCTTATCAACACCAAACAAGATAAAACCGCCAGCACAGGTTGGTGAAGGCATAGCAAGACCTAAAAGGTAACTCAGAGTAACCCGGGGTTCATTACGCTGTGTTTGTAATAAATTAGCGTTGCGGTTTCTGCACCCATCACCCTCCTGTGGGTTTTGCTCGGGTGCCTGTGGGTAAGCGCCTGCGCAGAAGGAAGAAGTTATGTAACCTAAAGCTGTCAATCAGCTTGGCAGTCAAATGATGCAGGACCTGAGGGGCTTTCCGCCACTCTGAAAAACGAACCCCAGCCCTACCGCGGGGCTGCTTCCAGTTTCCAAACAACCCCGCGCCCCTTCTCTCTCTCCGGAGTGTACTTTTGCTTTGCTTAATAAAACTCTTGCTGCTTAAAACTGCTCTATGTCTCTGGACTGAATTCTTTCTCTTCGGGAGGACGAGAACTGAGGGACTCGCCATTTTCCGCCGGTGACAGTCACACAAGACCACTGTGGACCGGTCCTTACAGGCCCCCTCCTGTGCTGTCTCTGGCCTGTATCTTGGGCACTTCGGGGATAATCAGGATGCAGGGTCACAGGGAAGAGCCCTTGAAGGGGGTGGGGCGGGTGATCCCACCCTACCCTCAGGCATTTCAGTCTTTCAGAGGGTCTCAGCAGGGCGCAAGCCCACAGCCTGCAGGGTAGCCAGCTAATGAGCTCACACGGGTTCGTTTTCCAGTCTTCCCAATCTGGCTTCCTTATCCCTGACCGGCTTGCAGGGGTGACTTTCCAGAACAACCACTTGCCCCCTTGTCTCACGGTTGGCTCTCGTGGGTGCCCAAGCTAAGACAGTGCCCTTGGTGATATGAAATGCCTGATTTTTAGCCCTTTCTCTGCCTAATAACTTGACACTATTCCAACTTAGTCACAGAAAATTCATGTTTTCCTCTATAGACAGAAAGAAACCTCTCTGGTGGTATCATATCCTTCGGCTTTCCAGAAACACAGAGTCAGGGCTTGCCTAAGGCAAGGATGAACACACAATGTACAGCGGGAGTGCCTCTACTCTCTGTTCATGAAACGAGCCTCCTACACCTTCCTTTCTGTCTGCTTTGTTGCCCGGAATCCCAGGGAGGTTCAAGGCTTCCGTTTGCTTGTTTTTGCTCCCCAAGTGCCGCAGCAATGACACCAACACCTCCGGTATGAGAGCCAGCTCCCTTACGCCAGTCTGGAACCTGCCAGCCTCCACCGGGCTCTGCTTCTCTTCAGAGATAGTCACGGCTTCCCTCATACGGCTTCGCAGAGCCATTTATTAAATACACCTGTCACTTGGGGGCATTAATATTCCACTGAATTAACAAGGCTCTGCAGCCCTATCCCCAACCCCTGGGATCTCATCAGCAGAGCTGACGTTACTCCTCGGGAAGCCAAAAACCAAACAGCCAATAAATCAGCTGTTCAGAACTTGGTTTTATATATATATATATATATATATATATATATATATATATATATATATATATTTTAAATTTATTTATTTAATTTATTTGTTTTTGGCTGCGTTGGGTCTTCGTTGCTGTGCGTGGGCTTTCTCTAGTTGCGGTGAGCAGGGGCTACTCTTCGTTGTGGTGCACGGGCTTCTCATTGCGGTGGCTTCTCTTGTTGTGGAGCATGGGCTCTAGGTACGTGGGCTTCAGTAGTTGTGGCCCACGGGCTTAGTTGCTCCGCGGCATGTGGGATCCTCCCGGACCAGGGCTCGAACCCGTGTCCCCTGCATTGGCAGGTGGATTCTTAACCACTGAGCCACCAGGGAAGCCCGAGAACTTGGTTACAATTTTATTAAAAGCCTGAGTTCTGGTAATTCTGACACTATTTCGTTCTGCCCAACAAGGTAAGATAAGAGCTGATATGCACCTACAGGTTATGAACTATTGGAAAATCTAAACAGTTTGGGGGGCATTCGATTCAATGATTCATTATTTCCAAAAGGAAATAGTTCTTATTGAATATTATGAAACTGCAACTCGGAAATTCAACCCAGGTGCAGAAAGACACTCAGGTTCAGAAGAACACGGCCCTTGAAAAAACGAGAATGAGACACACAGTTTTATCCTAACTATTAATATGTAGTAATGCTCGTGCCTTTTGCTTTTAAAATGATCACAGGACGACCTGATTCTGTAAACATCAATCCAAAAGAAATGCCCAGATTTTAGGATCTTTACAGGCTTAGTTTTTCTTAATATTGATAAATCCAAACGGAAATAAGAAGACTTTAAAATATTGTTGCAAATTGTTTAAACATTTCAGCAAGTATCCTATTGCTATGTACCAAACCCAGGAAAGGCATTCAATCACGTATTGTTTTTTCTTTTAAAACATACACACTCATCTGTAAGAAGAAAATGTGACCCACTTTCCTGGGAAAAAGTATAACGTAACTTAGTGGCAATAGTAACAAATGAAAATATTCTATAAGTTAAACAATAAAAGCCTTAGAGGGCAGCTCAAAAGCTCCCTGAAAAAGGTGTGTCAGATTTTCTTTTCACTTTTCCCTTCATTTCCCATTTACATTAGTTATATCAGTGGTTTTCAACAAGAGGCCACTTTCCCACTAGGGGACGTTTGGCAATGTCTGGAGATATTTTTGGTCATCAAAACGGGGGGGTGCTACAGTCACCTAGTGGGCAGAGGCCAGGGATGCTGCTAAACATCCTACAACCCACAGGCCAGCCCGACCACGAAGAATTATCTGGCCCCAAACATCAACAGCGCCAAGATTAAGAAACCTGAGTCACCCTCCATAAGAAAGTTTAAGCACCTGATCACAGGGATATTTTCAAAAGGAAAAATACACCATAGTTTTTCACTCATTTAACAAATAGTAGTGAACACATAAAGTCACCAATAACAATGACAACCAGCAATGACTGATGGCTTCCTCCATGCCAGGCGAGCCCCCGAGAGCTGTCAAGTGTGAACTCACTCAATCCACATCATGACCTCCTGCAGTAACTACTGACATTCACCGAATTTTATAGAAGAAACAGGCCCATAGCAGGAGGTGACTGGCCCTGGGTATAGAGAGGCTGAATGGTGGGGCTGGAATTTGAAACCAGGGGTCCTGATTTCTAAGTTAGTTCTATTGGCCATTTTGCTATGACCAGGTACAGTTCAGGAACGGAGGCACTAGAGGTCTGCACTCATGTGGATTATTCTAGACTTTGATGGGGTTGTGCTCACGTTGACGGGAACAGGACAGGTAGGGTATATAAAACCGAATGCCAAATTTGTTATCCAAATAACTAAGGGAAAAGAAAAAAAACACATTAGCATTGAACACACTGCCCTCAAGCAGGCCCATCTCTCGCGAGATCTGAAAGGTTTCTGTGATCTGTAAATGCCTGAAATCTCTACCAGACTCAGGGAAAAAAATGACAGCAAAGCCCATGCACGGTCCAGACTGATTATAAGGCAATTAATCTGAAAACAAGAGGGTTTGTAATTCAAATTAATTCATTGGGGAAAATGCCTGGATTGACATCGAAAGTTTTTGGTTGTAAAAGTGAATTGCTAATTTACACTCAATTATATCTAGATCCAGAAGCAGTAAAAGCAGATGAAGCTCCCCCCAAAACGCAAAAGCATCCTAATCACCATTAAATTAGGAGGAACCATCCCTCCCTGATGTCATTGATAAACCCTGTGGAAACGGCTAACTCACTTTAAAAAAATGAAACTGTCACTGAGTCAAAAGCACAACCAATGAGATTAATTTTAATTAGGATCTTTTTTAATTCCAAGAAGGTTTTCATCTTCGAAGCCTCTGTCTTCACTTACTGAATTTACTTTTCTTACAGCATCCCCTAAAACACTTCAGTTAAAGCACGAGAAAAAAACAATCCAAAGTAGGTTTGTAACAAATCCTGTAACCCCAGTCTAATCACAAGGAAAAAGACAGATGGGCTCAGGTTAGGGGACCAGTGTTCATTGGCCAGTGTCAAGACCAAGTCATGAACAAGGCATGAAGACTGAGCAACTTCTGGGGACCAGAGTAGACTGGGGACATGTGACAACTCAGTGTGGGAGCCTGGCTGGGATGCTGGAACAGAAAGGGGCCATCTGTGGAAGAACTGGTGACATCTGGATAAAGTCTGGACTTTAGTGACTTGTATTGTGCAGTTCCTGCCTCTCGGTAAGATGCTAACATGGTCGGGGGGCCGTGCTGAGTCGGGGCTCTGTGGGTGCTCTCTCTACTATCTCTGTCGCTTTTCCACACACCTAAAATTATCCCCAAATGAAGGTTTATTTACAAAAAGAAGCAAGTTGTCTAAACAGAGCTACTAGCCCAGGCTGGTGCCTGGAAGGATTTTAACGTGGTCCTCAAGATACTGAGACGGGAGGGGATGCCGCCTCTCTGGGAGCTCGTAGGGCCAAGCAAGACCGGCTGAACCCAGTGCCAAGAACAAAAACAAAATAAACTAAGATAATGAAATTAAATAACGGCGACAACAGCATCTCCCACTGTTTGAGATGCTCCCTCTGCGCCTGACCCTGGGTGTGTGCTTCACATACATTTTCTCATTTTATTGTCAGAATAACCCAGTGAGGTCGTGCCCTAACAATGATCACTGATTCCATTTTAGAGTGAGGCGGAAAACAGCTAGAGATTAGTCGCAAGGAATTCAGCTCAGTAATTCCTTAAATATGTGTAGCCCCAGAGAGTTTACAAAGTGATGTATTTCATCCTCAGGGAGGTGGGGAAGAAGTCATTACTCCCATTTCACAGATGAGGACAGAGAGGCTCAGAGGAGGGGCTTCCCTCAAGATGATGAAGCCAAAAGGGCAAGGGGGGCCTGCCGTGCTGGCCCAGCCTGAGAACATTCCACTGTGATGCCGGCCAGAAAGAAACTGCCCTACACGGAGACCAAGACCCCTAAAACCGAGTCCCACGCCCGCAATTTATGATGAACCTCTCTACCCAAAACTTTAATCCCTTTCTTGTCCCACTCCTGTTCTCCTCAGGATTGATGCACATCAAAGAAAAGGGGGGATTGAAACCGAGCAGGACCCTGTGAGGCCTTCCCGGGTGCAAAAGCCCATCCGTGTCCCCTGTTTCTTGTTTGTAGAAAAAAGGCTTTTGTCTCCTAGGCCTTCCTCGAGTTCCAAAGAGCAGACTTAAGCTGTTAATGACCAGGACAACAGAATCACAGGACTCCTAGTTCCTCCTGAAGGGATATAGGTGACAGTCTGGTGCATATCTTTGAGTTGTTCTGCAGAAACTAAGACCCCCTCCCAGTGGAGGAGGGTCACTCTATGCTGACCACAAGCACTCGATCCCAGACCGGCTGGAACCCGAAGGTTGATGATTGAGATTCCTGAAGCATCACCCTGTTACCTCACCCACCAGCCGATCAGAAGATCAACAAGCTGGTCAGGCAACCTACGACCCTCTCTCCTAACACTGTCTTTAAAAACCGTTTCCTAAAAGCCATCGGGAGGTTCAGGTCTTCTGAGCATAAGCTGCCGGTACTCCTTGCTTGGTGCCCTGCAAATAAACCCTTACTTTGCTGCGAATACCGGCCGTCATTCGAGTATGGCTTTCTGCACTGCAGGCACACGAGCCCTTGCTCAGTTACAACATCACATGACCACGTGACTCCACCCACCAGCAAGTGGACACCCGGGAGGGCTCCTGGGCCGACCCTGCCATCCCTTTGCCCACCTTCAATAGGACCATCTTGCCGGCGTCAAGACCAGAGCACACGTTTGTGAAGAACAAACGCAGGCAGGAGGAGGCTAGGGGGCGAGGAAACAGGAGGGCTGGCCTACGGGGTGACCAGTGCTGTGGCCTCCCACCCACCCTGAAAGCAGGAGCTTTGGTTTTTGTTTCAACTCGGATGATGACAGCCATACATCTCAACAAAGAAACATTTCTTTGCTGCATCCACTAGGCTTGGTTTCTATGGGGGGCATTCATCCCTTCAACACATATTCTTTAAAGGAGCCAACTCAGCATTTCCCGGGACCCTGGGACTGCATGGGACAGGTGGGGACGTACCTGCTAGCATCAGGGCTCGGATGCACTCCGTTCGGCCCTGCATGGCGGCTTTCATCAGGGCCGTGAACCCAAACACGTTCCTCCTTTCAAGGTCAAGACCGGGGAAATAGTTCAACAAGTAGTTGGTGATGGTGACGTGCCCTGCAAAGAGAAATGCACACATGTATGGACCACACTCCACAAAGAGCGGGCATTCCAGCGGCCTTCCTACACAGAGGGAAACGTGGCATGGTCTGCCGCTCTGGGGTGTGTGTGTGTGTGTGTGAGTGTGTGTGTGAGAGAGAGAGAGAGAGAGAGAGAGGGAGCCTTCTGAGCGGTGATAGGGTGGCAGTGTGCACTGGCATATCCTGTTGTTATGATGATGAGATGAAGACTTTCTCCTCCCCGAGGCTCTGGAGCTCTGGGAAATGGCTCCGAGGTTCATCTTCTGTTTTGCATCGGCATCTCCTGCTGGGCGCCGACGCATCCAGGGCCTCTCCTCTCTCTCTCTCTCTCACACACACACACACACACACACACAGAGGCAGGGAACCCAGGCAGTATTGCTACCCAGACCCTTATCCATAAACCCAAGCAGGTAAGAATATTCATTTCAGAATACAGATTTCTCCCCTTTATCGCCTCGCACTTCCAAAAAAGGGCCTGATTTTCTGCTCACTCCCAGAGGGTTTTCAAAAAGCCCACGCACTCTTGGATAGCGGTGAATAAGGAGAACCTCACGTAAGCAGGTGTTCCCAGGATGCTCCTGGTTCACCCAGAGAAAGGTCCTCAAACGACGCTTGTGCCACATAAAGAGGCTCTGGGGTCAAATGCCCATGCTGCCCGAAGCCCACTGGCCACATTTATTAAGTCCTCGAGTGAAATGACACGCCACCCTCCCCCCCGAGACTCTTTAGTCCCTTAGAGCAGGGTCCCAACCTTGGCACTCTTGACACCTGGGGCCGGATTATTCTTTGCTGTAGGGCTGTTCTGTGCAGTGTGGGACGGCTAGCAGCATCCCTGGGCTCTACCCACTAGATGCCAGTAGCTACCATACCCCTCCTCCCTCCCAGGTATGACAACCAAAAATGTGTCCAGACGTTGCCAAATATCCCCTGTGGCGGCAAAATCACCCCTGCTGAGAGCCACTGTCCTAGAGGCTCAGATTTCACTGTTTCAGGACCAAGGTGGAAGATGGCTTCCTCTCCTGCGCACCTTCTCCCTGACCCCTGACCCGCCAGCCTGCCTCTTGGTTGCCATTTCCATCCTGGCCCTAACCGTGACGGCTAACACACCTCGGGAGGGTGGGCAGTCTGCAGAAGCTCTCACCCGAGCCTGGCTGGAGGGCCTGCGGACCCAGCCTCCATCCTTACACGCCGAGGACTGGCTCGGAAATGCCGCCGTCATCCCCACCCCATGCATGTCCCCCGGAAGCCCCACTGTCAGGGCTGCAGGTGTGACGCCTGGTGGACACTGCACTGCGACTTCTGCTGCTAACTGGGCACCACCAGCTGCTCGCAGGGAGGCCTGTGCACCATGGAGAAGCCCGGACCCCTGAGGCTCCGTCCCCGGCTGCTATCAGGAAGCGCACTGGGTGAGACTGGACACGTGGCAGAGGACGTGAGGCCTCCTCCGGACGACGGGCAGCCATGGGACACAAGGAGCTCCCGAGATGCAGCCCCCCCTTGCCCTGCAGACTCGGAGGCGGAGGGCGCGGAGGCCCCCAGCACAGCAGCGTGGAGACCCCACCCCTCCCCTGCTGCAGCGACGTCGCCTGGGCCTCCATCCGGGTCCTGCCAGTGCTGTGCACGCCCACCAGTAACTCCTCCCACCGCGGGAGCTCCGTCCCCCCATCGCTCGCCGACCGAGACAGACAGAGTGCAGGCGGGGCCCCAGTTACCCTCCTTGAATGGCACCCAGACACTGCAGGCTGCTGGCCAAGCAACAGTGCATCCTTCTCCTCAACTTCCAAGTTAAAAACGAAACAAGCAACAGAAACTAGAGTGTGGGCTCCTCCAGAAGCAGTGTTGTCCCCTCACCATGGGCCTCAGCCCACCTCCTGAACTCATCGCAAAAATCATGCAGCTTTCTGACTTTCTGAGATAAGCACTGACTAATATGATTGTGTCAGGGGGTTAGCAAGCCAGAAGCAAACGGGTGGGACCTTCCCGCTCTGTGACTCACAGGTTCCAACCAGCAGCTGACGCTGTTTGAGTCATTCACACCACTTCGCTTTCTGCTCTCCTTTACAGAGCACACCCCCGCCAGGGGAGGATGCTGGCTGTCAGGTGACCAAAGCAGCTTAACTGCTCTAAACTGTTGGAGCAGGGGCGGGGGAGGGGAGTCCTTTGATCTCAGTTGGGTTTGTCGTCCAGCTAAACACTCTGCAGCACCTGTCAGTTAGATTTAGCCAGGGTCATAGTGAAACGAATTGCAATTCGTTTGGAGCCGTTTCTTTAGACGTGAAAGAGCGTGGCCACTGCATTTTCAGCACGATGTCCTTTGCACCGACATATCCTAAACACTCTGAAGAGGCGGGGAGAGAAAAAACTGACAATCCACAAAACAAACGGCCCATTATACAGATCTGTTCTGCATGTTACGTAGAGATCAGAAAAACCAACGTGCAGTCCACTCGTTCTGACTACTGACTACAGGCTCGAGCTGTCAGTGACCCATGAAATCACTCTCAGCTCCCCACTGGCTTTCCCAGGATGACAGAACAGTACCTGTTAGCACGGGACAACCTCGCTCAACTGAAATCAAGGATGGACCCAGTGCTGCTAAGAATGAATAGATACTAAGGCCAGGATAGACAATTAACCAAAAGGAGCTTTTTTCTTTTTCTTCAGTAAGATAGATAGATAAATGATTGATAGATAGATAGATAGATGGATGATAGGAAGAACACAGCCTTCCTTGCATAACAGAATGTGCCCCATATGGAAATCTACTTTGAATCTAGTCCAACTTTGACCGTATGGAATAGGATTTGGTTCCTGAAGTCCTCAGAGTGGACTTAACGAGTGGGCTGACCACACAGAGCTAAAGGACATCCTCCACCGACCCCATGAGCCTTACCCTGCCTAAGAGAAGGGCTTAAGCGGCCCAGGGAATAAGTTAATTCTTGATGACATAACTTCAGTGGAGTAACTAAATGGCCATGCAGACAGAGAACTGAGTACTTAAGAGAGCTGGCTCTGAGAACACCCAAATTCAAGCTCCCAGCCTGCCACTTAAAATCTGGGTGAGCCTGGGGAGGTAGGTCAACTTCACTGAGTCTCTGTTTCCACATCTGGAAAATGGGAGATAATATCAACCTCACAATTGTGAAAATGACAGGAGATAAAGGTGTTGTATAAAAAGGGCCTAACAGACAAATTTCTGGGCAGAAAAACTCCAAATAACTTATGCACTTGCTCCACTCCCAAGGAGGTGACACATAAGCACCCACTCGTTCTCTTGTGGGCTGTGCACAGAGACTCCCCTCCAAAGAGTAGACTATGTTGGGGATGGCGGTGGAGTGGTAATCTCACAAGAGAGAAGTGTGGCCAACATGACCTCAGCTTGGTGATCAGGGTCAACGGTCATGTCCAGAGCTTGTGCCGACAAAGATTCTTTGCCTGATCAAACTTCAGTCAGGCTCCGGAACCTTCTCCCCAGGCCCATCTGTGCCCTTCCTTGTAAAATCTCCTTTTAGCAAGATCCCTGCTGATAAGTCAGTTTAACGAGAACCACCCTCATCCCCACTGTGCTATCTGGTCATTCCTTATCCTCCACCAGCCCCCAGGTGACATCCGATCACCCTGGCCTGTCTTCCGCAAGAATCTTGTTAGGTAGGTTTGGCCGGAATCTCCCTGATGTTTCCTCTTAGTCATTTCCCGTCCCCAGACCCCCACCCTGCTCCTTGGCTATAAACACCCACGAATCCATGCTGCAATTGGAGTTGAGCTTACCCTCTCCCCTGGTGCAAAATCCCACTGTGATGGTCCTCATACCTATCAAGATGATTTTTGAATAAAGTCTGCCTGACCATCTCTAACAGATGTCATTGAACATTTCTTTTTCTTTAACAAATCCCTTCATATGATGTCATGAAAACGGCACTTTCCTCGTAGTCCTCCTTTGAAAAACCCGCAACTCCACTCTAATCATGCAAAAAACACCAGACACACACAAATTGAGGGACACTCTACCTGACAAGTACCTGACAAGCACTCCCCAGACTGTCAAAGTCATAAAGTCTGAGAAACTGTCACAACTAAGAGGAGCAGAAGGGGACATGACAACAAAATGTCACATGGGATCCTAGCTGGGATCTTGGAACAGAAAAAGGACGTTAGGGGAAAACTGAGGAAGTCTGAATAAAAAAATGGACTTGAGTTAATAACAAAAATGCATTGAGGAGATGGGTTCAAGATGGCAGAGTACAAGGACATGCGCTCACTCCCTCTTGCGAGAGCACCGGAATCACAACTAACTGCTGAACAGTCATCGACAGGAAGACACTGGAACTCACCAAAAAAGATACCCCACATCCAAAGACAAAGGAGAAGCCACAATGAGATGGCAGGAGGGGCGCAATCACAATAAAAATCAAATCCCATAACTACTGGGTGGGTGACTCACAAATTGGAGAACACCTAGACCACAGAAGTCCACCCACTGGAGTGAAGGTTCTGAGCCCCACGTCAGGCTTCCCAACCTGGGGGTCTGGCAACGGGAGGAGGAATTCCCAGAGCATCAGACTTTGAAGGCTAGTGGGATTTGATTGCAGGACTTCGACAGGACTGGGGGAAACAGAGACTCCACTCTTGGAGGGCACACACAAAGTAGTGTGCACATCAGGATGCAGGGGAAGGAGCAGTGACCCCATAGGAGGCTGAACCAGACATACCTGCTAGTGTTGGAGGGTTTCCTGCAGAGGCGGGGGGCAGCTGTGGCTCACCATGGGGACAAGGACACTGGCAGCAGAAGTTCTGGGAAGTACTCCTTGGTGTGAGCCTTCCCAGAGTCCACCATTAGCCCCACCAAAGAGCCGGGTAGGCTCCAGTGCTGGGCCACCTCAGGCCAAACAACCAACAGGGAGGGAACTCAGCCCCACCAATCAGCAGACAAGCAGATTAAAGTTTTACTGAGCCCTGCCCACCAGAGCAACACCCAGCTCTAACCACCACCAGTCCCTCCCATCAGGAAGCTTGCACAAGCCTCTTAGATAGCCTCATCCACCAGAGGGCAAACAGCAGAAGCAAGAAGAACTACAGTCCTGCAGCCTGTGGAATGAAAACCACATTCACAGAAAGATAGACAAAATGAAAAGGCAGAGGGCTATGTACCAGATAAAGGAACAAGATATAACCCCAGAAAAACTACTAAATGAAGTGGAGATAGGCAACCTTCCAGAAAAAGAAGTCAGAGTAATGATAGTTAAAATGATCCAGGACCTCAGAAAAAAAATGGAGGCAAAGATTGAGAAGATGCAAGAAATGTTGAACAAAGACCTAGAAGAATTAAAGAACAAACACCTAGAAGATTAAAGGACAAACAAACACAGATGAACAATACAGTAACTGAAATCAAAAGTACACTAGAAGGAATCAATAGCAGAATAACTGAGGCAGAAGAACGGATAAGGGACCTGGAAGACAGAATGGTGGAATTCACTGCCACAGAACAGAATAAAGAAGAAAGAATGAAAAGAAATGAAGACAGCCTAAGAGACCTCTAGGATAACATTAAACACAGCGACATTTGTATTATAGGGGTCCCAGAAGGAGAAGAGAGAGAGAAAGGACCCGAGAAAATATTTAGAGATTATAGTCAAAAATTTCCCTAACATGGGAAAAGAAATAGCCACACAAGAACAGGAAGCACAGAGTCCCAGGCAGGATAAACCCAAGGAGAAACATGCCGAGACACATAGTAATCAAATTGACAAAAATTCAAGACAAAGAAAAATTATTAAAAGCAACAAGGGAAAAATGACAAATAACATGCAAGGGAACTCCCATAAGGCTAACAGCTGATTGATTTCTCAACAGAAACTCTACAAGCCAGAAGGGACTGGCACAATATATTTAAAGTGATGAAAGGGAAGAACCTACAACCAAGATCACTCTACCCAGCAAGAATCTCATTCAGATTTGACAGAGAAATCAAAAGCTTTACAGACAAGCAAAAGCTAAGAGAATTCAGCACCACCAAACCAACTCTACAACAAATGCTAAAGGAACTTCTCTAGGCAGGAAACACAAGAAAAGAAAAGGACCTACAAAAACAAACCCAAAACAATTAAGAAAATGGTAATAGGAACATACATATCGATAATTACCTTAAACGTGAACGGATTAAATTTTCCAACCAAAAGACACAGGCTCGCTGAATGGATACAAAAACAAGACCCATATATATGCTGTCTACAAGACACCCACTTCAAACCTAGGGACACATACAGACTGAAAGTGAGGGGATGGAAAAACAGATTCCATGCAAATGGAAATCAAAAGAAAGCTGGAGTAGCAATTCGCATATCAGATAAAATAGACATTAAAATAAAGAATGTTACAAGAGACAAGGAAAGACACTACATAATGATCAAGGGATCAATCCAAGAAGAAGATATAACAGTTATAAATACATATGCACCCAACATAGGAGCACCTCAGTACATAAGGCAAATGCTAACAGCTATGAAGGAGGAAATGGACAGTAACACAATAGTGGGGGACTTTAACACCTCACTTGCACCAATGGACAGATCATCCAGACAGAAAATTAATAAGGAAACACAAGCTTTAAATGACACAATAGACCAGATAGATTTAATTGATATTTATAGGACATTCCATCCGAAAACAGCAGATTACATTTTCTTCTCAAGTGCACATGGAACATTCTCCAGAATAGATCAGATTTGGGTCACAAATCAAGCCTCAGTAAATTTAAGAAAATTGAAATCATACCAAGCATCTTTTCCAACCACAACACTATGAGATTAGAAATCAATTGCAGGGGGAAAAAAGTAAAAAAACATGAACACATGGAGGCTAAACAATACGTTACTAAATAACCAAGAGATCACTGAGGAAATCAAAGAGGAAATCAAAAAATACCTAGAGACAAATGACAATGAAAACATGACAATCCAAAACCTATGGGATGCAGCAAAAGCCGTTCTAAGAAGGAAGTTTATAGCAATACAATCTTATCTCAAGAAACAAGAAAAATTTCAAATAAACAATCTAACCTAACACCTAAAGGAACTAGAGAAGGTAGAACAAACAAAACCCAAAGTTAGTAGAAGGAAAGAAATCATAAAGATCAGAGCAGAAATAAATGAAATAGAAACAAAGAAAATAGCAAAGATCAATAAAACTAAAACCTGGTTCCTTGAGAAGATAAACAAAATTGATAAACCATTAGCCAGACTCATCAAGAAAAAGAGGGAGAGGACTCAAATCAATAAAATTAGAAATGAAACAGAAGTTACAACAGACACCGCAGAAATACAAAGCATCCTAAGAGACTACTACAAGCAACTCTATGCTAATAAAATGGACAACCTGGAAGAAATGGACAAATTCTTAGAAAGGTATAACCTTCCAAGACTGAACCAGGAAGAAATAGAAAACATGAACAGACCAATCACAAGTAATGAAATTGAACCTGTGGTTAAAAACCTTCCAACAAACAAAAGTCCAGGACCAGATGGCTTCACAGGTGAATTCTATCAAACATTTAGAGAAGAGCTAACACCCATCCTTCTCAAACTCTTCCAAAAAATTGCAGAGGAAGGAACACTCCCAAACTCATTCTACAAGGCCACCATCACCCTAATACCTAAACCAGACAAAGATACTACAAAAAAAGAAAATTACAGACCAATATCACTGATGAATATAGACGCAAAAATCCTCAACAAAATACTAGCAAGCAGAATCCAACAACACATTAAAAGGATCATACACCATGATCAAGTGGGATTTATCCCAGGGATGCAAGGATTCTTCAATATATGCAAATCAATCAATGTGATACACCATATTAACAAATTGAAGAAGAAAAACCATATGATCATCTCAGTAGATGGAGAAAAAGCTTTTGACAAAATTCAACACCCATTTATGATAAAAATTCTCCAGAAAGTGGGCATAGAGGGAACCTAACTCAGCATAATGAAGGCTATATATGACAAACCCACAGCAAACATCATTCTCAAGGGTGAAAAACTGAAAGCATTTCCTCTAAGATCAGGAACAAGACAAGGATGTCCACTATCACCACTATTATTCAACACAGTTTTGGAAGTCCTAGCAACAGCAATCAGAGAAGATAAAGAAATAAAAGGAATACAAATTGGAAAAGAAGAATTAAAGCTGTCACTGTTTGACATGGTACTATACATAGAGAATCCTAAAGATGCCACCAGAAAACTACTAGAGCTAATCAATGAATTTGGTAAAGTTGCAGGATACAAAATTAATGCACAGAAATCTCTTGCATTCCTATACACTAACAATGAAAGATCAGAAAGAGAAATTAGGGAAAGAACCCATTCACCATTGCAACAAAAAGAATAAAATACCTAGGAATAAACCTACCTAAGGAGGTAAAAGACCTGTTCTCAGAAAACTATAAGACACTGATGAAAGAAATCAAAGATGACACAAACAGATGGAGAGATATACCACGTTCTTGGATTGGAAGAATCAATATTGTGAAAATGACTATACTACCCAAAGCAATCTACAGATTCAATGCAATCCCTATCAAATTACCAATGGCATTTTTCACAGAACTAGAACAAAAAATTTTACAATTTGTGTAGAAACACAAAAGACCCCGAATAGTCAAAGCAATCTTGAGAAAGAAAAACGGAGCTGGGGGAATCAGGCTCCCAGACTTCAGACTATACTACAAAGCTACAGTAATCAAGACAGTATGGTACTGGCACAAAAACAGAAATATAGATCAATGGAACAGGATAGAAAGCCCAGAGATAAACCTACGCACCTATGGTCAACTAATCTGACAAAGGAGGTAAGAATATACAATGGAGAAAAGACAGCCTCTTCAATAAGTGGTGCTGGGAAAACTGAACAGCTACATGTAAAAGAATGAAATTAGAACACTCCTTAACACCATACACAAAAAAAAACCTCAAAATGGATTAAAGACCTAAATTTAAGACCGGACACTATAAAACTCTTAAAGAAAACATAGGAAGAACACTCTTTGACATAAATCACAGCAACATCTTTTTTGACCCACCTCCTAGAATAATGGAAATAAAAACAAAAATAAACAAATGGGACCTAATGAAACTTAAAAGCTTTTGCACAGCAAAGGAAACTATAAACAAGACGAAAAGACAACCCTCAGAATGGGAGAAAATATTTGCAAACCAATCAATGGACAAAGGATTAATCTCCAAAAAATATAAACAGTTCATGCAGCTCAATATTAAAAAAACAAACAACCCAATCCAAAAATGGGCAGAAGACCTAAATAGACATTTCTCCAAAGAAGACCTACAGATGGCCAAGAGGCACATGAAAAGCTGCTCAACATCACTAATTATTAGAAAAATGCAAATCAAAACTACAATGAGGTATCACCTCATACCGGTGAGAATGGGCATCATCAGAAAATCTACAAACAACAGATGCTGGAGAGCGTGTGGAGAAAAGGGAACCCTCTTGCACTGTTGGTGGGAATGTAAATTGATACAGCCACTATGGAGAAGACTATGGAGGTTCCTTAAAACACTAAAAACAGAACTACCATATGACCCAGCAATCCCACTACTAGGCATATACCCAGAGAAAACCATAATTCCAAACGACACATGCACCCCAATGTTTGTTGCAGCACTATTTACAATAGCCAGGTCATGGAAGCCACCTAAATGCCCATCGACAGACGAATGGGTAAAGAAGATATGGTACATATATACAACGGAATATTATTCAGCCATAAAAAGGAACGAAATTGGGTCATTTGTAGAGATGTGGATGGACCTAGAGACTGTCATACAGAATGAAGTCAGTCAGAAAGAGAAAAACAAATATCGTATATTAACATATATATGTGGAATCTAGAAAAAAGGTACAGATGAACCAGTTTGCAAGGCAGAAATAGAGACACAGATGTAGAGAACAAATGTATGGACACCAAGGGGGGAAGCGGGGGTGGGGGTGGTGGTGTGATGAATTGGGAGATTGGGATTGACATGTATAAGCTAATATGTATAAAATAGATAACTAATTAGAACCTGCTGTATAAAAAAAATAAAATAAAATTCAAAAAAAATGCATCGATATGGGTTTGTTTTGTCCAAGGTATCATCCTAGTGTAAGAGCCTAACGACAGGGGAAACCAGGTGTGGGGTATACAGGAATTCTCTGCACAATCTTTACAGTTTTTCTGTAAGTCTGAACTATTCTAAAATCAGAAGTTCACCTTATGAAAGGGAGATCTAGGCTAGGGCCACTCGATAAGACTGCAAGGTAGGGACGATGGTTCTTGACTGGCTGCCGGGTGTGGATCCCGTCCACACCGTCCACAAGCCTCACCAGTGGTGGGGGAGGCGGGGTGCTCACTGAGTGGTGTGCAATGGACAGAGGAGATAGTGGCCAGCCCCCGGGGAGGGCCGGAGGGTAGAGAGGAGTTGTTGACTCAGAGCGAAGTGAATAGACAGGTCTTGGTGATTACTGGGCTGAGCCAAGTAACAGAAAGAGAAAAGTCAAAGATGACTCCTGGTACCACCCCAGCCCCAGGGTTCTGGCTTCACTTTGGATGGCCAATGGCATTTTCTCTGAAAGTGTACGGGGGATAGAAGTCCATGGTGGCCAAGCTGGACTATCTTTCAAGCTATCTATGTTACCAAAGAAAAGGAAAGCTCCCTTCGGTTCATTGTCATGGTTTTAAAGAAAAAAGGTTAATATCTATACGTTCTTAGAAGCATTATATCCACTCTTGATTTCCACTGAGCAACAATCCCCCAAACCCCAAGGGGGGAATTTTAAACTTTCCCACTCTTAAGTCACCTACCTCACAGCAAACCCCTCTCCCAGGAGATGACACACCTCCTACTTCATAGAGGGAACTGAAACCACAAGGGAACCCCCTCAACTTTCCCCCATCAACTCCAAAACTTCCCCACATCCCTCCTAGTGAAAAGGAGGGTGTTTCTTCTCTTATTTAAAGATGCCAATCTCTCCTCCCCTTGCAGTGCTTTAAAGCCACTCCCCATCTACTTCTGGGGAATATATTTGTGCTACAAACTACTTCCTCTTTCTCTTCAACCTCTCCCGCCTTGCAAATTCATTCCCACCAGATTGTATTAACGGCCTAAATTCCTCACCTTGCCTTCTGCCACGTGGTTTCAAAGTTCTTCTGTGAAGAAGAACGTTGGCTCACAGGACATCTACAGGCATGATGCCAACAGAAGCTTGAAACACACTCACTGATGGGACTCCTTCTACACTTGTGCCTCAGCTATCTCCCTAAGAAGAACGTGCCAGCCTGATACAATGGTCCCAGGTAGAGGATGAGAAATGCACGGAGCAGAGCAGCCCCGGCTGAATGGTCCGGCTCACCCACAGACACACGAGCAAAGGCAGTCTAGATCAGCCGATCCCCAGCCCATCCACAGATGCATCAACTATAAACATATTTTAAACTAGAGTTTGGGGGTTGTCATGCAGCAGTAAACTGGTATATATGCTCAAGGGTCTCCCATCTTAAAATATATATGACTGCCTTAGTCCATTCAAGCTGCTGTAAGAAACTGCCATTGACTGAGTGGCTTAAACAACAAACATTTATTTCTCACAGTTCTGGAGGCTGGGAAGTTCAAGGTCAAGATGCCAGCAGATTCAGTGTCTGGTGAGAGCCTGCTTCCTGGTTCATAGGGTGTCTTCTTGCTGTGTCCTCACATGGAAGAAGGGGTGAGGGAGCTCTCTGGAGTCTCTTGTATTAAAGCACTAACTCTATTCATGAGGGCTCCATCCTCATGACCTAATTACCTCCCCAAAGCCCCACCTCCTATTACCATCACTTGGGGATTAGGATTCAACATACTAATTTGGAGGGAAGACATAAACATCCAATTCATTGCAGTGACCAACAGTAATCCCCATGAACCTGTCTTTGTATTCCTGCCACCCACCACCAATCATCTGACTCCTTTTCAGTCTAACTTCCAGAGTCTTATACTCTCACTCTTACTTATACCCCCCACCAATTCTCCTGAAACCGTCTTCCATCATTCCCCAATGACTGTCTTATAGCAATATCCAATGGTTACTAGTCAGTTCCCATCTTACTAGACATCTCCGTAGCATTTACCACTTGCTTGTTCCATCCTTTTTGAAACACTTTCTGCAAATGTCCTGATAGCTCACCCTTCTGCTTTTCTTCCTATCTCTCCGGCCACTCAATTTTCTTTGTGAATTCTGTTCTCTGCTTTCTGAAATGCCACTGTTCCTCAGATGTATGACTAAGCCCTCTTCTCATCCCCTACACTCTCCCTTGGTGATCCTATTCCCTCTCATGGATCAAGTTATCATCCTAAAACTTCCGGATCACTTATTGCTAGCTAATCTCTCTTTCTGAGTTTCTTACCTAAATATCTGTCTACTGGATATTTCATCTTGGGCATCCCACCAACAAATCAAACTCAACACATCAAACCCAAAACATGTTTCTTCCAAACATGCTCCTCCCACCCACATTCCTTATTCGATGATGAATACCACCAATAACTGACAGAGGTGCCCAAGACAGAAATCTGGGCTTTCTCTTCAGCCCTCCCCTACCCCTTCCCCATCCAAGTATCATGGAATTCTGCCAATGCCACCTCTTAAACATCTTCCAAACCTGTCCGTGTTTCTCCATCCCCACTTCTAACCCAGATGAGGGCCACCACATCCTTCCTGGGGTCCACCCCTCTCCTACCTGGACTTCCTGGTCCGCTTTCTGCCCCATTCTCTACACTATCAGCAAGAAACTCTTCTGACCAACACAACTACTACTTAAAACCCTTCATGGTTTCTACTCTTTAGATGAAGTATCAACTCTTTAATCAGCTAGTTCCTTTTTTATCTGACCCAGCTCTCTGAAGGGTAGCAGAATATGCCACCTCAAAACATGCAACTTTGACATAATTATTTTGAGCTGAAGGCAACTGAGAAGAAGCAATTACAAGAAAAGTTCCCTGCCCTCCCCCATTTGCCTAAAAGTAGGACATAAACTTTCTTATTTTATTCCTTTACGTTTCCCCAGTTTTACTGAGATATAATTAACATATATCACTGTGTTAAATTAAGGTGTACAGCATAATGATTTGACTTACATATATTGTGAAACATTACCACAGTAAGTTTAGTTAACATCCATCATCTCATATAGGTACCAAAAAGGGCGGGGGGGGGGGGATGGTTTTTCTTCTTTGTGATGAGAACTCTTCAAAAACTGCTTTCCCTTTTTCTGTCATTTCTCCACAAATGTATTGCTCTTTATGGAAGATGACATATAAGCCAGAGTTCTAAGCCACCTCCTTGAGTTATTAATTTTTCCCTGGGTGTCCCCCATTTATACATGCGTGTTTATAGATGTCTGGTCCTCTCTTGTTAGTCTTTTATTACAGGGGTCTCAGTTGGGAACCCAGAAGGGTAGAGAGAAGGTTATTTTTCCTCCCCTATATCCCCTCTTCATCCTCAGCTCTTGCACCAATGCCCTTCTCCTCAACTCTTTAATCATAACTCTCTTTTTAATTCAGCCGTGTACCATGCTTTCTCTAATCTGGCGGCCTTTGCACCAGGCTAGTCCCCCGCCTGGTATACTCTTTCTTTGCTTTCTACCCAATTACCTGATGAGCCTTCCCTTCCACTGGACGCTCTGCCCTGGTCCCCCAAGCCTGGATGAGGCACCTGAACCATGATGCCTCATGGTCCACATTCCCATGTGGCCGTGGATTCCCACAGCCACCACTCTTGCTCATAAGTCCAAAACTTCCAACTGACTGCAAGCTCAATAAATATTTAGTAAGTAAAAAGGCGGAAGGATTCCTACTTCTCCCTTGAAAAAATTCACTTATCAAAAAGGTTGCTAATTTTCAAGCCATAACCCACATTAACTAAGATTACATGGCCATCACAATTATTAATTCAACATGTAATTGGGTACCAATGATGGGCTAAACGTCTTGTTTATTCCTTTATTCAAGGAAAGGAAACAGACAATAAACCTGTGCAGACCTAAAAATGGAATTAGGGTTGTCTAAAGACTTGATTGGTCTGACACCAGGTACTCAAAATATACTTTTCCAAACCAGGCCAGTAGAGGGAACTGTTGATTGGAAATAGCAGGTCCCAGCAGCACGGATGAAGAGAACAGATTCTTCGTCCCCATCCAGAGGAGGGGAAAATGCACAAGGGGAGCAGGGTGCGGGCAGCACAGACAGGCTTTCCTCTTGTCTGACTGAGGAGCAGGGCCAGCTGCTGCGAAGGAGGCGGCATTGCTGTGCTCAATCAGAAAGGCTCCAAAAACTGGAGTTTATGGGAAAAGGCGAGGCGATGCTAGGAAACCTCAGAGACGTGCCAAGTTCCGATGTACTTAAAACAGTAGAAACCGAGTAAAAGGAAAACACTTCAAAAATCCATAAAAATCACAGTGAAGTCAGACTAGAAATCGTGATCGGCTGTAGTGATAATAAGATAAATACGATGAAGAGGCGTTGGCCTGCCTCAGGCCAAGTCACACATTCTCCTCTGAAGCAGGACCCTCCCCAAATCCAGTTCACAAATCAGAACACACACAGGCAGCCTGAGCCTGCCAGCCACTCCTGGGAGCCTCACTGCTACCCTGTCCCCAGCAAACAAGTGACATGAATAATGCCAGGCTGGCTCTCAGTGCATTTCCTCCAAAATCTTAAAGATAAGCTCAAGGGATAACAAGTTTTCAGGATGCATCAGAGGTTACCTGTACTGCACCAGCTTGGTATTATCACCGGTTCAGAAAGACCCCTGCAGTTTTCTCACTTCACCTTACTCCTGCTCTTCTGTTCAAGGGGAAGAAGAAACGGAGAAAGTAAACACCTAACGCCACCCCCCGGGGCGTGTAATTCATTTATCTGGTTATCCTACTTTATGCTTTTGTTAGGGGAAGTAAGGTAGAGGTTGAAATTACTGGCTGAATGAGACTTAGGGATTATTTGAGGTTTTATTTTCATCTATCCTCTCCATGGTAAAGGCCTAATTCAGAGTCAGCTGTATCTTTATTCTGCATAAGGACCTGAGGAGGTGAGACTTTGGAGAGAACACCGAACAGGCAGACCCAGGCATTTGCATCCTAATTTACACTCCCAACTCTCAGATGAGCTACACAGCTGCGATATCAAATAATATAAACATGTGGTCTCTTCACAGTTTTCCTTAACCACACAGATTCTGCGGGGGCCAAAGTTGACTGAGGTCACTCCACCGCCCTGGCCAGCAATTTGTTTTGCCTGGGGCAGGGTGTGTGATCCAACGCTGGCAGATGTAACTGAAGCTGGGCTGGAGGCTTCTGGAGATGTTTTCCCGTCTTAGAGAACAGAACATGGGCAGGGATTTGTTCCTCCTTCCTGAAGCCTCCTGTGTTGTAACGTGAAGCCACGCTGCTTGGAGCTGCCAGGCCATCTTGGGACCATGAGGCAACAGGTCAAGAGCATTTCTGAGAAGCCGGCCCCAGGTCCTGACATCAGGAAGCCACGCAACGAAGTAACCCCCCAACTGTTGCCTTCAGACACATCATGTTGCAAGAGAAGACTGTTTCCTCATCGTTGAAGCTTGTTTTGTTGGGTATTCAGTAGATTGCACCCAAAAGCACCCTAGCAGATCCCAGGCTCCAATAAGAATCAGGCAAACACAAACAACAAGAGAAGTCCATTTTGAGTTGACAAACTCTCAACCCTTGGGAACGTGGTGGGAAATAGAAATTGGTACAGCTTTTCCTAAAGGCCACTTGGCAGGGGCTACGTAAATGTGCACATTTAAAAGGTGCGCGTCCTTTGATGAAGCAGTTGAGTTCTAAGAATCTATCCGTGCATTTCTTCTCTTTCCTTCTCTGCCCTGCTCTGACCGCCGCAGACCACACCTGCCGGGTTCCTCAGCCCTGAAGTCTCACGTGTGACTGAGCAGGGGCCCGGTGGAAGGAGGGCGGGTATGAGCCCCTGTCTCCTGCCTGCCTCCCTCCTCGAGGGGCTCAGGTGTCCCAAGTCCCAGCTCCTGGGGGCAGCCCTCCCGGGCTCTCTCTCTCTCCAGGGCCTGCGGCAGAGCTCCTCTACACACAGTCCCCTTGCCCATTCCTCAGTCTAGACTCTGAGGCCACCTGCTGCACCACCTGTTTCCGGCCGGGATGCTGACAGGTACGCCCTCCTCAGAGATGCGCCCCTCCTCCCCACCCCGTCAACACAAAGCGCTCCACTCCAGCGTGGTCTGAAACAGCCTCATTCAGAAACCCGTGCACACTAGACTTTAAATTTGGGAGACGGGGTTACGTGTGCCCTTGCCCGCCCTGTAGACCCAGCACTTAGCACAGCCCTTGGATGTGAAGTGACTGCTGAATAAATATTTGTTTTAAAAGAGGATCTTGTATAGAATGGATGACCCATGGCTTATGAACCGTCTCAGTTACTGGACTCAGGGTACGCGGCCCCGAACACACCATCACTCGGGTGTGCCGCTGTAAGAGGCAGGGAAATCTCGTGTGCACAAGTCTACACGGAAAGATCTCCTAGATAGACTGAGTGAAAAAAATTAAAATCACAGTCTCTTCAGAATTACCCCATTCACGTAAATAAAAGGTGCGTGCACACCCTTTGTGTTTAAAAGGAGAGAGAGTGAGTTCTGGAAACCTAACCAGCTGGAACGTGGTCGGTCAATGAGAGAATTGGGGAGAGTGAAAAGGGACTTCTTTTTCTTATATAATAATACTTCTGTGGTGATCTTCCACTGTAAGCATGTATCACTAGACATCTTTTGGAATGAAGACATCATCAAATAAATAAAGCTGGTTATGGAATTGGATTAAAACGGGACAGCATTTGATTCTATCAGCTGAAAGCCCAAACAGCCTCTCTTTGGTCAAACAGTACATGAAAGTCATGAGCAGATGCTCAGTTGCTTTCCTTTATTCTCCCTTTGATTTAGTGACAGCTCTGGGTCCCACTGACATCTCACCCGGGTCCATGAACCACCCCACCCCACCCCCGGCTCTTATACCCACTGACAGGCACCCTGGGTCACCATTCTGTATAGGAACATGTAAAGCCCCAGTTCTCAGAGTGAGGTCCCCAGACCAGCGGCATCAGCATCACCGGGGAACTCACTGAAAGGCACAGTCTCGAGCCCCACCCCAGACCTACACAATCCAGAACTCCAGGGGCGGGGCCCAGAAATCCGTGTTTTAACCAGATCTGGGTTAAAACATAGATTACCCACCTGTGGGTGACAGTGATCCCGCTTGTAACCGAGCAGGACCCTATGAGGCCTTCACGGGACAGATCACCATCCCCCGTGTCCTCTGCCTGCCTCTTGTTGGTAGAAAAACTTTAGCCTCGTAGGCCTCCCCCGAGTTCCAAAGAACAAATTTAATCAGAGAAGTGAGAAAATGCAGAAACAAAGGAAAACAGGCAAGCAAGACAAATTCATAATGGTTTAGCCATTAAACAAAGTCAAGGCCCTTGAGTTCCTCCTCAAGGGCTATAGACGATAGAATCTGAGCCATGTCCTTTGAGCTGTTTTGCAGATACTGAAGTCCCCACCAGGTGGGAGAAGTTAACTGCATGCTGCCCACAGGCATGTAGACCCCCGGACGGGTCGGAACCAGAAGGTTGATGATGCTGACTCCCAGTTACTTCCCACCAGCCAATCAGAAGAGCGTCCACGAGCTGATCACATACCCCACAGCCCCCCTCCCTCACCCTGTCTTTAAAAACCTCTCCCTGAAGGCCTCTGGGGAGTTCGGGCCTTTTAAACACTAGCTGCCTGGACTCCTTGCTTGGTGCCTGCAATAAACGCTGACCTCTCCTCCACCACACCTGGTGTCAGGACACTGGCTTTACTGCCTGCGGGCGAGTGGACCCGAGTTTGGTTCAGTAACAAGCTCAAGGCTAAGCACCAGGCTGTGTTCTAAGGTCATGGTGCTCTCAGGGAGGGAAGCAGCCCCGTGAGGTCATGACCTCCACCTGCGGCAATAAGTTAGGGAAAAATCGCTTCCTTGCATGGAGGCAATTAAGAGAAAGAAGGAAACGCTTTTTAACTGGACTTCTTTTAAAGTAGCACAAGAACCATACTCCCCTCCTTCCCCTCCCCCTAAACAATTCAATCCTAAAGCTTTGGTGGGCAGAGCCAGGAAGCCTCCCCCACCCCCGGAAGGCCTGGGTGGGTGTCCCAGGGCTCAGAGCCCCCGTGGAGGAAGCATGTGCCACACAGAGGGTGGTTAAGAAACAGACACTAGAGACAGAACTTGAACGAATCAGTCAATAGGCCGAGGATCCTGGAAGCCAGGAAAAAGAGAAAATACGTTACAATATTTTGTTTCTATAAAAGAAGATGGAAAAGAACTTATCTACGCATCCAGTCATTAACAATGGTTATTACCTCTAGAAAGTAACATGGGAAAGAACTAAGAGTGAGGAGCTAAGAGATCTTCACCCTTAAGTTTAATTGCTTTATGTGTTTAATTGCTTATGTGTTGTTTCTTCCCAAACATTGTGTATCGTTTTTCACAACCAGCTTATAAGAACATCAGCAAGGCTGAGTGGAGAAAGCACCCAGGACGGCCACCACGTTGCCAGCCTCCTGCACGACCCGGTCTGGGTCACATCCCCGCCCCCCTGCCACACCCTCACTTCTGGTACCCATATACTTAAACACACCCCAGCCATGTGAGTCCTGCCAACTGACCTCCAGTCTAACTCTGTCTGGAGGGGAGGCTCCACCGGGGACCACCAGCACTCTTGAAGTCACAGCAGGAGGGCCATGAACACAGGAGTCTTGTCCCCTGTCCCAGTTTCCCGCCCGTGACCAAAGCAACAGGGAGAAGCCTTATCGGTACTAGAAACCACAGAAGGACACCATCCACTGGCCAGAATTCCAGAAAGGAATTTCTGTCGGAGGCAGTGGAGACAGGAGCCAGCTGTAGGAAAGGATGGGGCATCACAGGGTTTTGTTTTTGTTTTTAACTTTTAGTTTTATATTAGGGTATAGCATATTAACAATGTTGTGATAGTTTCAGGGGACTCAGCCATCCGTAGACATGTATCCATTCTCCCCCAAACTCCCCTCCCATCCAGGCTACCACACAACATTGAGCAGAGTTCCCTGTGCTCTACAGTAGGTCCTTGTTGGTTATCCATCTTAAATATAGCAGTGTGTACGTGTCAATCCCAAACTCCCTAACTATCCCTTCTCCCCACCCTTCCCCCCTGGTAGCTACAAGTTCGCTCTCTAAGTCTATGAGTCTGTGCATTACATGTGTTTGAGTAGACCTGGGGCAACTCCAGCAGTGCCCCAGGGAAAAAGGGGGGCTGCAGGGATGCACGGAGACCCACTGATGCCATTTCCAACGCCCCAGGCACACGAGCCAAGCAGGAGACCCGAGGGGCTCCCACTCCCAGCTCTTGCGGCAGCAGAAATGACACCAGGTAGGGGTGTGTGGTGCTCAAGCTTGGCCGGCACAGACGGCTGCCCCACCGCACACCTGCAGCCCAGGGACGGGAGCCGCTGCTGTGACTGCCCTCAGCCCCGCCTGGATTTCTCCCTCTGCACCCCAGGCCTCAGACCCGGAGCCTGGAACGCACATGGAGCCCTTTCCTTCTCCCTTTGCTGGGCCTCTCTCTAACCTTGAAAGGACCTGTGTCATCTTTGACTTACATAAGTTCAGGGAAGCACAGGCTCTGCTTAAAGACGCGCGTTATGGACTAAACATTGTATTCCTCCAAATTCCTATGTTGAAGCCCCGAGCCCCCAACGTGACTGTACTTGGAGATGGAGCCTTTGTGCGGGTAACTTAAGGTTAAATGAGGTTAGAAGAGTGGTGCCTGATCCAATAGGACTGGTGTTCTTATAAAAGGAGACACCAGAGACCTGGATCTTGCTTTCTCCACCGTGCAAGGACACAGCAGGAAGATGCCACATGCATGCCAGGAACCAAATGGCCCAGCACCTTGACCTTGGACTTCCAGCCTCCAAAACTGTAAGAAATAAATTTCTGTTGTTTAAGCTCCCAATTTATGGTATTTTGGTAATAGCAGCCCAAACGGGCTAAGACGTTAGTATGCTCATGAAGAAAAAAGTAAATTTAACCCAATGAATAGCATAAAAACAAACTAATGAAGAAATACGAAGCATTTCCACAGATCCTGGAGTAAAAGATAGAAAAGAAAAAAACAATGATGAGAGAAAGCTGTGACGTAAGGACCTAACCTACACCTAAGAGGGAACCCCAGAAAGCAAAAACAAAGCAAGGCAGATGCAGTGTTCAAAGAGATAACAGAAAAGTGTTCCCTAAAGTAAAAATATGCTTAATATAAGTCAAACACAGAGAACAGGAATGGAAATATACGATAGTGACAGTTGGGGTTTTTTTTGTTGGTGGTGGTTGGTTGGGTTCTTCTCAAGGATGGGGGGCAGGAGATCTTTACAGGCTGAGAAACAGGGTATCAACAAAGACAAAAATCAGGCTGGACTCAGACTATTCCTCTGCAACACGAAATTTTTTTTTAAAAAAAAGCAAAAGACAAGTTGTTATTTTCTGAGTGAAAACAAAATAAAAACATTTTCAAATAGGCAAGAATTCAGAAAGCGCCTCATGGGTATTAAACCACCACTAATATCCCTACACACATAAAGAGCTCTCGCAAATCAAGAAGTAACCTTGCCTTCCTGTACTTTCTCATACTCTGGGATGAGACTCGTGCTCTCGTCCATGCCTTGGCCCTGCTGCCCAGGAACGCCTGGCAACCCGTCTGTATTCCGGCAGGGACTGGAGTCTGGCGCTCCACACTTTCCTCCTGCCGTGAAGACCTCTTACTTAGATGGCTCAGCATTTCAAAGGCCTGGGGACCGAGTGGAGGCAACGTTTCTCCGACCACCTCTCCTTTCATGTACACTCCTCTGAGTTGGCGTTCCGAAGGCTGAAAGCCAGCCCAGACCCACCTCTGCCCTATGGCCCACCATCACAACCACCAGGACCTGAGCCTTCTGCCACTCGGCCTGTGCTCCTTCTCTGCTCTCTGAAACAGCCTCTGTGCCCACCAGGATCATCTCGCCCCTGTCACCACACACCCAGCCTCACGCCACTAAAATGCATTCCCTCGCATTGTATCTAGACCTTTGATGACCTGGTCCCCTGCCTCCTCATGGGGCCACCCCTCCCCCATCCTAGATGCACATGGTCCTTGGCTATTCCTAAGACATGCCGGGCTCCCTATTGGTCCTGAGGCTCTGCGGTGCATCGGCTGGCATGGCCTCCCTCTGACCTCTGCAATGCCCAGCTCAATGCCCACCCCCCCTCCACGACCCCTGTCCCAAACCACCAGGCTAGACGGGCTGTTCTCACGCCAAGGCTCCCAGCACAGCCGTTCATCAGAGCCCCATCAGATGGCTATTTAGCTGGACAATTACTCAAGGGCAGAAGTGCCCTTCACTTCACCACCCCTGGTCCTTGCCCAGGTTCTTGGCCAGTGGGCGTAATGAGTGATAAGGTCACGGTCACTGACCACCTCTCACAATATCCTTTTACTCTTTTGCTGTTCAGGATGTTGTGCACCTGGGCTTTCAAAGTCTGGAGTGCCTCTGTGGAGGGAAAGCTTCACGCCCTGAAACCTGACGAGGTAGACGTGTGTGAGCACAGCCCTGACACCTGGCTAAGTCTGGGGGGTTTTCTGCCTTCGGCATCTCGATTGAAAAGCAGGTGAGCACAGACTACTTCCCGTTATGGGGACAAAACTGCAAGATGCTGAGTCTCTGCTTCCCCTGGGTTCCGCAATCAGTCACCCATGCTGGATTAGACACAGGGGCCTGTGATGCAAGACAGGACGGGGAAGTCCCCCTTGGGTGGCAGCGGCAGAAATTCCCTTTGCAGAATCAACATGCTGTGTGGTTTGGGGCATTTTCTGCAGCGTCCCGGCCCTGAGTCCGGTTCTCAACAACTCTCAGCAACGGTGACCCACATTCTTTAATAAACAAACGCCTTTTCTTTCTAACTCAGCCAGAAGTAGCTTCTCTGCTGGAAACTGAGAACCTGAGTGATGCAATAGATGTAATCTTGAAGGCCAAGAATTTTGAAAGTGGTCTATTACAAACCCGGTTAGTACCACGGTTACAAAGGAAGTGCAGTTCTGAAGGGAGAAGCACAGTTTCATGTTTGTCCCCAAAATGCCCGAGTACAATTGCAGAAGAGGAAAGCTGTGCACAGGGCACTTGGCAATGCTGGCGTAAGGACCACCTCTGGAGATGAACATCCCAGGACGAAGTTCACTTACCCTTTACAAGGCGCTCTCACTACCAGCCTCACCTTGTTACACTGATACCCTCTCCGCAAGAAGCCCCTGGTTTCCTTTATATCCCCAGGCCAAATGCAAGGTTACCTCATAAACATGTCCACTTTCATACATTAACTGTCGTCGCTAGTGCCTCTTCCACTCATGAGTTCACCAGCATCTCCCAGATCCCGGGAGCACAGGGTTGGGTGCGGTGTTCTGGGGGAGGGGATGTGGAGCTGGCTTTCTGGTGCAGCTTCGTGTTCAAAGACTTCGGGCAGTTTCAGAGCTAGTTCTACCCCACACTGAGTCCTGCACTAGTGCGTAAACTGCACTTGGAACAGACAGCAGACCTGACTCCCTAGTAGGTCTATTCCTTTCGCTCTCACCTTTGTGCTCTGTCGCCTGTGCTTAGTCATGCTGGCTCTGCACCTTTTGTAAAAGAATGTTGACTATAGCCTGAAATATACAGGATAGCTCATTCTCCAGGCCCTGACCTTTAAAGGTGTAACACTTTTCCATTCACATAGAGATAAAAAGTTGCAAAACAGAAAACAACAACTGTCTCGTTGGAGGTTTATAGGAACATTGTGACCAGACCCGCTCAGACAGCTGCAAGAACAAAGGATTCTGGCAGGAAGAAGTTTCCAACAACCAGCCACACTCCCTCCCCTTTTACTATAAAACAAGGCTGAATTCTAACTCGCGGAAGCTGGTTCTTTGGGACACTAGTCAACCTCCACCATCTTCTTGGTTTGCTGGTTTTCCGAATAAAGTCACTGTTGCTCGCCCTAACACCTCACTTCTGGGTTGACCGGCCTGTCATGCAGAGAGAGGTATGAGCTTGGACTCAGCAACACACTGTCGCAAACACACAGAGAATGTCACCCACCTTCAGCCCTTTCCTTGCCCCTCTTAGCAGTAAAGCACGACCTCCGATCAACTACATCCTTCCGCCCTCAGTCTCAGGAGCGAGGTCAGGTGCAGCCCCCAGCACCACTGCCTGGGAGGGAAGGGAAGCTGGGTCTTACCTGCCTGTGCAGCCGTGATTAGGGCCGTGTTGCCCTCGCTGTCCTGCCAGTTGACGTCGACGTGGGGGCAGTCTGCTAAGACCACCACAGTATCCACAAAGCCGTGGTAGCAGGCGACAATGAGGCCGGTCTAGAAATGAAGAGGGAAGCAGGTCAGAGGGGAAGAGCAAGCATCGCCACCCAACACCAGCGAGCATCCCCTGCCCTGCTGGGCAGGACGGGCAGGAGAGAGGTGAGGACCCAGTCCCGGTTCTCAGCACCAGGTCAGAGCAGCTGGCCATGGTCCATTCGCAGGTGTGTGCCGAGCGCTGAGGAGAGCGAGGGGCTGTGCTTGGCAGCTTCGGGGACAAAGACCCCGCCCTCGGGGTGTTTGCATTCCATTCTAACGGGAGGAAGAGGCATCAACTACAGACCTAAGACGTAAATGTGTGATAAAGTAGACTGGGTCGGGGCAGTTGTGGTGCCGGGGCGGGCTCACTGAGATGGGGCGCTGGGCACAGACCGAGGAGGTGGGGGAAGACGCCAAGGGGACCTGGAGGGGGAGGGGCAGGCAGAAGGCCACGCATGGCTGCCCAGGGACCAGCCTGGAGGCTGGTGACCACAGGTGCCCTCAGTGGCCAGGGCAGGACTGGAGTTTGCTCTGAGTGAGATGGGGAACATTTGGGGCAGTCCGCTGTCAATAATCTGCATCCATTCTGGCTGCTGGCTGGAAAACAGACTCTAAGAGTGGAAGCAGGGAGACCGGGTGGGGCTGTGGTGACCCTCTTTCCTGGCACACAGCCCCTAAAACCCGCAGACTTCGGTTTTTTTGCATGCTAACGGGATGACTCTTGGTGAGGGCGGGTGCTAGGTGGCTTCAGGATGGGGGCTGGTCTCTAGGGGAGCTTATTAGAAGGTTCCATCTTTAAGCTCCACGGCCCCTCCCACGCCTACTCCTACCTCGGGGGTGGGGAGGAGAGGGTGGAAAACTGAGTCCAAGGACTAATGGCCAATGACTTAATAGCTGAGCAAATCATGCCTACTTAATGAAACCCCCATAACATCCTAAACAACGGGGTTCAGAGAGCTGCTGGGTTGGAGAACACACGGAGGTGCCGGGAGAGGGCGTGGAAGCCCCGCTCCCCTCCCCCATGCCTGGTCCCGTGCTTCTCTTCCATCTGGCTGTTCCTGAGTTACAGCCTTGATAATAAAGCAGCGGCAGGATGTAAAGCACTTTCCCAAGTTCTGTGAGTCGTTCTAGCAGATTACTGAACCCGAGGAGGGGCTGTGGGAGACCCCAAATTTATAGCCGGTCAGGCAGAAGGTGGCCCGTGGGTCCTGCGACTGGCATCTGAGCTGGGGGCAGTCTTGGGGGACTGAGCCCTTAACCCATGGGGTCCTTGCTGACTCTAGATAGTGTCAGAATTGGATTGAATTGTTCGACACCCCGCTGGTGTCAGAGAATTGGAGAACTGGTGTGGAAAAACGACATGGATTTGGTGTCAGAGAAAACCCCAGCGCTTGACATCAGGGAAAAAAAAACACCACAGGGTGTTTTTTTCTGCGGATGCTGGACAGATGATGACAGTGGTCACCATGCATCAGGAAGCAGGACAAGAACCCGACGTGCTGGCACCCTGACCACAGATTTCGAGCCTCCGGAACTGTGAGAAATAAATTTCTGTTGTTAAGCTACCCATTTTACGGTATTTTCTTATAGCATCCCAAGCTGATTAAGTCACCTTGTAACAAAGGATTCAGTGAGATCCTAAAATTCAACCCAGAGTAAGAATTCAAGATCCAGAGTTAATGATCAAGTGACTCTGAGCCCTGCCAGCTGCACCCACCAGCGCTCGGGGACGCAAACCTTAAGTTTAGGGCAATCCCACAGTGGCCCAGCTCTATTTTTACCAGATTTTTAATAAGAATGTAATTGTTCATGGAATGAGGAGAGGGCATGGCCAACCCCTCACGCTTATCTCAATAAGGCTCCTAGTTGCCCTCGCAATATATTAAATGTCAAATATTAGAATTTTTAAAGTTTTAGAGAATACCATTCGTTTTTTAACACTGACATGCATACTGCAGCAAAGTGAACTGTGTAATTCTGTGACTATAGTAAAGGCTATCTAATACCTTCCTGCTTGTGCATTCTTTGAAATAGGTCATTCTATCTAGAGAATGAAATGTTTCACAATAATTTAATTTTAAGGAGAAACAAGCATGGAGTCAGCCCAGGCAGGCTCTACTTCTAAGTTTTCAGTGTCTCTGATAACCAGAGGTCACTGCCACCAACACCTGCATCCTCCCAGCTAACTTGTCAGCTCACTGCTGCATAAATGGTCCAGAAAACTTGGGATTCCCCACATCGTAAATGCTGCAACCTCACTTGAGTTTCTGTGGATGACAGTATTTCTCAAATATTCTACAATCATCTCCTGACTGATAAATGAGGCATGTTGTACAAAATATAGCCACTTCCTTTTTATATAATTCCACAAGGAGCTCATATTTACTACAGAAAAAAAATCCAGAAACATAGATTAGAAAAAAAATTTTCAGTCCAGACACACAATCTCACACACAAACACACACACACATACACACACACACTCTCACACTTTTTAAAAAAATTTTAAACCAAAACACAGGATTATTTCCTATATGTTTGTCAGGAATACACAGCAACATCTACCAATAAAAGTAATTCTGTGTCAACATTTCCAGCGGCAGTGGGGTATCATACATATTGCAGAATCTTAGTTATTTAATGGATCCCTACTCTTGGACTCTGAGATTTTTTTCCTGTTTTTCTCTATTATGAGTCAAACCCGCAATGAAAATTCCTAGAGCTGAGGCTGTGTGCATATCATTTCTTATTTTCTCAGAGAACATTCTTAGAAGCTGTATTTCTGGATTAAAGGAAAGAGTTATTTTGAAAGTTTTTTAACACATATTTCAAACCCGCCCTTCAGAAACATCTCAGAGGACATCTACTTTCACCAGTCCTGCCACCCAACCATTAGTTACGGATTCCAGGGAATTCCCTGGCGGTCCAGTGGTTAGGACTCTGCGCTTTCACTGCTGAGGGCCCAGGTTCAATGCCTGGTCAGGGAGCTAAGATCCTGCAAGCCACGTGGTGTGGCAAAAAAAAAAAAAAAGGATTCCGGGT